>NW_006796283.1:2251757-2253326 GCF_000442215.2 Lipotes vexillifer
GCAGGCTCAGCGGCCGTGGCTCACGGTCCCAGCCGCTCCGCGGCATGTGGGATCCTCCCGGACCGGGGCACGAACCCGCTTCCCCTGCATCGTGGACTCCCAACCACTGCGCCACCAGGGGAGCCCCTCATTTTTTATTTAATAACAGCTAGCATTTATTAAGCATTTACTATGTGCCAGGTATTTGCAAGGGGCGTACCAACATTCTCACTGAATCTTTTTTCTTTTCTATTATGGTTTATTACAGAATATTGAATATAGTTCCCTGTGCTATAAAATAGGACCTTGTTGTTTATCCATTCTGTATATAGTAGTTTGCATCTGTTAGTCCCAAACTCCCAATCCAGCACTCCCCACCCTGGTCTGCCTTGGCAACCAGAAGTCTGTTCTCTACGTCTGTTAGTCTATTTCTGTTTCGTAGATAAATTCATTTGTGTCATATTTTAGACTCCATGTACAACTGATATCATATGGTATTTGTCTTTCTCTTTCTGACTTATTTTGCTTTGTATGATAATCTCTAGGTCCATCCACGTAGCTGCAAATGGCATTATTTCATTCTTTTTGGCTGAGTAGTATTCCATTGTATGTATGTAACACATCTTCTTTATCCATTCCTCTGTTGATGGACATTTAGGTTGCTTCCATGCCTTGGTTATTGTGAATAGTGCTGCTGTGAACATAGGGGTGCATGTATCTTTTCGAGTTACAGTTTTCTTCAGATATATGCCCAGGAGTGGAATTGCTGGATCATATGGTAACTCTATTTTTAGCTTTTTGAGGAACCTCCGTACTGTTCTCCATAGCAGCTGCACCAGGTAACATTCCCACCAACAGTGTCGGAGGGTTCCCTTTTCTCCACACCCTCTCCAGCATTTGTTATTTGTAGACTTTTTTTTTTTTTCTTTTTTTTTTTGCGGTACACGTGCCTCTCACTGTTGTGGCCTCTCCCGTTGCGGAGCACAGGCTCTGGACGCGCAGGCTCAGCAGCCATGGCTCACGGGCCCAGCCGCTCCGCGGCAGGCTCAGCAGCCATGGCTCACGGGCCCAGCCGCTCCGCGGCATGTGGGATCTTCCCGGACCGGGGCACGAACCCCGGGGGTGCGCGTTCAGTCACTGGTCGGGGAACTAAGATCCCACATGCTGTGCAGCCAAAAAAAAAAAAAACCCCAATATTCTTCTAATCAAAGGGCATGGGATATCTTTCTGTTTCTTTGAATCATCTTTAATTTCTTTTATTAATGTTTTATAGTTCTCAGTGTATAACTCTTTCACCTCCTTGGTCAGCTTTATTCCTAAGGTGTGTTTTTTTTTTTCTGGCTGCGTTGGGTCTTTGTTGCCGCGCGCAGGCTTTCTCTAGTTGTGGCGAGCAGGGGCTGCTCTTCCTTGCAGCACGCAGGCTTATTGCGGTGGCTTCTCTTGTTGCAGAGCACGGGCTCTAGGTACGTGGGCTTGGTAGTTACAGTGCACGGGCTTAGTTGCACTGCGGCATGTGGGATCTTCCCAGACCAGGGCTCGAACCCGTGTCTCCTGCATTGGCAGGCAGATTCCTGCATTGGCAGGCAGATT
>NW_006796283.1:2253344-2265396 GCF_000442215.2 Lipotes vexillifer
CGGGCCTCTCACTGTTGTGGCCTCTCCCATTGCGGAGCACAGGCTCTGGACGCACAGGCTCAGCGGCCATGGCTCACGGGCCCAGCCGCTCCGCAGCATGTGGGGTCTTCCCGGACCGGGGCACGAACCCGTGTCTCCTGCACCGGCAGGCGGACTCTCAACCACTGCGCCACCAGGGAAGCCCGGCAGGCAGATTCTTAACCACTGAGTCACCAGGAAAGTCCCTGGTGTGATTTTAAAAGGTAGTTTTTTTTACATTCCCTTTCTGATATCTCATTGTTAATGTAAAGAAATGCAACCAATTTCTGTATGTTAATCTTGTATACCAACCTTTGCCAGGTATGAAGTGTTAGTGTTTGGTTTCTCTCAGTTCTAGGGAAGATGTCTTTACTGCTTTGCTCTGCCACAGCTAAGGATAGGTGGATATGGAAGTCACCAGTAAAAATGCAGGAAAGAAGCTGCATTGACCCTTAATAATGCCTGTGTTTCTTCCTTTCCTTTGCAGAACAGAGAGTAGAAGATGTCCGACTTATCCGAGAGCAGCACCCTACCAAAATCCCGGTAGGTGGTCTCTGTTTCAGCTGTTATTGATGGACATGGAAGAGAGCACGGCTTAAATACAACTTTAGTACAGTGCTGCTATGTGCGACTGACTGACGGGATTCTTTTTTTAATTTATATTTATTTATTTTTAATTTGTTTATTTATTTATTTTTGGCTGCATTGGGTCTTCGTTGCTGCACGCAGGCTTTCTCTAGCTGCGGTGAGGGGGGCGCTGCTCTTCGTTGAGGTGTGCGGGCTTCTCATGCGGTGGCTTCTCTTGTTGTGGAGCACAGGCGCTAGGCACACAGGCTCAGTAGTTGTGGTGCATGGGCTTAGTTGCTCCGTGGCATGTGGGATCTTCCTGGACCGGGGATCAAACCAGTGTCCCCTGCATTGGCAGGCAGATTCTTAACCACTGCACCACCAGGGAAGTCCCTACCTGATGGGTTTCTATAGGAATCCTCAGCTATGCAACTGGTGTGTCAGTTTCATGACCTAGAATGGAGATACCTTAATCTACAGTTTAATCTAATCACATCCTGTTTCCTCCTGAGTTTACTGTGTTAATGTTACACACTTCACAAATCAAGGGTATTTTACTTGCGGGGAAAGGGATACAGGGGCTAGATCTGTTTGTATTTTATCAGTGAAAGTTGGTATCCACCCTCTTTTGAAGCAAACAGAGACTACTGCTGTGGGAAAATCAGTAGCTCTCAAGATTTAAATGTGACTGCGCATTCCAGGCTGCTGGCTTTGATGCCCCAGAGAAAGAAGTCTCTCCTTACATTTTATTTCTTTGCAGGAGATTGAGGAAAGATGCTGCTCCTGTCATGTGTAGGGACCTCAGATGCTTATTGCTCTGCCCAGCCAACAGTGTCCTGTGTGCCCTGGATCCTTTGGTGGTGGACCTTAAATAGGTTTCTGCTGAGGCACTAGGTCTAGAGAGAAATGGTCAAGGAGCTTTTGGCTTCAGACAGTGGCTGGGTTCAGGCCTTAGGTTGAAGGTTACTAAGTGATCTTGGGCTAATTACTAAAATTCTGAGAGGAGCTGCCATATCCTCATCTGTAAAATGGGAAGAGAATCCACCCGTGTGGTTGGAAAATTTTGCATAATTCTGGGGACATGATTGTTACCTCTTAACACTTCCAAAGAAACTCCACTGCTAAATTCTGCAGAAGTTTTCATGGTTGGCTTTCTGATTGATCATCTCATACAAAAGTGGGGGAAAAGAAGATGAGAAGATCTGTGGGGCTGGGGTTGTGAGGTGCACAGAAGGGAGAATAGGATGGGTATTCTCAGCAGTGTCATGACTGTAGGATTCTGTAGTTAGAAGATATGTTTCTTGGACTGGTCGGAAATTTCAGTCTGTCTTCACACTCAGGGCCAACATATGGCCTGGGGATGAGGCTTCTGGGTAATTTCCTTAATTTCAAGCTTTTTCTTCACTCTTGAGTACCTGCTGTGTCTCTTTGCTAGCAGTACTCGTCAGTCACTGGAAACAAATAGCCAGCCCAACAGTCTGCCAGTATTTGTTCCATAGCCTCCTTCTGAAATGTGGATATCTGTGTATATCTACAGTCATCTTTTCTGCTGGTAGTTTTAGGTGTTTTACAGAAGTCACATTCATACTTGTAGATACCATGTTCTGAACACACCTCAGAGATAAAGCTATTGATCTTACCAAGGAGGGTGGCGACAGCTTGACTCGGCCTTACAGAACCTCATGTAGGCGCCATGCAGTGCAACCACGTACATATAAGCATTCTTCCCTCTTCTGAAGATTTTCCATTCCTGTCTTACAACTTCTCATTGTCATGACAGGGTAAAGAATTGCTATATGTGGGGCTTCCCTGGTGGCGCAGCGGTTGAGAGTCCGCCTGCCGATGCAGGGGACACGGGTTCGTGCCCCGGCCCGGGAAGATCCCACATGCCGCGGAGCGGCTGGGCCCGTGAGCCATGGCCGCTGAGCCTGCGCGTCCGGAGCCTGTGCGTCCGGAGCCTGTGTCCGCACCTGGAGAGGCCACAGCAGTGAGAGGCCCGCGCACCGCAAAAAAAAAAAACAGAAAAGGAATTGCTGTATGTGGAGAAGGGTGTCTCTGGTGCTCAGTAAATAGGTAGTACTGAGGCTCAACGGCAGTCACCAGTTTGCTGTCAGAGCCTAAAGTGGCTTAGAACTAGAAAAAATTTTTTGCTTTATGGAAAGGAGGAAGTATGGCAAGGAGCTAATGGATTTATTTCAAGTCATAATGTGGAACTGTTTTTGTTCCCTGCATAGTTCATCAAGGATCTTTTATCAGAATGGCAGGATCTTCGAGACTTCTGCAAAAAAAAAAAAGTATCTCCAGACCAGCTAATCATGGTCTCTGCTTCTCAAATATTTACTTAGGATTTGAGTCTATTACCAGAGTTAAGATCTTACTTACACTTTTAATAAAAGTTTTATTAAAAGACTCTTGTCACAGGAAATGGTGATAGTAGAATCGGCATAGATTCCGATCTTTACACTTAAAGCTGGTGCCCAGCGTCTCTGCTGTTATAAGGCTTGGGGTCTTTTCCTGACTAGGTAGTATATTTTCACGGTTCCAAATAACAGAATTTATAGCAAAGTTTCTTTCCCCACCTCAGGGCTACCTTGCCCCCCCCCCCCCGATGGCAGCCACGTTGTCTTGTGCACCATATTTCATAAGGAACGAAAGTGCTGTTTTAAACCCCATTTTGGCATGTGCCAGCTACAACATAGGAAGGATTTTATCGGTTTTTCTTTGTTAACGGCTATTTTTAAATCACTTTTCTGGCTTCTTTTCTAGGTAATAATAGAACGATACAAAGGTGAGAAGCAGCTTCCAGTCCTGGATAAAACAAAGTTCCTGGTGCCTGATCATGTCAACATGAGTGAGCTCATCAAGATAATTAGGTTTTTAATCATCTTTTTACTTTATTTCTTTGGGTAACTTCTCATTCTTTATCAGGCTTACAGATAAATCTTCAGTCTAGCTCTGATAAAAATCTATGCAACTTAATAATACTGTAAGATATTTCATTTCTGAGTTTTTCTGTTTCTTACCTGCTGGATCTCAAGTCCCTTCTGATCCTTTCATCATAACATCTAAGTAGATGTCTCTTAATCAGAAAAGTTTTATATAGGAAAATAAGAGAATGTAGACGTGGTCCAATGGTAATAAATTGCATCAGCTTAGATCTTAGATTGTAAATAATATTTTGAACTATTTTTATCACATTAGACACTGGTGGCTACTCAGATAGCATATTAGTTTTAAAACTGGCCTCAGGACTTCCCTGGTGGCGCAGTGGTTAAGAATCCGCCTGCCACTGCAGGGGACACGGGTTCAAGCCCTGGTCCGGGAAGATCCCACATGCCGCGGAGCAACTAAGCCCGTTCACCACAACTACTGAGCCCGCGCTGTGGAGCCCACGAGCCACAACTACTGAAGCCCGCGCGCCTAGAGCCCGTGCTCCGCAACAAGAGAAGCCACCGCAATGAGAAGCCCTGCGCACCACAACAAAGACCCAACGCAGCCAAAAACAAATAAATAATTAATTAACAAAATAAGTAAGTAAAACTGGCCTCAGGAAAGTAGTGAGAATGATCTAGCAAGGATTATCATTAATACTTACCATGCATATAGTTGTAGAAAACATCCTGTGTTTTATGAGAAGAAATATTCAAGTCATCGTCAGTAAGGCATATATTTCAGTTTGCCAGAAGCAGCGTTTACAAAATCTCTATACTTTTTTTTGGTTCTTTTTTTTTTGCGGTACGCGGGCCTCTCACTGCTGTGGCCTCTCCCGTTGCGGAGCACAGGCTCCGGACGCGCAGGCTCCGCGGCCATGGCTCACGGGCCCAGCCGCTCCACGGCATGTGGGGTCTTCCCGGACCGGGGCACAAACCCGTGTCCCCTGCATCGGCAGGCGGACTCTCAACCACTGCGCCACCAGGGAAGCCCAAAATCTTTATACTTTTATATTGATCCAGGGTGGGTGATATTTTTTGCACCTTCTCCCTAGGTATTGATGTATCAATTATTTCTTCACGTTTTCTTTCAACAGAAGGCGCTTACAGCTCAACGCTAATCAAGCCTTCTTCCTGTTAGTGAATGGACATAGCATGGTGAGTGTGTCCACGCCAATTTGTGAAGTGTATGAAAGCGAGAAGGACGAAGATGGATTCCTGTATATGGTATACGCCTCTCAGGAGACTTTTGGAATGAAATTGTCTGTGTAAGACTAAAAAAACAATGTGTCTGTTCTAGAATTTAAACCCTTACCAAGGAATAAAAAAGGGATGTTACCAACTGAGATTGATCAGTTCACCTAATCACAGATCATCAAAACAGTAGTAGTGTTCCTGGCTAGGAGCTTTTAGGAAGTTGTTTTTTTATACTTCAGGCAGAAAAACTGAGCTCCAAATGAGCACATTCAGCTTTGGGAAACTTCATTATTTAACCCAGGCTGTCTTGTTTTCAGATTTAGAAGTTTAAAAATAAAATACTTTGCATTCTAAGTTGCCAATAAAATAGACCTTCAAGTTATTTTAATGTTTTTCCCCCAAAAGGAACTTGCAATTTGAGCATTCAGCGAGCCATTCAGTCTTCTCTCTAGGTTCACAGAACCTGCCAGCTTTTTATAGAAGGGTTTCTACTCAACTAGAGAAATCTCCTTAAGAGGATCTTTACGCCTAAATTGTCAGGCATAGCCAACCCCCACCCCCAGCCCATTTGCCATAATAGCTGGCAGAAAGCAGGGTGGACGCGGGTGTATAGGAAAGAAGAAAGCTGAGCTGCTTGCTGTCTGGGGTTCCTGATTGCTAATAAGCGTATTTCACGTCAGTGCTCTTGTCACAAAGTTTTCATTTGGTTTGTTCTCTAGGCAGTAACGCAGAAAAATACCACTGCTCAACAGGAACCTTGAATAATTTATAATTTTGGTCAAGTTTCTCAAAAGACCTAGAGAAAGAGAATGACATTTTTTTGTTTGTTTTGAATATTCTCTTAAGAGCTCAAAATAGTGCCTGCTGTGGTAAATAAACAAGCAGTTACATGGGTTTCATTCTTTGGGACAAAGGTAGAAAAAGCTACAGGATACTGAAACAGAAGCATTAAAATTCAGATACACTTCCTCGACCCTTTGGCTTAAAGCTGTAGATGATCCGTGTTTTATGTTATGTGTGTGACTAAAGTATGTTATCAAAAAGCATCTGTAAGGGTATTTCAGTTATCACCGTTAGGTCAGGCAGTCCTCAGAATTCCCCCACTCCACGTGCATATGTCAGTTTTGAAAACAGCAAAAGGAAACATGCTCTTCACAGATGTTAATGTCAAACGTTAAGCATTTTCCAAGTCCAACTAGAATAAATAACCAGTGCTTCCTACTACCTGCATGGGGTTCACTGTGTACTACTTTTGTGAGAGCCATCACAGAAGGATCACAGACCCACTTGAGACTGTACATGTGGCAGGTCACCATTTATTTACCCTTGTGTATTTAGATGTGTGTGGAAAACTTGTATCTGTTAGTGGCAGTTATTTATTGTAACTGAGGAAGAAAAAGCAATATTACTGCATATGGGCCCTCAACCCCAATCAACTACTCTTCCCGATGCATGCCTCTGTCCACGTGGCTAACTTTTAACATGTATATTTTTACATTATGTAAATTCTTAATTAGCCTGTCTTGTTTAGATTGTATACACCATTATATCTGACATTCTTGTAACTACTATGTGACCGATAAGATTCCTTTAAGAAACTATGCTGTTTAAAGACAAGAGTACCATGCTGAGAGGGGTGACTTACTTATATCCCACATTAGTGGGTGGTTACCCTATTTATAGGCTCTTTAAAACAAGTACATTTTTAACGAACTAAGGTGAATAAAGGCACAACTAAAAACTGTCATCAAAGTTCAGTTTAATGGATTAGCGTTTGAGACTTGCAGTCTTTGCCATCCAAAGCCAAGTGGGTCATATCCTTTCTAATGAGGAGTGCCGAGGCTGGTATCGCTGTGCCAGAGTGGAGGGACACCCACCTCTGAATGTCTCTGCCTTGTCATAAGCGCCTTGCTGGCACTGGTCAAGGTCCTGCCTTCAAAAAACTCAATTCTCTTAAAGGTACAGATGTGCCACAAAGTATGGGGAGAAGGGATGGGGGAGCGACCTAGGTGTTTTGTGGGAACAGGCACTTGAAAACCTGATCTAAATGAACGAAAGTGTAACACGAAAAAAGTACTGAGTGTGTGTGGGGCGTTGTGCGGCACATGGTACCTGAGGTGGCCGTGCGGGGAGCCGCGTACAGTACAAACAGCAGATGCGCACATGCCCTCCACCCTCAGAGGCCCTGGAAGTGACCAGAGGGGCTGCTAGCAGGTGCTAGCAGGCCAGCTGTGTCGCCTGACGCTACTTACCTGACAGGGGCCCTGACTAGTCCGAGAACCGTGTGCACGTTTTCCTCCGGGCAACCACAGGTCTGACGACAAGACCCAAGAGAAAATGGGGACTCCTGCTGGGGAAAAAGCCCCAGAATTCTCCCTCTGGGGCCTGGCACTGCTCAGGACAGCACCGCAGTCCTGGGCGAGCACAGCACCAGCCCAGGTCCAGAGAGGACGTGGCCTCAGGCGGCAGGGCACATTCATCATGAGTTTGGAAACGTCCAAAGGATACTTGATCTAGTAATGCCAATAACCTTGATTGTTCATGGGTACCTGAGAGCTGCAACATCTTTAATCCAACCCCAAATCAATTCACATTTCTATTCACAGCAAGGACATTTTTTAAACACCTAGGAAACCTGATTGATAGAAAATGGATTTAAGACCAGGTGTCCCTTTTGCAATGCTGGGAAGAAGGCGGAAAGGACAGACTCCCTGGTTTGGAGGACCGTGATGTGAAAGGCTGTGTGCTTCAATACTCTGTGAGACACAGGCCTAATAAAAAGAAACTGCCCTGTTTTTTTTTTAATTTTTATTTTCAGTACATTAAATTGACTCATAAAAACATTCTAAAAATGTACAATTTTTCCTTTTTAACAAAGTATAATAAAACATAAAAACCCCCAAAACAGAATACTTGACATTTACAATTCAAAATCAAATTAGCAGAATATTAAATATTTACAAAACTATATCTTTTAAAAATATTTATAAAGTTACATGCAATTTTGTAGAATTGACATAAAAGAATGGCTCAAAAATGGGAGAATTTTCCTTCATTCCTAAAAAGAAAATATGTCCAACAGAAGCTGTGAAGGTTCTTGAGTACACGAGGTCTTCAGTTTCAGTACCAAAGCCTGTCTTTGTGCATCTAAGAACTTTACGCATGTGAGGGGCTTCTTAACACCGGGGTGACCTGGCAAGGTGCACCCCTCCCTCCAATAACAGTGTAGTAACATTGACCTTTGGCCTCAACCAGCACAGTACGTAGTTTGCGACTGTTGATTAAAGATAACTCACTTTGATTCAGAACCTCGGGGCTTTTCAGTAATGGAGCCTCTTCAGAACCCATGGCTTTAAATGTCCCCTGCCTCATTCACTGGGAGTCATCTGCACTTTGGAAAGGACGGCCAACCCGCTCAGGTTCCACAGGCCCATCCACTGGGACGGGTGGTCGAGCTGAGCCAGGGTCAGGGTTTCCCTTGCAACCTGTAAGACTTCAACACGTAACGCCATCAGTTATCAGTGTGTAAAACTAGCAAGGCATCAAATAAGCCACCACGGAAGCAGGAGGAGTGACGACGACAGGGAGCGAGGAGGGCGCGGCCCACTTCCTGCTCAGCAAGTGCTCACTAGCAACACTGCAGTGAGTGGACAGATGCAAGCCTCGGTCAGCCTGTGCTCAAACAGGAACGCATTACAGCTGCATAACGTCAGGCAAAGTTACTACCCGCTACGCATCTCCTCCATACGTAGTGTGCCGTGTAAACTAGCTAGGTGGACTTCTTGCGATAAAGGACCTAGGATTCTAAATAGTGAATTAAAATACTGAACCTACTAACTACTGTATTAACAAGCTGACTCGTGTAGTTTTTTGGAGATTATAAATGATGCTGGTTTTTTAAAATACCCCATCACATGTCTGCTTTCAAGAAAATAGCTTTTTCTTTATTATTCTAAGTGCTAGCTCCCATTTTCTCAGTGCTCTTTAGCAATTAGAAGTTTTTAACATTTATACACTTTCCAATGTTCAATATAATCATAAAATAAAAATTAGAAAATAAGGTAGAAAATTGAGTGTTCTGCTTTAAAAAAAAAAAAAAAAAAAAAGATTAGTGTTTTATCCCAACGTTGTATTCTACCTCAATCTGTACATTCCACTTTCCCCATTCTTGGAGATAAAAAACGGGGTTCGAAACTTTAAAATATGACAGACTACACGGAGCAAAGTGGCTGGTGCCACACCTACCTGGTTGCCACAGCATTTGGAAACTGAGCCCACAATTTCAGGAAAATAAGTAGTTGAAAGGGTCAGTCTGATCTGGGTTTCTAGCTGATGAGGACGTCCTCTGAGGAAATGCCCAGTGCTCTTTAGGCTCACTGGCTGTGGTTGCTTCTGGAGAGAAATTTCATCCGAGAATATACTGCTAGCAAATACTCCCAAGTGCAGGTATGGGATTCACTTGGGAAGAGGTCTCACGGAGCGGCAGCTGAATGCTTTGTGTCGTGGTGTCCCACGTTTACGTTTTACCATTCTCAACTCGGAATGGCCTCACCGGAGACGTCACTCTGCACGTGCACTTTCAAAGACAGCTGGAAGTTTCCCTAAGACCTCTGATGACTGGAACACAGCCACACAATGTCTGAACTTACTTCCCTCAATTTGAATGTCATACGTCAAATTGAAGTTCGTTTTAATTTTTTGTCGTATTTAACGCTAACCTCTAATATTTATCAAAACAGTTACAAGGGTAAGAACAGACACACTTTCATTCCCCAATACTGACCACTAAAACAAAAAACCTAAATATGATTTTTTTCTTTTGTTGTGAGACAGTTTTCAACAATTTCACTGTGTTGAAATAGGATTTATTTAAAATAGTTCTTTGTTTAAAAAACCAAAAGTTTTAAAAGTTTGGCTTTCAGCACATATCCAGGCCACTGTAACGGCCTTCAGAAATATTAAAATCGTAAACATCAATGAACACTTTAAGTCCTCCTTAAACATAATATGACAAGTTCCAGTCTAGTACTCTTTAAGGCAAAGTTGTGTCAGTTCTCGTAATTTTGACATTTTGTAGTGTTTATAATTTAAGAGATCAATGTAACATTTCCCCAAAATGCTGTTGTAAGCATCATCATTACTTCAAAACTGTATGTAATACTGTGTACCAGGAAGAGAGAGAATAATACAGAGGTCTGTCAATTCTGCATTGCATAGAAATAAAACTCTACTAAAATAAAACTCTTAAAAACTCTACTAAAAGCCTTTCATTAAAAAAATGTAACAACTTTCTGCTTTAGCTTCCACGAAGCAGGAAACTGATCTCAAAATTTGAAGCCTTACATCACAATGCCTCAAATTCTAGGGTATTCTTTTGATTTACACCAATTTTACATGAGGCTGATTGTCCCATTTTAAGAGTGGTCTGAGTATTGTGATTTTCTTTTTTTAAATAAATATTCCACTGGAAAATCCCTGGGCAAGACCTTACCAATCAATATTTTAATATTGAAGGCTTTAGCATTTAAAACAATATTGTTTGAGCAGAAAATTCCCTTTAGCCTGGAAGCTTTAAGTCCCTAACTTTCAGACCAGAAGCTCTCATTGCAATGGGGTGAAATTGAGAGCTGTGTGGTGGACTTTATTTCCCACCTTGGTAAAACTAGACTTCTGCAGATCTCGTAGCTCTGTCCTGCCAGTGTATTCTCTTTCAGAGTCTTACCACTTTCTATTGTAGTTTTCCAGGTAATTTTTAACAGAACTAACTATTGATACACAGCCTAATACAAAAGAAGTTGACAGGAGAAAATTTCAAATCGTTTGCTCAGAGATTATAGGACTGTATTATTGTTGTTGAAATGTCTGTCTCAAGTGTGAATCCATTAGCAGTGAGCCTTGGGGTCCTTGGGAAGTCCATGGGAGATAAAAGAACTCGCAAACTTGGCTAAGGATGTGCAGCATCCATCAGTGCCGCTCACGAGGTGTGCTGCTATCGCGTCTCTGCCAGAGTTCCTTCGTGGTGGAAGACGACAGGACTCAAAGCTCGGAAGGGCTGGGAAGGAAGGTGTCCTCAAAGCTTTGACTACTAGGGATTCTCTGGGACTTGGACCCTTTTAGAAATTAAGTTGTTGCAAGTAACTATTTCTATTTAATAATGTAGTTTAAATTTATTTGCAGGAAAACAAAACAAAACAAAACAAAACCCTGAAACTGCTACAAGTGCTTTTAAGGAGGGAAGGAGATACTAAAATCTCCGTTGTGTACTAAATCATGTAGCCTGCTGGTGCGGACTCTAAGAACGGATTCTCTGAGCGTCTTGCACTGACTGGTCTCAGGAAGTTTGTCTCCCAGAACTGCAGAGATGGACATCGGTTTACATTCTTCGGTAGTGCAATCCTTAAAAAGCCCAGAGATTAGTGCCTAACCACTTTAAGAACGAAACAGAACAGAACAGAACAAAACAAAGGCGACATTTTCCCTCACCAGGGGTGTCAAGAGTCCGACTGGTAGAACTCCACTTGGAGAACTCCGACCTTCAGTTCTCGATTCCAACCTCACGTAGCTGCCCTGGAATTACGTGTGAGCCTAGAAGGACCAATTACGGCAATGCTCTTCAGGAGACGGGAGGTCTCTGCATTGCAACCAAGGGTGGAGGTGGCCAACTTTCACCCACAGTGGAGATACCCACTAGGCCAGTCCTGACATCAAGCTCCCGTCTAGGATTTTGGCAATAAAACTGAGTTTGATGCATTCCTACGCTAGGTTTTCTATCCAGTCTAGTAAAGTAAAGCACCTTTGGATTAAAAATATTGAGCTCAACAGCAACTAGACTTCTCAGTTTTGTATTTAATTTTCCTTAGGTCTCCATGGCTTAATAGTGTTCTGTTGCCAGAGAAAAATATCAATCTGTGGAGTCCAGACTTTCTGCTGGAGGGGCATATTTCAACCTAAAAGTACCTAGAGAGGGGGAAAAAAGAGAGATCAAATTTGAATCACCATAGAATTACTGCCATGATCTGTCCAAAGTTATTTCCAGAGCCACTGGTCAAGATCTGGGTGCCGGAAATCCAGACCACCTGTTCTGACCACTCCCAGCTCCCCTGGCTCCACCCCGCAAACTGGACGTTATCTTAACAAGTTTATCCAATCAGAGAAGGGGTGAAAAAGACTGAGGAGTTCCCAGTCTGTTTCTTCATTCTTTGGGAGCTCAGACAGCACAGAATTGGCCCCCTTCCTTGGGACAGGGCAAGGGAGGCCTGGCCGCCACCACAGGCCTCTGGGCTCGCTGCGTCAGGAGATGCAGCACCACCTCTATCAACTGGGGGGGGGGGGGGGGGGCC
>NW_006796283.1:2265577-2278669 GCF_000442215.2 Lipotes vexillifer
GGGGGGGGGGGGGTGCGCCACAGCCCACAGTCACTCCACCTGCCACCAGACCTGATTCCAAGTTGTCTGTAAAGCTCTCCAGGTGACTAAGGGGCACAGGCAGGTCTGGAACAACCCTCAAAAGTCTCCAGAAAGCAAGTGGCTGACTATCCAAGGTCGCACAGTGGGCAGTCGCAGGCTGGGACCAGTTTTCCCAACGCCCAAGCCTAACCTTTCCAAGGAAAACGGCAGAACAAACCTGGTGTGGTGACGACAGCAGACACACACTTGACTGAGGGAGACAAGGAGGAGGAGCAAAGGGGAAGGAAGAGGATGCAGCACAGAGAGTGAGGACACCACGCAGCCGCCACACAACACCCACGGCCACGGCCACTGCCACTCGAGACGGGGGAAGAGAAGCGGGGACAGCGAGTTCCACCTGTAGCGCCTGAACTCACACGCCACGCCCTCGGTTCTCAAGTTAAACACCAGCGGCGGTGGTACTAAATCACCCATGCTTCCTCCCCGATCACGTGGCACAAAATACCAGACCAAGGAGCCACTGGGCCACAGCCAGCTAGCCACACTCTAAAATGAGAAGCAGGCTGAAATCACAAAGACAGTCTGAGAACCAAAGCAGCCCTTCTGGGGGCTGCACAGCCCATCAAGAGTTTCGTGCTTTTTCAGAGAGCATTTGAAAAACCACTTCTTGCTTGCTTTAAAAAAAAAAAAAGGAAGTTGACTATTACTTTCACAGAAAGGACGCTCCTGTCTGGAGCTCTCCACCTCGGGGGCCTTTACCTTGCCGGTTGAAGTCCATGGACGGCTGCTTGCAGTCCTGAGCGCGGTGACCGGTGGCCCCACAGTTGTAACACGACAGATTCCCGCTCTTTTTGTGACTGGAGCCGTTGCTACTGCCCACCAAGCCCTGGGCCTGGTAGACACCCGCCGCCCCCATGAAGTTCTGCACAGGCGGGACGGTGAAGGCCGACTGGCCGCCCAGCACGGGCTCGGGGCCCACGCCGCTGCTGTAGGGCGAGTGCACGACCGGGAAGGCGCCGCCGCCATACTGCTGGGCGCCCACGTAGCCACTGCCGCACATGGGGCTGAACGGCAGAAACGGGAAGGGGAAGACGGACGGCCCCGAGAACGGGTGCTGAAAGTAGTTGGCGTAGCTGACGGTTAGGCCGCTGGAGCCGCAGCTCCCGCTGCAGCCGCAGGACGTGCACACGACGCAGCCGGGGGGCGGGGCGGGCGCGGGCTGCTGGGGCGCGGGCTGCTGCTGATGGTGGTGGTGGTGGTGGTGGTTCTGGGCCGAGGTGGGGAGATTTCCGGGGGAGCCGCCACCGCTGCCGCCGCCGCCGCCGCCGCCGCCGCCGTAGTAGCTGCTGTCGGGGACCGAGGAGAGCGCGGGGCTGGAGCTGGGGGCGGGGCAGCTGGGCGCGGTGGCCATGTTTGCAAAGGACGTGGCAGGGTGGCTACTGGCAGAGGCAGTGTTGCTGTTTGCGCAGAAGCTGCCCTGCAGGGGGCCCACGGGCACACTGCTCATCGCAGAGAAGGCAGCTTTGGTGTTGGCTGTGTACACAGCAGTCCGAGGGTTTATTATGGCAGGGGGCACGCTTATTTGCACGTTGCCGGAACAGGAGGTTTGCCCAGACACGGCAGAATCTGCAGGGACAGATGAAGACACCAGAAGTTTGATGGGTGGCCGAGCCACATGGAAGACGGTGCTGGACGTCCCTGCGGCAGCAGTGCTGGTCTCCACCACCAGGGCCGGCTGCTGTGCCGGCTTCATCACCCTGTCGAGGGCGGACGCGTGGACGACTTTGGTGCGGGGACCAAAGGAGACGGTGGGCGACACAGAGCTGCTCTCGGTGAGTCCAGAAAGGACCTGCATGGGCTGATGGGGGGTGGACGCGGGTAGCATGTCCATCATGGTGCTGCCAAAGCTCTTGTCCACTTTGATGCCACTTCTTGGTCCAGAGACTTTACTGCGCTCCTCGAGAGACAGCAGCGAGTGCACAGAGGACGAGAGGAGCTTCATGTCCGCGCCCCCCCTCTCCGCCTTGTGCACAGAGTTCAGCATCCGGATGGGCGCGATGTGCGAGGCCGCCGTCATCATCTGCGGGGGCAGCGGGTGGTGGCCCGACGGATTGGAGCCTGCTTCGTTCTGCACGGGGAGGACCTGGGCTGTGGGCCTGGCGGAACTTGAAGTGAAATCAGCACAGCTTCCGCAGGCCGGGGCGGCAGCACAGCGCGGGCCGCGCGGGCCGTGCTTACGTCTGTCGTTCTCCTCTGCGCTGTCCGAGCTCTCTTCCCGCGCCTGCACGCCCATCGGGCTGGGCGAGGAGCTGGAACACTCGGAGGAGCTGCCTTCCCGGGCCGTCTGGTGCGGGGGCTGCGCCACCTCCACCCGCAGCGCTGCGGAGAAGGCACAGGTGACAGCCCGGAGGTGGCACCAAGGTCCGCGAGCCGCGGGACGCCGACGGGGGCTGTGCCAGCCGGCGCCGACCGCGCCCTCCCCTCCCACCCGCATGCATGCCTATCGGGCTCACTTTCACAGCAGTCCCAAGGAGCCAGGTCCTATCCTGTCCCTATTCATACAGGGCTGAGGCTCACGAGCTCGCCAGGCGGCAGACGCACACGTGGCCGTGCTCTCAGCCTCCCCAGGCAGACGCTGCAGGACAGGAAAAGGACCCCCAAACCACCGGGTGCTACAACAGCCGCCCTCCACAAGCAGACGACTCCGTTTTCGGAGGCCCGGGGACATAAGACCTTTCCAGTCAAATAAGCACTGAAAAGATGCACTGACATTTTTTCTTCCCGGTTTACTGTCACTCTTGATATTTCGAGTGCATGAGGAAAACAGCAGAACAGCTGTCGCCGCGGGCCTCCCCCTCCTGCCGAGCCCAGGACGGCAGGGAGAAGAGGAGGGAGGCTGGTGGTTTGGCATCAAGGACTCCAGGATGGACCTGCAGGGCAAGGCCCAAGGCCGCCCCCACACCTGCCGTGGTCGGGGAGGGAGCAGGGGCTTTCATCTAGTTTGCATACTTCCTACTCTCTCCCTTTCACCAGAGCCACTTCTGGGTCTAATGCTCTGTTTTTTTTTTTTGCCCAAACCACTTCAGGCGGGTCACCAGTCTCCAGCTTCTAACACAAACGTCCCTTCTATTTTCCTGCCGCAGAAACTATAAAAGCTAAAATAATGAAAAGTGACTCTTAAGTACAAGAAAATGGAAACAGAAAAGTCCCAATCTTGGGACTTTGTGGTGGCTCAGTGGTCAAGAATCCACCTGCCAATGCAGGGGACACGGGTTCAAGCCCTGGCCAGGGAACTAAGATCCCACGTGCCGCGGAGCAACTAAGCCCGTGCGCCACAACTACTGAGCCCACGAACCTAGAGCCCGTGCTCTGCAACAAGAGAAGCCACCGCAATGAGAAGCCCGCGCACAACGAAGAGTGGCCCCCGCTCGCCTCAACTAGAGAGAGCCCGCGCGCAGCAACGAAGACCCAACGCAGCCAAAAGTTAAATTAATTAATTAATTTAAAAATAAAATAAACTAAAATAATGAAAAGTAACTCCAAGCACTAGAAAACAGAAAGGGAAAAGGGGCGTGACCTGTGGCCTGGCCCTCCTCCGAAGGGTCCCAGGTCCAGGCGCGCCCGGCCCCACCCACCTGCAGCATGGCTGCTTCGCACCGGCTGCACAGGCCCCACGTGGCTGGTGGGGGGAACGCGGGCCACTCCACTGCTGCTGACTGGGGGAGGGGCCGAGGGGTTCAGGCACCGTTTCTCTGACTTCTCCCTGTGCGACAGGAAAGCACACCAACAAGCGAGCGTTCAGTTCTGCTGCAGAGCCTCTCCGTGTTTCACAGTCTCTACTTAAGAAGGGTGATTTCCGTCAAAATAATCTCCAGGGTGGAAGATAACGCATTCTGACTTGTCAGATTCACTCTAAAGCGTCCTTCCTAGCAAACCAGAGCCACACCTGTAGACTCTGAAGAGCGTTAATTAAGGTTTGGTAAGCAATCAGCAGCACTAAGCCCTAGCACCTGTTCCGCGTGTTGGACACTAAAATGCAGACGCGCTCCGCAAACGGCCTCACACTCACTTCTCCAGCTCCAGCTGGGTCTTGAGTTTCCTCTTGGCTCCCATGGTGAGGGACTCAAACTTATTTAGGTCTTCTTCCGTGAGGCTCAGAAACTGCCACAGAGGGAACAAATTACAAAGTGCGAGAATTAATCAGGATTCTGAAAACAAAGAACCTGGAGCTTACCTTCATAAGCGTATTCTACCTCTAGGATATGTAAACAGATCAAACTTAAGCACATAAAAAAAGACTGGGGATCGCCGTAAAGCATTTGCTTGCTAAATGACTTGGTGTCCAGGGTCCAAAACATAAGACGCTCACTGTGCGTCTGAGGGTCACGGGCTGTGTCCACTGAGCCTTCAGCACAGGCGTCCGAGTGACAGCTGGGTGAAGACTGGGCACCTGGAAGGTCCGTGCTATGCGGGCAGGAGGCTGCAACAGTGTTCTGCGTCTCAACTGCTGCAGAGATGCAGCTGGTGGAAGTGAGGTCTCCCCTCCCGGGGCTCTCCCTCCAACAGACAGGAGCAGGAGCAGTCTTCTTTAGTGGCTCTTTTTTCTTGAGATCATGGTCATTTTAGGGACAACAGCAACTTTGTTGAGTAGCCAGTGATCCAGAAAAGTAGATGCCATCCAAATTGAACAGCGACCTAACCCACTGGCCTCATACTAAGAAAAAAGATGATACTTGGTTCTCACAATGGTCCATGACATGATTTGTGATCTTAGCCTTTTCAACTCATACATTATGCTAAAACTTTTTAAACTGATCATGACCAAGGTTAGTAAAATCTGCTGTTTTTAAGACTTGTGAATCCTAAACTGAGAGTATTGAAAATTTACTTAAAATGTGTGTTTTATTAGCAGTAAAAGCTTGATTTCTAGATTCTTCAATTGCAGATTTTTGGACAAATGAAACGTTTGCAGAGATAAAAGGCACCAAGTCACTTTATCCAGCAGGGGGAGCTCAGAGTTCAAACATCACATACAGGTCCAATTTACTTTTTACCATTGACACTGAAACTTAAGAAACTTCAGAATTTTTTTTTAACAGTGAAAAAACGCTCCTTGTCAAAACTGTATTGTAAAAGATAACTGCTACGTAGGATTGCTTGAAAGACGTAAAATTCATCTATTCCTTTAGCTCTAGGAGCCTACATGAAGGCAGGTCATCAGACAACCCTTTTGCACTGGGCTCTTGTAAAAGGCTACGCTGAGAGGCGTCTAAGAAAGGGGGACGCGGGGCCCACAATTCACTACCTCTTCCCACTGAAGGGCTGCTGGAGACACAGCCCTCAGTCACAGACAGTGAGTGTCTCGTTTGGGAAGACCCCAAACTATCTTAAGAAAGCTGTTGGTTTACAAGCAACTGTGATCCAGTTTTTGCTTCAGCTGCAGGTAGCCTCCAAATTCAAATCCATGGCCCCTCCAGCAAGCTCACAGGACTTGTGGGGACAGGCATCCGCAGGTGTTAAGGACCAGGTGGTATGACCTCCAAGACACACACGCTGCAGAAACCCAACTCAGTTCCTCTAGGAATGAGGTCCAAAGAATGCCAGGTGACCTGAGACAACAAGCACATTCTCCCTGCCTGCTAGTAACCAACGTACCTTCTCCATAGTGAGCTGTTTAAAGACGGGGTAGTACTTGTGCAAACGCAGTTTCCGAAGCCAGTCTAAAATCCCATTTTGCTCCTGGGTCTGCGGGGCCTGCAGGCTGGAAGGCATCAAGATAGCGGGCGAGCTGTCCATCGGGGTCCGGTAGGCCAGAGCTGAGCCTGCACCCCCCGCATGCGAGCAGTGGGGCAAGGCGGACGTGCTGGCCGGGTGCTGCACGTGATGCTGGGCGCCGCCCTGAGAGGACGGGATGCCGGCCACTCCGCACACAGGCCTGCGAGGACAGCAGACAGGTAGTTTTCAAAAGACCACGGCCTCCACCGAGGACCAGCTCCTACAGCCTGGACTGCATCTGCAGCCATGTCCACTGCTGGCGCCAGAGCTACTGCCACCACCACCCTGGGGTGAACGTCTGTAGGCGTGCACGTGTGCATGCACGGACGTGTGTGTACCCATCTAGATGCTGCGCTTGAGTACGTGTGTACATATTATGTATATGTACACGTCTGGGTGTCACCACCAGACTTCTGACTTTGCTGCCTAGTTTCTTTCTGTTGCTTCTATCACAGGATGATACTGATAATCATATATTAAAACTAACTCCAAAATATTTAATATTCAAATTAATTTCTTTTTTGAAAAGTAAATTCTAGAAAGCTGAAGGAGCAGAAGCATGACCCTCTGTCCCTGCCCCTTCCACACTAAACTGCAAACTGACATATTACATGTTTACACACTCCAGGCAGAGGGTGAAGGAAGTCAGCACCTTCCAAGACCTCATTACCTGACTAGAGCTCACAGAACCGTGTGTGTGTGTGTGTGTGTGTGTGTGCGCGCACGCGCACGCGTGTACACACCGTCTGTGATGTTAGCCCATTTTAATGTTGGCTGTCAGTCCAGATGTGCAGTCTGTCTGTCCCCGAGCACTGCCACCATCACTGTCGGGCCCCGTGCTGGCAGAGGGACCTCTAGAGCAGCAACTCTGGCCCTTCATGGGCTTAATCACTCCCTAGGAGCTTGTAAAAATGAAGATTCTCAGAAATTTTGGTTTCCTAGAATGTGCAGGGCCCAGAAACTGGCATTTGCAATAAGGGTCTTTGGGAATTCTAATTCCAGGGGCTCAGAGAACCACTTTTTTTTTTTTTTCTTAAGAAATCAAAAAGTGGATTATCTCTATCCAATTCTTCTCTCAATATTATTATTCAAGAGTAAGATCAAGAATGACTTAACTCTAAAAACAACTATTTACACAAAATGAAAAGTAAGCTCTGTAACAAGGCTGACTGGAAATGTGTTGGTTACATGGTAGTCTCACCTTCCAGACACGCCCATCATGGTACCGACTTTAGACAGGGAAGGGTTGCCAGGACCTACAAGTTAAAATAGATAGAATTTATTTACAGACCATAAAAATGTTTCTACTTTTATTGAATTATATTTTACAAACTCACTTGGACTTTGAAGCTGTTGGGTGGGAGATGAAGTGCTGAAAAATTTCTTAACATGGTCATTTTTTAATATGTGAGAAGGTAATGAAGCCAAATACCTAGAAATGAAACAGAGTGGTTTGTTTTATCAGCATTAAAACGTGTTACCAAAAAGTAACTGGGAGAGAAATTTTCAATTAAGAGATATATATAGCAGAGAAAAACTAAACAGAAGTGCCTTAACCTATATTCTTCCTGCTTTATTCAGTTTCATTCTTGGTATGATTCATACTGTTTCCTGGTGCCCCTTTTCCTTATTTACACTGTATTACGCTGTATGAATCGAGTCTTTCAGGGCCCACAACCCGGGCCATGAGCACAGCTGGGGCCGTCACAGCTGCTGTGTGGCACCCTGATGTTGGCTGGCCCCAGTCCCCGGGGCCCTCTGTGCGCATGTACAAGACCAACGCGCCAGGACGTCATCAAGGGTCCAGAGCCACTGGGCCCAGGAGACTTTTTATTAGGTCCTCATTTTATCCTTTCAACTATAGGACAGAAGCAGATTTTATTTCATTAAGACCGTCAAAATTACATTAAATGGTGGCATACACTTTGAAATTCTTTCACTTACATATTCTCAAAATCATGCCTAGATTATTAAGATCCTTCAAATTCTCCGTAACTGATGAAAACCCCTAGAGGCAAACAGGAGACCTGAACCATCCAGACCACATGTCACCTGAGGAGCCCCTCAGGTGCCTAGGCAGCTCACGTCGGGCCCCGCCCACACTGCAGAGGGCCATCGGTGGCCGCCCACGCTGCAGAGGGCCATCGGTGGCCGCAGCACCGCAGGGGGGCTGCTGGCCGCGGCCTTGGGTGGGGTGACGAGCATTACCTCAGGTCCGCTTCCAGATCCATGTGGTTTCGCTCTACATAAAATGAATCTGGGCCAGCTAAGCAAGGAATGAATTTCTCCAAATTTTCTTCAGGATACAGCTGAGATAACTGAAAGACGAAAAGGCACAGGAAGTATGTCACAATTCATCTTACGGAACCAGAACTCCTCACTGTGGGAAACACTTGGGCAGGTACTGGTTGCTGACACCTGCTGCTGTGATTCTGGGAGCCACCTGGGCTTCTGCGTCCACTTGGGACGCAGGAAGCAACAACCCACCACAACATCAAGAAGCTCAACACCCCACACAGCTGTGCCTGCTCTGGAGCCCAGCAGAGGGCTGAGCTGCAAGGCCACCAGGTGAACCGAATTCCAAGACGGACCTGCCCCTCTGAGGACACAGGGCACGTGAACTGTCTCAGCCGTGGCAGAGCCCGCGGGAGAGATGGCTGCCATACAAGCAGGTAGAAGAGATCGGCTGGGATGAACACATCCCCACAGGCTGAGTGTGCGTCAGACAGCAGTCAGCCCGGAGCCCAGACACAGGGAGCCTGTGTCCTCATTCCCGAGCTCCCTTCCACAGGCGGGGAGGCTGGAGAGAGTCTGCACAGGTGGCACAGGGGTGGGGCAGCTGCCCCTGGGGCTGAGGCTGAAAACCCCATGCCTTTCCCTGGAGCCTGCTCTCAATCCAAAGCAGAAAGCCCGTAACCCGCTGGGGGAGGGACGAGATTGCTCGTGCTCTCAGAGCTCAAGCAAAACCCCCGTTTCTGGGGGCTGAGGCAGAATGCCTTCATGCCTCTGGAGGAGGAGGGGAAAGTCCTCCCGGCACCAGGTCACAGGCAGAGATACCCTGCTGCTCAGGGAAGATGAAAACAAAACCCCTCTGGCCCCAAGCAAGGGGCAAGAAAGCCCTCCTGAGCCGAGTCAGCTGCTGCTGGGGAAGGAAGGAGCAGGGATGCTGAGAGAGGCCCCCCACGACCCTGTGGCTAGAGCTGAGGCTGCACCAGCAGGACGGGGAACCGCTCAGACCCTCACCGCGCATCCATCACCAGGCAACAAGTAACAGCAGTCTCCCCAGGGAGGGAGGAGTCAACGGAGCAGGGAGACCCCCCTCTGTGCCACAGGTGAAGCAAGACCACTCCAGGCTCCTCTCAAGGCTCAAGGGACCAGCAGGTCTCCCTGGAGGAACCTGAGGCCTGTGGTGCAACAGCAAAACCCCAACCCAGCTCCGCTCCTGATGAGATCAACCTGCAGCCCCACCGCCGGTCCGACAGATGCAGCAGCAGGCCCGTTTCCAGGCTAGTTTCTAGACATGACGTCTAACGTTCAGTCAAAAATTATAAGATTAAAAAACAGGGGGCAATCTATTGTCAAGATAATCATCGGAACCAGACTGGAAAATAACCCAGATGTTGGCACTATCACACAAGGACTTGAAAATAACTATGCTTAACATACTAAAGGACTTCGTTTAAAAAAATGAACATGCATGAACGAGTGGGAAATTTCATCAGAGAGATGGAAACTTTATTAAAAGACGTATCAAACGGAAAAGCTGCAGAAAACAAAAGAACAAAAATCCCCCAAACCGTGGTACCAGAGATGAAGAATTCAGCTCATCAGCAACCAGGACAGAGCTGAGGAGAAACGTAAGTAAACTTGAAGGCAGGGTCAAGTACACGTAACTCAAGGCGCAGAAGAGAGAGTGGGGCAGAAGAAACAGCTGAAGAGATAACGGACAAGAATTTTCCAAAATTACTGACAGACAGCAAGGCAGAGACCAGGAAGGGCAGAGAACCCAAAGCCAGGTGAGTATCAGCCACTGCAAACACCCAGACAAAAGAGTGGCAAGGTCTGCCGGCACCAGCGGAGTCCAGAGAAGTGCTTTTTCACAAGACAAGAGGATAGGCACAAAGGAGAGGAAATTCAGTGTTCTAAGTGGTGCAGAGGAAACAGGGAACCCCCGGGGAGGATCACTCATCAATCCTAGAAAGCATGGCACTGTGGCGGCCTTCGGCGTATGGCAGGCCTAACTAAGAGGCACACTCAAACAGCTTCTGCTCAGACAGGATCCATCAACTCGATTCTCTCCTACAGGATTATATCCTCAATTTTATAATCAAATTGCAAGCCACACTTTGGAGACACTTCAGCTATGTTACTCCACACAACAAAGGTGACCACTTCAGCTGCACAACTGCGGCAAAGACAGTGGTTCGCTACTCCGGCACAGGCCAGGCCAGGGAACTTTAGACACACAGGTGTGTACGTATATAACACGTGCACATGGGGGTAAAGAGGTAATTCTTTAGTAGTGCAGCTTGTTCAAACGGTATTTGTTGAACCAATTTTAAACCAAACAGGTTGTACATCATCTGTATTTCAATTTAAAAAAATAAAAACAAACAGGAAAATTCAATATGTAAATGGAATAAGGTGGAAAAAGGTGAAGTGTCTGCCCACGGCCACCACGTGAGCCCCTCACTCAGCCTCGGCTGAGCTGTAACAAACCACCGCCAGCCAAACACCCCTTGGGCACCTCACACTCGCATCTTTCCGTCCCATCTCGTTCTCCGCAACCGGAAGGAGTGTGGACCGTGGCCCTGAGGGCCACTTGCCCTGTTGGAGCACGAATCCCCGGCACTGCACTCGCTGCACCCGCTGAAGGCTGCAACCACGGAAATTACTTGGCAGTCCATTGGACCGTGGGGAATGAGACCCTTTTAATTTTTGTAAGAGCCCTTAAATCACCTTACCTTTGAAATAAATTCAGTCACTTCAGAGGAAGATTTGGTTACTGATGTTATTGAAGAATCAGACCACAAGACCTTAAAAACAAATAAACAAACAAACCTTAAAAACAGACGCCACATACTTAATTCCCAACACACCTGTCCAGGGATCCGTGGACGGTACAGGCGCGGTGGTGGGACGAGCACTAGAGCGCCACTTGCATGGAGCGTTGATATACCCCTCGGCTTGTTACAGAAAGAATGTTCACGTAACTCAAGTGCATTAAAGCTTAACTTCCTGTTTTGCGCACTTATTCAAAGATCAGTGTATCACTCAAGCGTGGAGTCTAAGGCTGCTCCTCAAAGCGTTAGAAAGTCCCTGACGACCCCGACTGCGAGTATGTGTGTGAGCACATCATCCTCACGTGGACCTCCTCTGTTCAGGTCAGTCTACGCAACTGTGGATGTGGAATCAAGAAATTACCAGAAACGAGCTCATCCAAACAGTAAGTACTCCATACATGTTCAGGGCTGGGGGCATGCTGACGGGAGGAGGCCAGGTCCCAGCCCTCAGGAATCTGACAGAACTGGGGGGGTGACACAGGCCAGGGCAGTCAGTACCAGAATAGCAGGGAACATCCTCCATCGCAGGGGGCGGGGGAAGAATTCAGGGAGAAAACATCAGAAGGGTCTTTCTGGAAGTTCTACAAAGCCCGGTGTGTCTGTTTTTCCTTCTTGCACCTACAACAGCAGGCGGTTTTAGTTCATGACTCCACCAACGGACTGTAAGTTCCCCGGGGCAGAGGGCTCTCCTGCACCGAGGAAAGTGTGAGCTGAACTCAGAAGGGGCGAGAAGGACAGGGGGGACAGGATGAGATGGGAGGGAAGCAGGGCCCAAAACAAGAAGGGTTATTAAACCATGAACGAAGACGTTTACCCTAAAGGCCAGAAGGAGCGTTGGAGGATTTCAAGTCGGGAAATAAAATGACTGAGTGTATTTCATCACCAATAGGAAAGCGCTGCATTTACACTGATTTAGAGAAAACGGGGGCTGGAGACACCAAACAACTCATGTTTCTCCTCCCACCCCGCGCTGGCCTTCGGCTTCTGAGAAGCAGCCCAGCCTGTCTGCTGACGGTCTCCGGGGCCTGAAGCGCTGGTCGTCTCTCCTCTCTGCTGAAATTCACGTGAGTTCCTCTCTGCTCTGGTGGCTGTCACATCACATAACAATTACTAAGGTATGCTTTTCAAGCCCCCACAAAATACAAGCCGATCAAGGAAAGGGACCTCTCTTCATCTCTGAATTCCCTATGCCTCCCAGAATTCATCAGGGCAACTGCTGGCATTTTTGGATGAATGTGCTGTGCCATCCAAAATCTACCTACACTAAAATGAAAGTACCTACACCATTTTTTCTGTCTAAAATAATTAAATCTTTGAACAACACGAAAAAGAAGTCTGGGGGAGAGTGAGCTGCTACCCACATAAAACACCAGTAACATCCATGACTAAAGGTGAGAACTTCCTAGCATTCGATGTATGACCCAAAGTACTGCTGACGTGGTTTTCTAAGTAAAATATGCCACAGGTCACGTGGCACGCACGCACCCTATAACCCAACTAAAGCGTGAATCCAACACCCAAATGGTGAGCACAGCACGGACACCCCATTCTGTGCTGAAACAGACAATCTGCTTCCCCGACAATTATATATTTTAAATAGGCTCAACTCTTCTAGGTTGTCTGCTCCTGGTATATTTTTCTTTGACTTCCAAAAGGACTTGCTGCTCCAACCAGGGGCAAGGACTGGAAACCAGCAGACCTCAGCAGCACTCCGCTCTGCAGGTGACGCAGGTTGGCCTGACCCAGTCCCCTGAGAGGGCGGGCCCCTGGAGGGGCATGGACATGGGAGAGCAGCCTCGCACTGTGCCACGTGCTAGAGACACGTGATCTACCACGTCCAAGACAGCATCGATCATAAGCTACCCCACCGTTGATGTACCACCAAGAAGAAACACTGCCAATCAAATGACGGCACAGTATTTTTCTACCACCCATAGTCGCTCAAAGAGCCACTGAGACCTGCTGAGATGGATTTTAATGTATCTTAAACATACACAGAAAAGCATGGGGACTTCCCTGTGGCACAGTGGTTAAGAATCCGCCTGCCAATGCAGGGGACACGGGTTCGAGCCCTGTTCTGGGAAGACCCACACGCCGCGGAGCAACTAAGCCCGTGAGCCACAACTACTGAGCCTGCCCTCTACAGCCCGTGAGCCACAACTACTGAGCCCACACGCCTAGAGCCTGTGCTCTGCAACAAGAGAAGCCACTGCAATGAGAAGCCCGCGCACCG
>NW_006796283.1:2278700-2297744 GCF_000442215.2 Lipotes vexillifer
AACCCACCACAGCAAAAAAAAAAAAAAAAAAAAAAAAAAGCATGGTATGCACAGAGTACATAAGGGTACTGAGGATTTCTTCACACTCAGGAGTCTAACTCCTCTGACCCACTGTCCGTCTCAGCTCTCAGCACCCTCTGGAGAAGGGGGAGCAGCGTTTTCTTCACTCACACAGGCAGCAGCTCAGGCAAAGGCCCTGCCACTGCTCAGGCCACAGCCCTCACGTGAGCAAGCAGCCCAGTGCCACCAGACCTGCCACCAGACCTCTGAGGAGCTCTGAAGTCGAATACAAGGACAGGCAAAGCAGTCACAAAGAACAAGGCAGCCTGGAGGTGGCATGGACCACGCACTCAAAACTCGCTTTTAAAACTAAAAACTATCAACGATATTCTCAGTGAACTAAGAGCAGAAAGCATCGCCAAGAACAGGATGCTATGAAAAAAGAATTGCCAGGGAACAGAGGTCTCTGTTGTTAAAAACAGGACAGCAGAAGTGAAAAATTCACTTCAAGAGATGGAAGATGAGGGAATCTTCCATAGGACAGATCAAAAAAGTCAAAGGGAAAGAAAATAGACGAAGAAAAAAATAAAACAGAGGACCAGTCCTGAGGTCCAACAGGCAGACAGCAGGAGTTCCAAAACAAGAAAACTGAGAAAAACAGGACAGAGGAAATCAAAAGGAATGATTCAAGAAAAGGAACTCAAATTAATGGACTTAAGTTACAAGGGCTGACTTGCGTCTCAGCACAGTGGATGATAACCTACACCCAAGCCTGGCTCTGAGAAATATGCAAATGCTTGGGACTAAGAGAAGATCCTAAAACCTTTAGAAATTATAAAACAGGGCCAACCCTGGATCAGGAGTCAGAGCAGATCCATGCTTCTCAACAGCAACACTGCAAGACAGTAACTAAGAAGCGCTTCCGAGTTCCTAAGGAAAAATGACACCTGGTCTAAAACTGTATCCCCGTCACGTGTCAGGTCACATGGACGAAGACACTGCTGAACATGGAAGTCAGAAACCGCACCTCCCCGGGACCCTTTCTAAGAAGCTACTAGAACAACTATTAAAACCTAGAACTAACCCAAGGCAATAGGTGAGCTAAGAGCTGAGAACAGGGCATCAGAGCCGGGAAGGAGGAAGGGACCCCGCGGGTGACGGTATGGGGCCCCCCACAATGAGACTGCAGCAGGCCGACTCCAGGTCGGAGCAGGGCCGTAGCTCCAGAGATGAAACCAATGGAATGCCGGACGCATTTGAACGCAACCAGGGAAAACTTTAGGGGTGAATGTGTTTTCTAAGCAACAAACAAACAAACAAAAAGAGACAATTAACTCCAGGCAGAATCAAGTATCGGAAAGGAAAGGTACTAAGTAAGCATATACCACATGGCTTGGGTAGCAACAACCTTCACACAGTCAGGCTAATTATCATACAAGCAATGAGGTGTGTTATCACAAGAAACAGTTCCCTGCTCCTCCGGGTGATGTGGGCACAACTTCTGGACTCTGCACACACAGAGCTGATGAAAACAAAAACTAAATTAAAAAAAGATAGTTGTCAAGACTCATCCTTAGCTAATAGTGATAAAATATTCAGAGCAGTTAAGATTGTTTCAAGATGAAAAACTTTTAAAGAAAAGATACAGCACTAAAATGAAATGTAATGTCTGGGTTCTTAACAAAGATTGGCATAAAAAGAATGGGTGTTTTCATTAGTATTGCTCCACAGTTCCTTTTAAGTCAATACAACTCTCCCGTCTACAGGCATTTCAAGTGTTCGGGTAGTCTTCTGATGTTTTTTCCCACCCTGTCCTTCACGTGTAATAAGTATACTTTAAAAAACTTTTAGTTATTCAACAGTGAATTTGGGAAAGCTGGTAAAATTTGGACATTTCACATGTACACAGATATAAAATAATTTTTGTATTTTAAAAGATTCTGTCATTTTCTTCCTGTATTTGCTTTCCTCAGTGACTAGTAATTACAACTTCAGCAAAAACAAAACCAACTCCATGAAAAAATAGAACAGGAAACTCAAACTCCTGCTTGCAGTCCATTTGTTACTTACGTCTTCCTATAAAATAACAACCTTTCATTTGTATCCTGGAAAACAATGACACATAAAAACTAAAACTAGAGAGAAACAAAGCTGAGAAAAAGGGGAGGGGGGGAAGTCGCCGACTTCTTGAATGAGCGAAAGCTTTCAGAGAAAACCGCTTCTCGAGTCTTCCTATACTGTTAGCAACGGAGGGTACATCTCACCGTGGTTAAGGCAGACACTCCTAATAAAGTTCTTTATTGTTCTGGCCACAGTACAATAGCTATTTATATCCATGCTCAAAAGACAACCTATTTAAAGGACAATTTATCCTAATTATTTAGGGCTCTGTGGACAAAAATTAATCCTCAGGTAAATTTCTTTCTTTCTTTTTTTTTTTTGGCCGCATTGGGTCTTCGTTGCTGTGTGCGGGCTTTTCTCTAGTTGCGGCGAATGGGGGCTACTCTTCACTGTGGTTCGCGGGCTTCTCATTGTGGTGGCTTCTCTTATTGTGGAGCACGGGCTCCAGGCACGTGGGTTTCTCACTGTGGTAGCTTCTCTTATTGCGGAGCATGGGCTCTAGGCGTGTGGGCTTCAGTAGTTGTGGCACGCGGGCTCAGTAGTTGTGGCCCGTGGGCTCTAGAGCACAGGCTCAGTAGTTGTGGTGCATGGGCTTAGTTGCTTTGCGACATGTGGGATCTTCCCGGACCATGTGTCCCCTGCATTGGCAGGCAGATTCCTAACCACTGTGCAACCAGGGAAGCCCTGGCAGGCAGATTCTTAACCACTGCGCCACCAGGGAAGTCCCAATCCTCAGGTGATTTTTTTAAAGGTTTTATTGAGTATAATATAACTGACAATGAAATGCACATATTTAAAGTGTACAATCTGATCAGTTTGGGCATACGTATACACCCATGAAACCATCACTCCAATCAATATAATGAACATATCCATTACTCCCTCCCCAGGAAGCTATTGATCTGCTTTCTATCACTGCAGATTATTTTGCATTTTCTAAATTTATAGAAATAAACTCATACAGTGTATGCTCTTTTTTTCTGGTTTCTTTCACACAGCACAATTACGCAGTTTCCCCCACATTGCCAAGTGTATCAGTCATTCACTCCTCTATTCTGAACGTTGAACTGTGTGGCTACGATACCACAGTGTATATCCAGCCTCCTGATAATGGATATTTGGGGCGTTACAAACAAAGCTGTTATGAACATTCGTGTACAAACCTTTGTATGAACGTGTACTTTCATTTCCTTTGGTTACTGACCTAGAACTGGGACTGATGAATCAGATTTTAGGGATATGTCTGACTTTTTAAAAAACTGCCAAACTGTCTTCCAAAGTAATCTCACCATTTTACACTCCCATGGCAGTCCTTCCACACACCTGCCAGCAGCTGGTGTGGTGGTCCTGTCAACTTCAGCCACTGTGACGGGCATGCAGTATGAGCTCACCGTGGTTTTAATCCGTGTTTTCCTAATGGCTAACGATGCTGAACATCTGTCACGTGTGCTATTTGCCATCCATACATCTTTCTTGGTAAAATGTTCACTTTTTTTATTGGGTTATTTTCTCATCATTGAGTTTTGAGAGTTCTTTTTATAGTTTGAATACAAATCCTCTATCAGACATGCAATTTACAAATGTTTTTCTCCTAGTTCTGTGGCTTGGCTTAATTTTCTCCACAGTGCCTGTCAAAGAGCAAGTTTTAAACTCTGATGAAGTTTAATTCATTTTTGTCTTTTATGGCTCATGTTTTTGGTATCCTACCTAAGAAATCTTTGCCTGTTTAAGTCACAGACTTTTCTCCTATGCTTTCTTCTAGAAGTTTTATGGTTTTAGGTTGTACATTTAGGTCTGTGATCAGTTTTGAGTTAATTTCTATATAAAGGGTGAGGTTTGATGAAGGTTCCTTTTTTTCGCATATGGTTATCTGCTCCTGAACCATTTGCTGAAAAGACCGTCTTTTCTTCACTGAACTGCCTTTATACCTTTGTCAATAATCAGTTGACCAGGGTGGTGTGGCGTCCAGGGCCCTTAGCCTGAAGCAGACAAGGCCTGGCCCGCGGGATAGAGCAGACGCCACCGCCAGGCCCCGAGCCGACCCCAGGGTCACCTGCAAGTAGCCGCGGGCGGCGGGAGCCTGAGTTGCTGCCAGTGCTGGCACCAAAACTGACAAGCTGCTCCTAAAATTCACATGGAAATGCAGCATCCCCAGAACAGCCAAGACAATCCTGAAAAAGAAGACCAAACCTAAGAGGACTCACACTTCGCAATTTCAGCATCAAAGCCACAGTACTCAAGACAGAGCAGTGCTGTCCTAACAACAAGAGAGATGAACGGAACTGAGAGTCCAGAAACAACCCCTCACAATTTCGCTCAACGGGTTCTCAACAATGGTGTGAAGACCCTTCAGTGGGGGAAAGAATGGTCTTTTCAACAAATGGTGCTATCCAATAAAGATGTTAAAAAAATTGTAAAATAAACAAACAAACAAATGGCGCTGGACAACAGGACGTCCACATGCAAAAGGACGCATTCGAACCCTACCTCACACCATACACAAAAAATTAATTTAAAATGAATCAAAGACCTAAAGGTAAAAGCAAAAACAATAAAATTCTCAGAAAACACAGGAGTGAACCTTTGCGACCTTGGCTTAGGCAACGATTTCTTAAATATAATACCAAGAGCACAAGGAATGAAAGAAGTAGGTAAACTGGACTTTATCAAAATTAAAAACTTTTGTGTGTCAAAGGACAGCATCAAGAAAATGAAGAAAATTCCCACCCAATGGAAGAAAATATCTGCAAGCCACACGGCCCAGTAATTCCAGTCCTAGGTGTGTATCCAAGAGGAATGGAAGCATTTGTCCACACAAAAACGTGTACATAAATGTTCATAGCAGCATTAATCATAAGAGGCAAAAAGTGGAAACAACCCAGAAGTGCATCAATCAACTGCTGAGTGGATGAACTAAATGTGGTCCATCCACACGGTGGAATATCACTCAGCCAATAAAAAGGGAAGCACTAATACATGATACAACATAGAGAAGCCTTGAAAACATTATTTGCATGAAAGAAACCAATCACGAAAGATCACATATTGTATGATTCCATTCATGTGAAATATTCAGCATAGGCAAGTCCACTGAGGCAGAAAGTAGGTTAGTATTTGCCAGGGACTTGGGGAGAAGTGGGGAAGGACTGCTAATGGGTATATGGGGCTTCTTCCTGGGATGATGGAAATATTAAAATTAAATCGTGGTGATGGTTACAAAATTCTGAATAAATAAAAAAAGCCACTGAACAGTTTAAAATGGATGAATTTTATGTTATGTGAAATCTCATCAGAGGCGTAAAGAAGAAAGTCAATTAGAAAATTTTAAAACCGTCTGATCTTTAAAAATGCCATCAAGGATATTCTCCTGAAGTCTTCAAAACCACCAACTGAGCGCTTTACATGTGAGTGTAGCTCGGGCCCCACTGCCCCGGGGCACGTCGTCTCCTCCCTCTCAGCAGCACCTTTAACACAGGTGCCGAAATCAGGTACTGTGAGTCTTCCAGTGTTTTGTTCGTTTCAGAACTGTTTGGACTGCTCTATAATGTTCTCCATATAAACTTTATTTTATTTTATTTACTATTTATTTATTTACTCAGGCTGCGCTGTGAGGCTTGAGGAATCTTAACTCCCTGACCAGGGACTGAACCTGCGCCCAGGGCAGTGAAAGTGCGGAGTCCTAACCACTGGACCACCAGGGAATTCCCTCCATATAAATTTTAGAATCGTCTTGTTGATTTCTTTTTTTTTTTTTTCCTCTTAAATTTATTTATTTATTTTTGCCTGTGCTGGGTCTTCGCTTCTGTGCGAGGGCTTTCTCTAGTTGCGGCGAGCGGGGACCACTCTTCATCGCGGTGTGCGGGCCTCTCACTGTCGCGGCCTCTCTTGTTGCGGAGCACAGGCTCCAGACGTGAAGGCTCAGTAGTTGTGGCTCACAGGCCCAGTTGCTCCGCGGCAATGTGGGATCTTCCCAGACCAGGGCTCGAACCTGCGTCCCCTGCATTAGCAGGCGGATTCTCAACCACTGCGCCACCAGGGAAGCCCCTCGTCTTGTTGATTTCTAAAACAGAAAAATGCTACTGGGACTTACTTTTGCCGGGCGGTCATGTAAGATGACAGAAAGTTTATAAGTTTAAAGGTACATGGAGTGACGTTCTCCCACTGTCCACAGGTTCTCCCTCTTACAGAACTGTAGTCCTTCCTGACCACAGCGAGCTAGAGAGACCGTGGTTAAATGCCCGAAGCTATGTAACTACAAGGCGCTTCACTTTTCGATCGAGTGTGACAGGGGTCCCAAACCTAAGCACATGCATATCACACATTCGTATCCTACAAGCAGCCACTTATTTACGAGTAGGAGAGTGCAACTCACCTGCAGAGAACAAGCACACAGTTCAAGCTGCGCAAATGAACAGTGTGCTTTATAAATAAGAAGATAGTTGTGTTTTTTTTTAATCTTCCTTGTGTCTTTCCTTTGTGCCTCAAATTACCATCAACAAATGTAGTGTGGGCAGTAAATCCCTTAGGGCATATCAAGTTAGTATCCCAAAAGAAAATGAGTTGGACTGCTGGCTAGTGAAGGATTATCACTTTCCTAAACACAAGAATCCTTTTATCAGTTATCGCATCAGGAAAAGCAAGCTTTTCCCCATAACCAAACCTTTTTCTTTAAGTACCAAAACACTTCATTCAGCTTAACCATTTGGGGTTAGAAGCGTCTTCAACTGAACTTTAACCCAGCTGTCTGCTCTGCTTTCAGAAGATTCACGGCGCCCTATCCTGCCAGCCTGCCACCTCCCCACCCTGATCACAAGGCCCTCCTCTGGGGAAAGGCCACGAGAGGCCAAGTGTCTACGCTGTCAAAGCTCATTTCTTTGCAGAGAGGCTGCGGACTGGGGCCGAGTCCAAGCCCAGTTTGATCAGATGGGCTGTGAGTGGGATCGGAAGGGCTGTGAGTGGGATCTGAGGGGCCTGACGCTCAGCAGTTCCCACACATGCAGGCCTTGTGCACGGGGACCACGCCCGCCACCAGCCCCTCAGGCGATATCCGCCAGCCAGAGGCTGACTGCAGAGGAGAGGAGCCAACACACCCAGCGTTTCAGGGACTCGCTGGGCTCCCCAACCCCAGCAGGCCTTGAAGATGCTGGGGTCCTGAGGTTCTCTGGTTGCTGACACTTGGCTGCTGGTCGCAAGCTCTGGCAACCTCCAAAACCGAAGGGAAGCCTTTCCCATACATCTATGGAGTAACAAGTGATTTGCACAATGCAGGACTTCCCAAATCAAATGAGGGTTTTATCCTTGTGGTATTAAAAGTACTTGAAGTATTTTGATGTAGCTACACTCTTTGAAAGGTTAGTAGGCTGCACAGTATAAGTACTAGATACTAACCAGAAGTTGCTATGCCTGAGAACACTCCCCAGTAAAGCTGGAAGCAGATTTTCCTTATCAATCAGTTTCCTACGATGCATGTGGTCAAAGGAGAACCTCGCACAACAATGGGGTAGCAACAGAACCCCGGTGACACAGCCAGCCACGCACACGCAGCTAAGCGGGACCAGGAAACTCAGTCTGGCCAGTAAGACATAAGTGGAAGTGTCTAGTGGCTTTTTTTTGCCACACCTCGCGGCATTTGGGAACCTAGTTCCCCGACCAGGGATCGAACCCGCGCTCCTGGCAGTGGAAGCGAGGAGCCCTAACCACTGGACTGCCAGGGAAGTCCCTCTAGTGGCTGTTTTGAAGAATGCTCCATGAAAAAGAGGTAAAAGTAACCTTTCACTCTCCTCTTCATCCCATGTCCTGTTGCCTGGAATGAAAACGTGAGGGCTGGAGTCCTGGCTGCCATCTTGGACCATGAGGCTAAGGGCCACCTCCTAGAGATGTCAAAGCAGTCAACTGGAGGGAACCTGGCTCCCTACGTATTTTATGGAGCACAGATGCCATTCCAGCCCCAGGGCCGACTCCTTGTACACTCCGATGTTGTTTAAGCCACTGTTATCGTAGATCTGTGATTCTAATAAACAGTATGCCTCAATTTTCACAATTCTCTACTTTAGCCAACTCTGGTGACCAGCCACCAGCAGCTGAGCATGTCAGTCTAGAGAATGTTCCCCACACACACCAAGGAGTTTCTGTCATCCAGGAGGTACAGAAGAACAACAGCTCATCTTTGCAGCCACTTACTATATCCAGACCCTGTACTGAATGCTTTGAATGAACTGTCTCATTTAATTCTCCCCCAAACTCCATCCTGTTTGACTGAATGGAGGTGCTGGGGCACAGAGAAGTCCAGCACTGTCCTCGGTCACACGGCGAACAGGGACACAACAGGACTGCGCACTCCAGGCTGTGGCCGAGCCCAGCCCCTCCTCCTCGTGGAGCCTGCTGAGGTCCAGGGGGAGCAGCCCCCCCAGGCCCAACAAGTCCACCGTGGAGACGGTCCACCCACAGGGCCCAGTCCCCACTTCTGTCTCCCGCAGCCGTGGCACAGTGCTTTGCAAAAGACTCGTCTTTTATTTAGAGACATAAAAGTACCACTTCAGGGTAAATGTTTCCTTCCTATCCCTTAGAGGAGAAAAGGAAAAAAAAACTTAGCATCTTACCTCAAAGGAACATTCAACATTTCTTTCATTTTTTTTGTGTGATAATCCCTTCAGGTCTATCTTTTCAACACTCACTGTAGAGGTAAACAAAACAAAACAAAACAACAACAAACAAAATTATAAAAATGAAGTAAGAGCTTGAAATACATATGATTAGTTTGCATCGATACATTAGCAACTTTTCACAGTACGGCTCCCAACACCCAGCCCCGTCTCCTCTGTGGGGGGGTGAGCTTGCCAGGAACGAGGAGGCTGCTCGCGCGGGAATCGAGGGCGAAGTTGAAAGTGACACAGGAAAAACAGGCGAAAAATAAAAACAAATCATAGAACAGAAAGAGATCGGTGCTTGAAAATGCACAAGGGCACAGACCGTAATTGTAACTGAAGAGTAGTTATGATCTGTTCTCATTTCTGAAAAACGAATGCTCAACGTTTTCCACTGTGACTATTTAGAGACACAGCTGCCCAGAACCTCTCACTGGCATCTCCTCACCTCCTCCTCCTCGGACAAAGCCAGGCTGGAGGTGTGAGGAGAGCAGCTGCAGAGGAGACCCTGCAGGCCCCCAGCACTGCCTCTGCAAAACAGAGCAAGGACGGGCAGAGGCCGCAGTTGCACAGGTGGACGGGGATGAGAAAAGGTCGTCACCGTTAGAGTTCCAAAGCCATCACCTCTGCACACCTCCCTTTTCACACGCAAGGGTGCATTTTTTTTTTCTCCTCAAAAAAGAAAACGATACAATTAAGCTTCTAAGCCCTTAAGCTTTAAGATGCAAATACTTGAGCACAAATATTTGTTGAAAATAAAACAGCACTTAGCAAACATGATGTAGTTTCCAAACTCCCAAACCACATTAAGGTACGTATGTCCTATTTCTGATTCAAATACTAAAGTTTCTCAAGTACCGAGTCAACTGATTCCTCAAGCTTATGAGCCTTGGGCAGGCACACAGGCGGTCAGCTCTTACGCAAAGACCCTGGCGAATGAGGGAGGCTTTTCTTTCTGAACAGCACACACACCTTCTTGCACTATTTTTCACCAACATTTCCAGAGGTGCCCTGGCTGTGCACTATGGGGATTTCCACAAAGCTTCAAAACCTGTCTAGCATGACACACTCAACATAACTTATTAAAGCTATTAAGTTACACTTTCTGCAGACGCCCCATCTCCTGGTCGGACATACCTTCCATAGTTTTCTCCGGGCCACGCCCAGAAAGCTTTGTGCTCAAAAGTTTGGAGGGAAAATCTGAGAAACTCCTTTTTGTAGGCTGCCCGTGTACATTAGCATATTAAAGGCTCTGAGAAGTCCTGCAACAAATAAATCTACATTTTTAAACCACAATTCCTCAATTTCTTCGGCCACAGAACTCTCTCCTCCCCTAACACGTCTGAGCACCCCAGAGAGCAACGAGCAGCTCTGTGCACCGGGCTTCGGAGAAGGTTCTGACCCTGCACTGCCCACTGCTGCAGCCACTGACTACACGGGACCACTTAAGTTGTTACTAATTACAATTGAGTAAAATTAAAAATCTCACTCCTCGGTTGCACTAACCCCATTTTAAGCGTTTCCACACGTGGCTAGCAGCTACCATACTGCAGCAGACACAGAAGCCCGCTCATCCCAGGGAGCTCTACTGGGCGGCACTGTTCTAAGCGAGGGGCAGGCAGGCTGCAGGCTGCCCTCGGCCTGTCTGTCTGTGTAAACGGGCTCCAGGGCACACAGCCACGCCGTGGGCCGACGTACCGTCAATGGGTGCTCTCCACCCTGCGACGGCAGAGCCCGGCGGCGGTGCCAGACTCCGCATGCTTCCCAGAGCCAGAAATACTGATTTTCTGGACCTTTGCAGAAAAAAGGATGCCAATCCCTGCCCTAAACCAACAACTGTTCATTCACCAACTCGTCTTACAAAGCTCCTGCTGTGTCCCGGGCCATGTTCCAAGGGCTGGGCACACAGCGATCAGCACCGTCGATGGGTTCTCGCACTCACAGAGGTTACGGCCTGTTGGGGAAAAGCACTTTCACGCCCTGAATTTTCCTCATGAGTCTCCCTAATTTTATAAAGTTGCATCAGGATTGATATGGATCTTGGGAGACACTAGAACCCATTTGGTTTAGAGTATTTTAAGCTTAAAATAGCTCACAGGAAGGAAATTACTCTAAAGAAAAAAATAAGAATGTTTTCTTCCTTTCTGGCAAAACAAAGAAAACACTACATTTAGCAGCTGTGCACTGCCCGACCTCACTCAGTGAAACTACTCACTGTTCCTGTCTGACTTCCCCAGTCAGATTGTCAGCAAATAAACAGCTCTTATGTTTTCCCAATCACTATTTTTAAAAACTTACCCACAATGACCTCACCCTAATCCAGATCCTTTACTTTTTTAAACAACAGAATATACAAAGTCAATGAATACAGAAAAATGTTATTCGGCATTTTCCCAGGCCACAGAACACCAAGGTGTACCTAAAAGTTCCAGGACTGAGTATGAGGATTTATGAAAAAAAAAGAAAAAAACCCCAACTGGACTGAAAGCGGGAAGTGACTCATATCTGGACAGGAAAATGTGAAAAGCAGATGAATGTTACTCAGCTGTTTTCAAATAAAAGAGGCATTTTGGACCACAGGACTGAAATGTTTGTGAGACCTCTTCAAAATCACCAGCCCACCTGACTCGGTGTTCTGTGTCCGCGCCATCGGCCCTCTGCAGGCAGCTGCAGCGGCCCCGGCACTGCCAGGATGGCTCTGGACCAGATACACGGCCGGCCGACGAGTTCTGCTGCTTTTCTCTTGGTGCCGCGCCCACTGTGTGGCCACTCGGGGCTCTGAGGGTGGGAGGACGGCCTGCTGGGGCAGGGGCGAAGGGGGTGGGAGAGATCGTGCAGACGGATTTCTGTAGCAGACGAGAGTGGCGCCGGTGGCTAACACAAGGGGCGGCTGGGGGGTGCTGAACTGGGCGGGCTTCAAAGGTGTGTAAGCATACTCTCGATTTTGGAACTATTAAAGACTGTTTATAAAAATGAAAACATGAAAAATGCTTATAATATTACCTGAAAAATTATAAACTGTATGTATAACATGATTATAGTTGTTTAAAATGTTAAAGAAAGACTGACTAAAAATAAATTATCAAAAATGATAGGGCTGGGCTTCCCTGGTGGCGCAGTGGTTGAGAGTCCGCCTGCCGATGCAGGGGACGCAGGTTTGTGCCCCGGTCTGGGAGGATCCCACATGCCGCGGAGCGGCTGGGCCCGTGAGCCATGGCCGCTGGGCCTGCGCATCCGGAGCCTGTGCTCCGCAATGGGAGACGCGACAACAGTGAGAGGCCCACGTACTGGGAAAAAAAAAAAAAAAAAATGATACGGTTAATTGTGTTTGGTTGTGGAATTATGTGGGTAGTTTCCCTGCCAAATTTCTGTAATGTGGTTTCATAATTTTAGAGTGTTTACCTACACGCATATAAATTTGTTGACGACCCACTTAAAGTCTACCGGTAGATAATGCGGCCTCCCTCCCTCCCACCACCCTCAGGAGCCCTGTAGACTGTGTCATCTGTCACACACGAAGTCCCAGTACTTTCTGAAAAGTGTCAGCAAACTTGTGTCAACTTGAGGGGCTAGATACCAAACCATCACCTGCAGGGAGAGAACGCATCCAAAGACAGGATTAGCACCAACTGGAAAGACCCCGGGCCCAAACGGGCGCGATGGGAAGAGCGCTAGGGGGCTGGGAAGGACGTGAGCCTCGCTGGGGTCCAGACTGTGCAGAGGCTCAGGGCAGGGCACCCAGGGCTGGGACCCTGGGACTCGAGGCCACCAGCCTGCTCTCACGTAGAGGTGCAAAGAGCAAGGTGGTGTGCTGTCTGCTTTTAACATTTCATGTGTTCAAACCTTTCTTCTTTTCTTATTCACGACGTACACTAGGAATTCTCCTCAAATCTTACAAGTTAGAGCACACCGCCTTCACTAAGATGTGTAATTGCACTGAACTACCATTTTTATAATTGGATCAATGCCTAATTTAAAAACCAGAACACTAACGTAACTGAAAAAGGAGGGAGGGAGGGAGATGTGCATACAAGAGACTGCAAAAGGCCCCGCAGTAACAGCCCAGGCAAGCATCCCCAAAGGCCTGAGCGGGGTCTGGCGGAGTCACAGATGATTTCCACACCGCCAGGACCAGAAAACCACTCCCCGGACCTCAGACCGGGGAGCTCCTGCTAAAACCGCCACAGCCTAAGGGCCACCTTCGCTCAGCCTAACTGCCACAGCCTAAGGGCCACCAAGGGCCTTCAAACAATCTACAGGAGCTGATGGCCGGCCGCCTCACACCGAGAGAACACGACACCTCGAGATGATGGCTTTAATATGTCCCAAGACTGCGGCCCTCTTTTGGAACATTTTCCCTAAAGTCTTCTAGAAAAAACCGGGTGGTTGGTAGTTTTCTGCCAATTATGTGTTTTACTTGATTTCAAAGTATCTTTATTAAATAGCTTAATTCTGTACACTCAATAACAAGAAACCGAAAATTACCAAAACTGTGCCAAAAGAAAGCACAGTAAAGTGGGTATTATTCATGCGTAAAGGCAAAGATGGAGACAGTCATGCTCCAGCACAACACCGTCCTCTCTCCAGTTCTATACAACAATACTCAGTGTCTTCATACTTAAAGACACTAAACCAGACTAATATTTGAGATGCCTCCAGCTTTACAATCGTTATAAATGAAATCTAGTTTTCATCTAAAACTTGAAAACCTGTATTCTTAAAAGTCTCAGTTGAATGATGGCGTTCCTAAAATATCAAGTTACTTTCTCACTTTCATTTAGTTGTCTGTGTTGATGGGAATAATTTTTTAAAAACACTGCTTCTTTTAACTGTCCTTAAAATTCAAACATTCACTACTATGCTGATTAAACTGATCCTCTTTCCTACATCTTTTTAGGTCATGTCATATTTAAGAACTCTGTAACTTATTTTTTCTTTGATTTTTTTTTTATCATCTAGCTACCTTGCATTAATTTGATTTGTTAGTTCTCCAGAAATATAGAAACAAAAGCAGTACCTGATCCAGAAAACATAGAGCTGATAAAACGTATTTCTAAAGTAGCAAAAGTAGGAAATGAACACACATTCCATTGGAATGGTTAGTGATATGGCACTTGAATCTAGGGGCCTGAGGAATTCACTTGTTTATGTATTAAGGCAAAGGTTTTATTCAGCCTTAGTACGCACGAGGCACAGGAGCAGCCGTAAGTGATGGAAAAAGGACACAGTTCACAGCAGTGCTATGGGGCTAGACCTCAAAGGGAAGGGCCCAGCGGGCAGAGCGACACGGCGGTCAAGGCCCAGGGATGACAGCACCTGTGCTGGACGAAGCTGTGCGGTGGCGGGGATGGGTGACAGGAGGCCAGGGCAGAGAGGACAGACCCACAACCCACTCGGCAGGGCCAGGGAAGCCAAGGGGCTCTGCAGTCAGACAGACTGTCTGAAACGTGACACTTTCCAGCTCCGTGACCTTGGGCGCAGTTATTTAATCCCTGAACAAAACGAGCTCTGTGGGACTGCGGCATCACCTGGCGGGCTTCCACAAACTCCAAGCGGCTTCCCGAGGAAGGCTGTCCCTGAGAATCTTCACAATCAATAGTACAGAGAAAAAGGTAATGCTTTCACTTCACGTGTACTTGAGTTTCCTTTTCTACTCTCTTCTAACACAAGTGTTGGGATCACAGCTTATCTCAGGAACGCTGCTTATCTGTGACTCAGTTCTCCTGTCTGTGAAATGGGGACTGTTCTTAGAACGAACCAGCTTATACCTGAGCCCCACAGGTTCTTAGGAAGATCAGATGAGTTAATGTATGTAACGAGCTTGGACACCACCTGACAAGAGCACTCAGGGTTTCAGACTGTCCTTACTGCTGTCCCGAGCTTCAGTACTGAAGAAATACAAAAGTCTGACCTCTTTACAAGCTAAACTGTGTCACTGAAAACTTCTAAGAAGCAGAGACAACCCACAACAGAAGTGGGATACAGAAAATACAGCAAGAAAACTTTAATAACACTCAGAGTGGCTTCAGACTTTCCGAAGAGCAGTGACAGGGCACCGGGCAAAGTGCGAACAACAAAACCAGGTTTACCTGCTGGTCAGTTTCTGGGCGGAGGAGACCATCATCCCCAGGGCCACTGGCTGGAGAATACCGCAGATAATTAGCAAGGTCCGACTGTTCTCTAAGGATTATGATGTCTGAGAGCAGACAATAACGGTCCTACCAGAGATCTGCCTTCCCGCACCCAGGCACATCGGCAAGAGAGTGACAGACACAGCCGTTCAACTGGCAATTATATTAAAAAACAGGAACGAGAGGGTCTTGACAATTGTGCCTACAGGAAAAAGCACAATGGTGAAGGAAAGGCCTTCCCCTTAAGACTGCAAGGGTGTAGGACACAGGCTCCAAAGGTGCGGGGACGGGCTGGGGACAAAGGAAGCAACGCCCCATCGGGAGGCACTCCTCCCTGGGCAACACATGCAAGGAAGAGGTCCCTCGGAGCGAGTGAGCGACAACCACCCACCCGGAAACTGAGGTCCTGCTGTGTCTTCAGAGAGACTGACCCTCCAGCTGAGCCAGAGGTGAGCTGACCATGCGCTCCCAGGGCTGCTAGGAGCGCGATCTTCCCCACACACACACACGGAGCGCGTTTCCAGGCACCCGCGCCCGGCTCTCAACCAGGAGGCCCAGAGAGCCCTGTCTCTCCCCAGCAAGCCCCCCAAAACCCGCACAGCTGGCTGGGGGACAGCCAGCCCGACTCTGTCTAGTGTGGCTGAACAAAGCCAGACCTTCAAGAACCAGGGAGCTCGGCCTCCTCCCAGACGTGCCCTGCCGTCTCCAGAGCTGCACTGTCCACGCTGAGCTAGTGCAACTGCATGAAATAAATCTAAAAGTTCAGGCCCTTACTTGCGTGAGCCACGTTTTCCAGGCTCGGAAGGCACGCGTGGCTGGTGGCGACTGCCTCAGTGCAGAGAGAACATACCGTTACTGCACAGAGCGCTAAAGGACGGCGCTGCCCTACAATTCAGGACCCACTGCAGTGTGGGGCGGGGAGAGGCACAACAACTTTCACTTTTTCCCCCTTAATAAACATCAAGATGTGAGATGTTTACAGCCGAGATCCACTCGTGTGTAACTTGCAGAAATTAGAAAAACAGTACATCTTACTAAGACTAGCATCCCCAAAGATGAGAGCATTTAACCAAACTCCACTGCGAACGTCTCCCCCTACATCCGACACTGCTCCCCTCTGACCCTGCAGACCAAGCGCTCACCTCTGGAGTGCTTCCCTCCAGGCCTCTTGGGCAGCGACTCCTCAGTGGAATGCGCGGATGTGTGCAGGGCGTTCTCCAAACTGTTACCGACACTGCTGACGGGGGTCTCCGTCCTGGGAGTGACCTCAGGGGACAAAAATAGAAACATCTTATTTTCTTCCATGTAGTTCATATGGAATGATTCCATTTTTATTTAAAAGACATTTAAGTTTATTGTAGCTTCAAACTTTTCCATAAAATGTGTATTACTAGTGCAACTAGAAAGCACTTCCGGCAAAAGACAAAAATTTCACCAACCCACTCCTCACCACTGAAATTTAAAAACACCCCCAGTTTGAGCAAACATGGAAGTTCATGTCTTGTGCCCGTGGTTCACTCGCTGGATAGAAACTGTTAACCAAGCCATCAGGAATCATGTACCTATATGTGAGGCACAACCTGATTTTTTATTTCTTCAAATCATAGAGTTTCCTATAAAATTAATTACACAGCAGGACTTAATACAGTCCTTCTACAAATCTTGAAAAAAGAATAATAAAATGCTTTAAAAAAAAAAACCCAGTAAAGAACAGAATACAGCTTGATCTATTTGGGGGGGCACATTTCTAAAAAGCAGATTCTAACATTACATTACAATTCCACTTCTGGGCATTTGTCATACAAAGTACTTACACGTGAGAAAGACGTGGGGTGGGACGCTCACTGCAGCACTTCTAACAGTAAGATACTGACAACACCTTAAACAGCTACTAATAGAGACCCAATAAGTAAAGGACTGCTGCCCACAGATCCCCACTCTGCACGGTAAGGAAAGCTCACCTAGACCAAGTGTCCAAAACAAGCCAGAAGGAGTGTTCCATGCCCCCTCCCGTCTTAGGGTTACAGTGAACGTGTCCATGTGTAAATAAACAGTCAGGGCCCGGAAGGATACGGCAAACTCGTAACCGTAAGCGATTTCAAGAAATGAGAGGAGGCTTTCTTGGGCAGGGTGGGGAGGGTGCAATAACTTTCTTTTTTTCCCCGTAATAATGACCAGTATTTGAAAATTTTATAGCCAAATATATTTACTACTTGTAGGATTCAGAAGAATAAAAATGACCCATGCTTTAATGTCTTCATATTCACAATTTAATGTACATCAAAATTTCAAAGGACAGTAGAGAAAAATTAAAATTTTAAAGTTTATCAAAAGAGGTGAGTTTTAAAAGGTGGAGAGGGGCTTCCCTGGTGGGGTAGTGGTTAAGAATCCGCCTGCCAATGCAGGGGACACGGGTTCAAGCCCTGGTCCGGGAAGACCCCACATGCCACGGAGCAACTAAGCCTGTGTGTGACAACTACTGAGACTGCGCTCTAGAAACTGCAAGCCACAACTACTGAGCCCACATGCCACAACTACTGAAGCCCGTGTGCTCGAGCCCGCACTCCACGACAAGCAAAGCCACCGCAATGAGAAGCCCACGCACCACAACGAAGGAGTAGCCCCCGCTCGCCGCAACTAGAGAATAGCCCGCGCCCAGCAACGAAGACCCAACGCAGCCAAAAGTGAATGAATGAATGAATGAATGAAAAAAAAAAAAGGTGGAGAAACACCAGGCTACATACACAACGAAGGAGAAGATTTGGGGAAAAGTGGAGCCCGCCTTCTGGTCCCAGCCCTGACCCGTGTCAGGAAGCTCTCTGGCCTTCACTGTCCCTGGTTCTCCTTGTTACCTGGACAGCAGGTGGGCGGCAGCACAGCCCCGTGCCCTGCTGTGCAAAGCCCGGGCCCGGGGCATCAGGCAGAGGCAGAGGGCGTGGAGCAGGCGGAGGTGGCACCACTCCTGCAGGGCAGGACGGCACATGCCATCTCGGAGACAGGACACCCAACCCTTCACAGACGGAGCCGCAGCGACACCGCAGGCTGTCCACAACAAGCTCCGCCTGCTCTGCCTGCCAGCCTCTGGCCAGGAAGGCCTCCTGCTGTGCACGGGGCCACGCAAGGACCCCACGCAGGGACAGCAACTCACGGCAGGTCTGCTTAGTCTGCAAGTTTATGCAGCTGGAGGAAAGAACTCCTCCCCACCCAGTACTCCTCCAAAAGGTCAATTCATTTGATAACATTTACCAAGATGTTATCAAGACAGCTACATTTTTCAGTTACTTATATTTATAGTTTAACTAAACTGGATTATTTCCTTTAGGTGTGGCAAAGTTTCTTTCATCATCCAATGGTCAGAGTATCCCAGAAATGAACTTCTCTCCTATTAAATAAGATAATACCACTAACAGGTACAAGTAATTACTCAAAGAGCAAGATTTTAAATTCTGAACAGTAAATATTACTTTGGGAAACAACTCAGGAGGTTACTATTTTCAGCTACACACTGAACATAATGGCAGCAGACTCCCTGCATCTGACCTGACTCCTAGGAACCCCTGTGTTCTCTTAGCTGCCCTGGCAAGTCATTCTAAGTCCTGGTCCTAAGAAGAGAGAGGCTGAGCTGTCTCAACAACCGACAAAGGAAACACTGGGCCTGCTGGCCAGTGAGGAACCTCTCTGCCCCAAGCAGAGACACACATGCCCCTGCCCACCCTGCAACAGCCCAAATGGCGAGAGCAGAAAGCCATCCTCCAGACTCAGCCTGTGGGGAGGTGGATGCAAGAGTGGACCAAGTGCCCTCCAGTCCCTCTGGTTAATACTGTGGCTGGAGAACGCAGCTTGTGAGCAGGGGAAGCAGATCCGCACAGGGTTCTCAGCCCTGACTGCAGCCGGAACCCCAGGGCACTAAAAGAATGCAGGCCATGGGCTTCCCTGGTGGCGCAGTGGTTGAGAGTCCGCCTGCCGATGCAGGGAACGTGGGTTCGTGCCCCGGTCCGGGAAGATCCCACGTGCCGCGGAGCGGCTGGGCCCGTGAGCCATGGCCGCTGAGACTGCGCGTCCGGATCCTGTGCTCCACAACGGGAGAGGCCACAACAGTGAGAGGCCCGCGTACCGCAAAAAAAAAAAAAAAAAAAAAAAAAAAAAAA
>NW_006796283.1:2297761-2321066 GCF_000442215.2 Lipotes vexillifer
AAAAAAGAATCAGGCCAACACCCTGCCAAGCCAACCAGGACTGCTGGACTGTGGCCGGGACACTGGTGTGGTTCTTTTGTTTTGTGTGTGAAGCTCCCAGGGCCCCATGTCCAGATGTCTGACTGTCCCCACAGGAGAACAGCGAGCTCCTTCCCTGGATTCACAGGAAAAGCTACAGGGTAGAGGTCAATGTGCCGTGGCTATGAACAGAAAGGGAAAAATCTGTGAGTTCCCCATCGAAATGTATGCACTGCATCTGACATAAATACATGAAAGAAAACTCTTTAAAACTGTAACTACTGGAAAAAAATATTTCTTTTCCTCGGTACTTTTTCCCCAAAGCATTTCTTCCTACTCTTCCAAATGTTCACTTTTTCCAACCAAGCCTTTATCTTTACTTTGCTCCTTTGTTTACAATGAAAGCTGTCTTCACTTGCATTTCCCAGAAATGCTGTTTGGGGTTATTTTTGGTCAAGTTAATTTGCCCCATGTGACCTATGCAGTTCAGCTCAAGTGCTCTCTGACTCAGGCTCACAAGCAGGGCCCAGTCAGCAGCTTAGTGGACACGAGAATAAAGACTCGCTCGGTTCCCAGTGTCGCCTTGTGTTGCTGCTGGGAAGGCGCTGAGAAGATGCTCTCCAATGACAGAGCCCAGCTCAACCTGGACGGATGTTTCCCATTACGCTCAAAGTCCCTGTTCCTGCAAGCAGCAGGTTCTATTTCTAAACGACGCCCGACGTGCTTGCCGGCCAGCTCACCTCCCGTTTCACCTTCACAGCTGGAATCTCCTATGGCCCACGGGGTCTGGATCCTGTCACGGCCCTGACATCCCCCACGGCTCCCCTCCGCTCCATCCACTGCGGCCACCGGAGGTGGGACCCACAGCCGGGAGGCCTTTGCCCCAGCTGCACCCTCAGCAGGGAGCCCCTCGACCCCATCTCGTGCACGGCTCCGGCTCCACAGCCGCGGCCTGCTGACCATGCCACCATGGCCAAAACTTCGTCTGGCAAACGTTCAGCTTCCTCCACTGCACCTAGCTCGTAGGATTTTTGTGAGAATTAAATGAAAAGCATTTAAAGTAGTTAAGTGTGCTGGAAAAACATCCAGGACTCAGTGAGATGTTAGCGGCTGCTATGACCATTGCACGTGCCGGCCAGCCATGAAGGCCATTACACAGGCTCAAGTGCCAACACACGGTGCTATGAGGACACGTGGAGGCGACACATGCCCACGAGGTCCCACAGAGAAGCTCCCCTGGGCGGCCTCAAATCCGGGGGCAGGGTCCGTGCTCGACCCCACTGTCCACACCCCGAGTGCAGCACGCAAAGCTGCACTGCTGACCACGCCCAGGGTCCAGGTCCAGGGAGCCCCACGGTTTCCACATCCCCGTCCCTGGAATCTGGGGGCTGCCTCCCCCTCTAAATAGACACTCCACCTACAGATGGACTCTTCCGTGACAAGCGATCAGCACACTGCAACTACAGGTAGACAAATGCCCTTAGGAGCGATGCTCACATGTCACAGGCGCGCAATCTCATCCCCAACCAGCAAGTGCAAATCGGTGCAAGTGTCTCAACAGCAATTAGGTGTATGTAACAAACTTTTATTACATCTGTACCTTTGGACCCACTAATCCCGCTGGGAGGAATCTATCCTAAGAATATAGCCAGCGATACAAAGATTTGTGTGCAAGAAGGTTCATCTTAGCTTTAGAAGGACAAAAATAGGGAATTCCCTGGCAGTCCAGGGGTCAGGACTTCGAGCTTTCACTGCTGAAGGTGTGGGTTCAATCCCTGGTAAACTAAGATCCCGCAAGCCGTACAGCACGGCTGAAAAAAAAAATGACATAAATATCCAGCAAGATTAATATTTAAGTAAGTAAATAAATTTACATCCAGGGGCTTCCCTGGTGGCACAGTGGTTAAGAATCCACCTGCCAATGCAGGGGACACAGGTTCGAGCCCTGGTCCGGGAAGATCCTACATGCCGCAGAGCAACTAAGCCCGTGAGCCACAACTACTGAGCCTGCGCTCTAGAGCCCACGAACCACAACTACTGAGCCTGAGCCCTAGAGCCCACAAGCCACAACTACGGAAGCCCTCACACATACAGCCTGTGCTCCGCAACAAGAGAAGCCACCACAATAAGAAGCCCGTGCACCCCTTCGCCACAATTAGAGAAAGCCTGCACACAGCAACGAACACCCAACGCAGCCAAATAAATAAATAAATTTACATCCATATGATTAAATATTATGCAGCCTTTAAAAAACAATTTCAGAAAATGAAAGGCATGGAGAACATTCACACTTAGATATGTGAATTTCGCAATATATAAATCGTGTAGATACATATACTACAGGCATTGAAAAAAGAAGAAAACACGCCATAATTTTAATAGTATTTACTGAGTGATTAAAAATATACTTTTCTGTTTTTCCATTTTTCTGGAAGGAACAATCACTATTAGAATTAGGGAAAAAGTTAAAGATACTAAGTCTAAATGAGAGCACCTTCCTACAAGATGCAAACAGCATGAAAAAGTCCAACAAAAGCAAGTTCGAAAACCGCAGCTGCTCATCCCTTGTGCGGCTGTCCTGCCCGCCCAGGCCTGGCGCGGTCTGGGAGCTGTCGGAGGTGCTGAGCAGCGCCGGCAGGACAGGAAACCCCGTGGTCTAGGGAGGACGGCGGAGCTGAGGCCTCGTGGGACTGGGAGTCAGCCAAGCAAACACCTGCAGGAAGGGCTTCCAGGAGCAGGGACAGATGGGTTGGGGCCCCGAGTCTCCAAGAGCTGGACAGCAAGGCCTCCTTGGCCGAAGCTCAGGAACACCAGGGACCTCCAAGCACAAGCATGAACTCCAGCAACTACAAACAGAGCCCCTGATTTTCAACGTGTTTTCCAAGTACCACCTCTATACGGGAAAGAACAACGTGTTAAATACTTCTAAGTCAATGGGAAAAAAATACATAAAGTAAAAAAGAAAAGTGATTTGTAAGCATTTTACTAAAATAGTGATTATGTGTCTCTAAAACCCAGAACAAGAAAATAGATAGTTTAATAGTGAAAGCTATTTGCTGACCTAGGACAAGCGGAAGCCACAGCTAACCAAAAACCGTTCTCCACATAAAAACACTGCTTTTAATATTTCTTACCCTAGGGCTCTGCTCATTAAAAAAGAGAAAAGGAGGGAGAAAAAAACGATTACTGCTGAAAAATCTCAGCATAAGGTACCAAGTATGTAACCAGATGAGTTCCAGCAAAGCGGCTCGAGAGCCATGCTCTTCCCTAGCAGCCTTCAGGGCGGTGCAGCCCCACTGCGCACCCAGCCTCACTGTGCACAACGGGAAGCTCAGAAATTCAACTCCAGGCCACCCTGCAGCTGGCAGCCGGCAGTTAAACCAGAGCCCGGCGGTGGGGGAAGGCGCCCGGAGCCTGACACCTAGCAGGGGCCACCATCGTCCAGCTGGTAACATGGCCGAGGTGCAGGGCGTAGCAGGACAGGCTTCGTCCGAACAGCCGCACTGCCAGCCGCTCATTCAGAGGTTTATTTTAAACAATGTCAACAGCTTAGGTGTATTCTCCTAGAACTGAACAGACAACAGGCAGCAAATTAAGGCGCGGGCGGGAGAGCATTAAAAACAGTGGGGTCGAGAGAAGGGTTCAATGTTAGTGGTGAGGACCACAAATGACGCAAGGGGTCACGCAGGGTCACGCAGGAGTATTATTAAACGCAGAACTTCGAAAGGCACAGCCACGTGGGATCTCAATAAACTCTGAAGACAACACTGAATGTAAAATACATTCAGGAAGGCAGCCCCTCCCCCTTTAGGAAAAAGGTAAGGCATGTGACCGGTGTACTTGTGGAAACCACGTCAAATGCAGGGCTGCGGTCTTCTGCACGGCAATGTCAATTTCAGGTAGTTTCTTCTCGTGAACATCACAGCCAAAGTCGGTCCTTTTTACCCTCAGGACTTTTGACATTAAGTGCATACTACACACCATATTGTTAGCGTGCGCATTTTGGCCAGAAGTGCGCTTAAATATTGGGGTTTTCTTTGAGAACATGAGTCAAAGTCTAGTCATAATGAGTAAACTGGGCTCTGATGACCATTTTGGTTCTTGACGTAATATTCAAGCACCAGAGATGAACCTCGCAGAGCAGCACATGTTCCAGCGGTTGCAGTTCGATCCCCCGGGGTGCGAGCCCCGGGTTCAGTCCAGAACACTGGGGCATCCGGGATGGGGGACAACAGGCGCCCAAAGCAGCTGGAAATGAGCAGCAGCCACCCAGCTGAAGACGAGGACGTCTCAAAGGTCCAGAAAGCACGAGTAACACAGGCCCTGGGGATTTACCTCTACAGGAGCCACCTGAGCAGATGCCTGTTACGAGCACGGCCAAGCTGCTCAGTCGCTCAGGGCCAGGTAGCCGCTCAGGGAAAGATCAGGCCGGAAAGGGCCCAACGCGTGATCAGAGAAGACACTCAGGTCAAGAAATTCAAGAGGCACCTCCAGCCGCAGATGGCAGCAGACCCTGCACCTGAGAGGCACACGGGTACGGGCGCTGAGCCTGCCCTTTCACACACCAGACCCTCCTCAGCACCCTGAGTGCCAGAACACCTCAACAAGCATCTTATGTGCAGCCTCCAAAGGACATGTAATCTCAAGGCACCAGGCCAGCCCCTTTCTCCACCTCTGCCCAGTGGAGAGAGTCCCAGCAAGCAGGAGGCGCTCCTTCACAGCTATACTCTTCCTCGGGGAGCGCTACTCCTTCTTGGACCCACGGTCTACACTGACCACAACACCTGGATTACAAAACACAGGTGGCTCTCCATTCAATAACAGCTGAGTAGTCAGATCAATATTCTGCAGATAATCATAAGCTCTGGAGAAAGCATATAAAACAACGAACCGACACAACCAAACACAGGAGAAACCAGAGGGAGGTCTCAGCTTGGAAGTGAGACGTGCACGGGTGAGCTCATGTGCAGCAGGCCCAGGCCTCACCAGAGAGAAAAGCAGCTGCAGCTCAGGGAGGGCCCCAAGCCTCACCAACTCGGAAAGCCTGAGGTCGGGATGCTGGTGGACTCCAGCAGCTGGAAAGCAAGAGGGAAACCCCGAAAGGACAGCGCCCAGAAGGGGAACGGCAAATCCTGCATGACTCCTGCCCACGCTCCGCGTGAGCCCTGAGCCGGGCGCCAAGGGCAGGCTCCCGCGGTCACCCCAAGACCAATCAGCTGCACAGACCGCAGCAGCCAGCGGACACCGGAGAGGGGCCTGGGAGGAGCCCAGCCAGCTCCACTACACCAAACAAATGCAACTGGGTGCCAACACCCTTCAGGAGGACAGAACAAAATCCAGAGTTTCTACAACGCCTCACACACAAAGTCCAAGAAGCAATCCGTAATTACTAGACACATAAAGAAACGAAAACAAGACCCACACAGAGAGAAAAAGAGGGCAGGCACAAGACAAGCCGTAGGTGGGGCCCGAGGCAAGGGGCGAGAAGCGGCTGCTATAATGGGGCTCCAGGACAGGAGGGAAAATATGCCCATGGTATATGAACCACAGAGGAGATCTCAGGAGAGAAAGAGAAACTGTTTCTAAAAATGGAAATTCAGGAAGCAGCCAATGTCCTTCAGTAAGTGAATGGATAAATAAACTGTGAACTTCCAGACAATGAACTATGACCCAGCTCTGTAGAGAAATGAGCTCTGCAGCCATGAAAAGACGTGGGGGAAGCTTAAATCCATGTTCCTAAGGGAAGAAGCCCATCTGATCCCAACGATGTGACGTCTGGAAAAGGCAAAACTACGGAGACAGTCAGAAGATCAGCGGTGGCCGGGGGTTGGGGGGTGGGGGTATGAATGGGTGGAGCACAGAGGATTTGAATGACAGTGAAAACACTCTGTTATACTGTAACAGTGGATGTATGTCATTACACATTTGTCCAGACCTCTAAAATATACAACACCGAGAGTGAGCCCTAATGTAAACTGTGGACTTTGGGTGATTATGATCAATTTTTCTGGGAACCTAAAAGTGCTCTAAAAAATTGTCCTAAAATAACAAAAAAAATTTTAATGGAAATTCTAAAACAAAAAATGCTATTTCTGAATTTAAAAATCCACTGGATGGCCTTAAGAGCAGTTTGGAATTAACAGAAGAGTCAGTGAATTTCAAGACAGATCAGCAGAAAGCGTCCAATCCAAAACACAGAGAGAGAGAAATAATTTGGGGGGGAAAAAAAAAAGAAGAACAAAGCTTCCAGGACCTGTGGAATAATATCAAAAGGTTTAACATACCTGCAGCTAGAGTCCCAGAAGGAAAGAGAGATGGAGACAGGAAAAACCATGGAGAAATTATGGCTGAAAATCTCCCCGATTTAGTAAAAGACATAAATTTACATATCCAGTAAGTTCAAAGAACAACAAACGAGATAAATTCAAGAAAACAACACAGTCAAGCTGCTCCAATACCAAAGCCAGAGATGATCCTGAAACCAGCCAGAGGAAAACAGCACTTTGGATACAGAACCATAAAATGAATGATGGCCAGAAGACATGTCTCAACTTTTTTAAAAGCTAGAAGAAAAAGAACAGTCAACAAAGAATCCTACATCCAGTGAAAACACCCTTTAACAATACAGGGCAAAACAAAGCATTTTTCGATAAAAGAAAACAGAGAATTTCTTGCCATCAGCCCTGCACTCCAAAACATGCTGAAGAAAAGATTTCCAGACCGAAGGGATATGGTAACAAATTGGTTCTTCTGTGAAAAATGGCAAATACATGGGTAAACGTAAAAGACTATATTTTATTTTAACTTAAAGAATATATATTCCTATTAAAGCAAAAAATATATTGTAGGACTAAACAGCATATATAGAAGCAATACATATTTAACCACAGCATGAAGGACAGAGAAACCTTATGGGTACAATACAACTGCAAGATTCTCACTCTCCACATGAACTCCAGGAAGGCAGACTGTGAAACTTTAGTAACCCCTGGACCAGCCACTAAAAATCGTGCAACGAAGCAAGCCCATAGCTCAAATGGAGTCTATGAGTCCCCTTAAATGAAGTTCCAGAAAAGGTGGAACTAATCAATGGTGGGGGGAAAATAGAAGAGAAAAAAAAGAAAAAAGCCAGGAGGTAGGAGACAGCAGTGTTTGGTGGCAGTAAAGGTGGGAACTGACCCAAAATAGAATGAGGACATTTTCTGGGGTGATAGTAATGTTCTTCTGTATCTTGGTAGGAGTTCATGCATTTACCAAAACTCAAGTGGTGAAAAACACTCACTCACTCACATGATACACTTAAAATGTGTGCATTTTGTGATACACCACGTTAAAAAATTGAAGAATAAAAACCATATTATCATCTCAGTAGATGCAGAAAAAGGTTTTGATAAAATTCAACATCCATTTATGATAAATACTCTCCAGAAAGTGGGCAAAGAAGGAATCTACCTCAACATAATAAAGGCCATAGACGACCAACCCACAGCCAACATCATTCTCAACAGTGAAAAGCTGAAAGCGTTTCCTCAAAGATCAGGAGTAAGACAAGGATGCCCACTCTCACCACTTTTATTCAGTGTAGTTTTGGAAGTCCTAGCCATGGCAATCAGAGACAAAAAAGAAATAAAAGGAATCCAAATTGGAAAAGAAGTAAAACTGTCACTCTTTGCAAATGACATGATACTACACATAGAAAATCCTAAAGATGCTACCAGGAAACTGCTAGAGCTTATGAATGAACTTGGTAAAGTTGCTGGATACAAATTTAATGCACAGAAATCCGTTGCATTTCTATACACTAACAATGAAATATCAGAAAGAGAAATTAAGGAAACATCCCATTTACCATCTCATCACAAAGAATAAAATACCTACTGATAAACCTACCAAAAGAGGCAAAAGACCTGTACTCTGAAAATTACAAATGAAAGAAACTGAAGTCGACACAAACAGGTGGAAACATATACCATGTTCTCAAATTGGAAGGATTAATTTAACATTGTTAAAATGACCACACTACCCAAGGCAATCTACAGATTCAATGCAATCCCTATCAAATTACCACTGGCATTTTTCACAGAAATAGAACAAAACACTTTTTAATTTGTATGGAAGCAAAAAAGACCCTCAGTAGCCAAAACAACCTTGAGAAAGAAGAATACAGCTGGAGGAATCACGCTCCCTGACTTCAGAGTATACTACAAAACTACAGGAATCAAAACAGTAATGGTATTAGCACAAAAATAGAAATATAGATCAACGGAACAGAACAAACAGCCCAGAAATAAACCCACACACTTATAGTCAGGAGGCAAGAATATACAACGGAGAAAAGACAGTCTCTTAAATAAGTGGTGCTGGGAAAACTGGACAACTACATGTAAAAGAATGAAATTAGAACATTCTCTAACACCATATACAAAAATAAACACAAAATGGATTAAAGACCTAAATGTAAGACTGGATACTATAATACTCCTAGAGGAAAACATAGGCAAAACACTCTTTGACGTAAATCGTAGCAGTATTCTTTTGATCTGTCTCCTAGAATAATGGAAATAAAAACAAAAAAAAACAAATGGGATCTAATTAAACTTAAAAGCTTTTTACACAGCACAGAAAACCATAAACAAAACGAAAAGACAACCTATGGAATGGAAGAAAATATTTGCAAACAATGCGACCAATAAGGGATGAATTTCCAAAATATACAAACAGCTCATGCGGCTTAATATCCAAAAAGCAAACCACCCAATCAAAAAAATGGGCAGAAGGACTCCCCTGGTGGTGCAGTGGTTAAGAATCCACCCGGTAATGCAGGGGACACAGGTTCGAGCCCTGGTCCGGGAAGATCCCACATGCTGCCGAGCAACTAAGCCCGTGCACCACAACTACTGAAGCCCGTGCACCTAAGAGCCTGTGCTCCACAACAAGAAAGCCACTGCAATGAGAAGCCCGCACACCGCAGCGAAGAGTAGCCCCTGCTCGCCACAACTCAGAGAAAGCCTGTGTGCAGCAACGAAGACCCAACACAGCCAAAAATAAATAAATTTATTTTTTTTAAAAATGGGCAGAAAACCTAAACAAGCATTTCTCCAAAGAAGATATACAGATGGCCGAATGGGCACATGAAAAGATGCTCCACATCACTAATTATTAGAGAAATGCAAAACAAAACTACAATGAGGTATCATCTCACACCCGTCAGAAGGGTCATCATCAAAAAGTCTACATATAACAAATGCTGGAGAGGGTGTTGAGAAAAGGGAACCCTCCTACACTGTTGGTGGGAATGTAAATTGGTGCAGCCACTATGCAGAACAGTATGGAGGTTCCTTAAAAACTAAAAACAGAGCTATCACATGATCCAGCAATCCCACTCCTGGGCATATATCCAGAAAAGATGAAGACTCTAATTCAAAAAGACACATGCACCACAATGTTCATAGCAGCACTATTTACAATACCCAAGACATGGAATGTCCATCAACAGATGAATGGATAAAGAAGATACGGTATATACACACAATGGAATATTATTCAGCCATAAAAAAGAATGAAATAATGCCACGTGCAGCAACATGGATGGACCTAGAGATTATCATACTAAGTGAAGTCAGACAAAGAAAGACAAACATCATATGATATCACTTATATGTGGAATCTAAAAAATGGTACAAATGAACTTACTTACAAAACAGAAATAGACTTATGATTACCAAAGGGGATAGAGGGGCTGGGGGACAGGGGGACGGTATAGATAAACTAGGAGGTTGGGATTAACATACATACACTACTATATATAAAATAGGTAAACAACAAGGGCCTACTGTATGGCACAGGGAACTATATTCAGTATCTTGTAATATAATCTGTAATGGAAAAGAGTCTGAAAAAGAATATATGTATGTATAAGTGAATCACTATGCTGTACACCTGAAACTAACAAAACATTGTCCATTAACTACACTCCAATTTTAAAAAATGGTTAACAAATATAAAATACCTAGCTAGTGGGAAGCAGCCGCGTAGCACAGGGAGATCAGCTCGGTGCTTTGTGACCACCTAGAGGGCTGGGATAGGGAGGGTGGGAGGGAGACGCAAGAGGGCAGGGATATGGGGATATATGTATACATATAGCTGATCCACTTTGTTATAAAGCAGAAGCTAACACAGCATTGTAAAGCAACTATACTCCAGTAAAGACGATAAAAAATAAATCAGTTAAATTAAATTTAAGAATGGTTAGGACTTCCCTGTTGGCACAGTGGTTGAGAGTCCGTCTGCCGATGCAGGGGACACGGGTTCGTGCCCCGGTCCGGGAAGATCCCACGTGCCGCCGCATACCGCAAAAAAAAAAAAAAAAAAAAAAGGTTAAAACAGAAAAAAAAAAGTGTGCAAGTCACAGAATGTAAGTTTTACCTTTAAACTAAACTATACATACACTGAGCTGTAATACTGAGGATATCAACGAAAGGTTACTGAAAGAATAAAAATGAATGAGTAGGGGTGGGGTGGCTGGGAGAAGAACCACATCACTACGACAAAAGGTTCCGAGGAGCAATCAGAGCCGCCCAGAGGTGGCTGGGCGCCTGCAGCTCACATAACTGCCCATGCCTCCCACTTCCTACTCCACGAGCCACAGAGCTTAGCCTCCTTTGTCTTCTCATTTCATATTCTTCAGAGTTTTCCTCTCACTTTTAATGATGAAGTAAAAAAACAAAAAATCCCACCACTTTTAACATAATTTTGGTGTCACATAATACACACAGCCCCTTACTCATGTCACCTCTGAAGTTACTCATCCTTAAGCCCTGTGTCTGTCTCCTTGCTGCCAGAATGGGGACAGGACGGGATGGGATGGAACCTCCCTCACAGGCTCACTGCGAAGACGGTGCACACACATGAGAAGCAGCCCGCAGAGTGCCCCGCACAGGGCACGTACCCCTCTTGTGTGCATGCTACCTGTCCTCTACTCACCTCTTTACTAACAATTCTGAAAGAAAAAGAGTCATTGTGATTGGTAAATCAGGCTCCCCAACACGAATATGAACAGCACACTGGTTCACGAGCTTCATACCCAGTCTTTAAAGTACAGGAAAAAACCCACACAAAATAAGTGTTTTCAGAAAAATCCCAGCCTGCAAAGTACCCGTACCAGAAACATACACTGTCAGGAGGCTGGCGACAGGAGGATCATCCTCCCACAGGGAAGAGCCGGGTTCCGGAGAGTATTTTAATACTTAATTGCGTCCAGGTGGAGTACACGCACCACCCAGCGCTTCCCACACAACCTCAACACCCAGTGCGTTCAAAGTATGCCATTAATTTAATTGACTTTACTATAGCTAGGTTGTTACCATTATTCCCAAGCTTTTAATTTTTATTAAAAGGCCCAAATGTGATGGGAGAAGGGACTGTTTTTCTTCCCCACAAATTAATTCTCCTCTTTTTTCAAAGTTATTTTTTCTAGTCTAGACTATAGTATTTCTAGTAGTTCCTACATACACATGTTCTAATTAGATTCACTGTGAATCAGTAAGAAAATTGAGGATACAATTTCTTTCTCGTAATTCTACTGAAGTTCTTATGTAAAAGTCCCAAATAACTAGGAAATGATGCTATAATGCTCCCTTCTCATAATGAATCTGATGTCAATGTTTAAAGTATAAAAGACATATTAAACTAACAACTGGGATGATAAGAGTTGCTCGGTTTACTGCCGTTCTATAGCACATTAAAAAACATCTAGGCTTACCATGATTTACAGTTCTGCAAACACTAAAGGAATACGGTGAAAGAGCCTTACGTTCAGAGATACGAGCTCTAAGCTACCTCTCCAAGACGACCTGATCCACGTGCACGGCTCCACAAGTGACCAGCCCACCACAGCACCGGACGACCACACGCCCTGTCCCCAGCTCTCACCTCCTCCCCAGCTCTGGGTGTACTTGTCCATAAACTTAGTTTTGTCACAGTGTACTATAAAGCCAAACCATCCCATTCAGAGAGTTTCTCCCAACAGAAGCTTTTGCACGCTGGCTTTTGGAAAAAAACCAAGTAGGATACAGATGTTAAAATTCACTAGAATCTATGGCTGTGTAATGCGTAAGAGAAACAGCCATTGGATAAAGGCTATGGAGAGCGTGAGTTGGTAACAGATATTACTAATAGGGCCATAGAGAAGAAAGGCACTAAGGAAGAAAAGGTTTTCACTGGGGGGGCCTTTCATAAACACCAACAAGTCCCTTCCACTGGGTTTTCACAGACTCTCAGGACACAGCTCCTACTAGGTGGCAGGGACCCCTGGCCTCTGGGATCGAAAGACAGAGACACAGTCTCTGCCCTCCAATAAGGCAAAGTTTGGTGATGAAAACTTAAAGAACCCTACTATAGCAGGGTAAGGGCTAGGACAGAAGGAGCCAGAAGAAGGCTTATTTAATATGTGTGCACCAGGAAGTGTGGGTTAGGGTGCCCCAGGCAGCAGGTATCCCATCTGAGGGAACAGCATCTGCAAAGGCTCAGGGCAACGAGGCAACACAGTGAACAGGAGCAATATAAAAGCTGAATACAGCCAGGCAAGGGGCAGATCACAAAGGACGCAGCACACCATGCTAAGAACTGCATGCCAGAGAATAACCCTCCTACGGGCATCTTACCAGGACCGTTCCTGTGCCACCCTGGGAACTGCTGTTAGAGGCTAAGAAGGGCCCAGGGAGACCACGGGGTGTTACAGTACACAGACCCAGGCCAGGGAGACGAGTAGGTGTGGTACTAGACTACAACCAGGTTAAGGTCGGCACCCGAACATGTCACTGTTATTTCTAAAAGGAGTTAAGGTACCGAAATTTCTGTTTTAAATTTAATCAAAAAACAAAAGAGAGAAGTTATAAAGTTGCCTCTTGTAGACTTAAAAGAATGGCATCAGTTAATTCTACAAAGAGGTCGTCACTCACTTACATTCCAGTCTCTGCTTCTTGACTTGGGATGAGACGGGGCCGCGCGGGGCTAGGGCTGTGCTTGTTCCCAGAGGATGGCTTTAATCTGTGCCCTGAATCCCTGATAAACCACCCCAAACCCACCTACTAAGGAGTGTCCCACAGATGTAACCATCATGCCAAGTGTGTTAGGGAAAGGTGAGGTGGGGAGAGAGCGAGGGACAGACAGACAGACAGAACCAATGCTGACCTGGGCTGCGGCAGGGCGATGGAGAACAATAAGTCTATGGAGATGCTTGGGACCTGAGAACAAGCTGGTTGAAAATGAGAAAGCAGGCGTGGGCTCCTGGCTGGGGATCAGGACAAGGGCGCAGCAATAAAGGATGGGAAGAGAGGACCTTGCCTCTGGACCCACTGAGCTCCCTGGGACATCCAGCTGCAGCTCAGTCCAGTTAGTTAGAGATTTGGGGGTAACCAGAGAGAGCGGCAAAATCACAGCTGAGTATGTCATGAATTATAAAGTAACAAGAGAAGAGAAAGGAGGAGAGAAGCCCGAGGAATACCATCATCAAAAGGGCAGGAAAGCAGGAGAGAAACGGAAAACAAACGCTCATAGAAGCAGGAGGAAGTCGGCGGTGCCAGAGAAGTAAGGGAGGGGGCCCGGCTCCCAGGCAGCGGGTGACTAGGCCCCGCCCGGACCCTTTAACCCAGCATCTCAGCAGCCCCGTTTGTTTAAAAAATAATAATAATAACACCATCCCCTAGGGAATTTCACTGGGCAGGGAACCCACAGAACAAATGAGAGATGAGAAGGATAAGGGCTGAAAAGTAGCCAATGAATCTGGCAAATAAGAGGTCATCAAGATAAAGACATCAGTGAGACCCAACAGAGAGTCTAGAAGTAAACCGAAACATACTTGGGAAATACGCCATACCGTAATAGACAGCACTTCAAATCTGAGAGGGAAAGGATGCATTATTCAACAAATGGCACTGGGACAACTAGGTGGTCATCTGGAAAATATAAAACCAGCTTTGTACCTTACACCAAATAAATTCCAGATGGATCTGTTAAATGTAAAATGAGAAACCACACAAGTTTTGTAAGAAGACACCACAGGGAATGGTTATCATGTATAATGCATGATGTGTATATGAGCACAATCTATGCATATGTATAGTACTATGCACAATGCATTATGTATACTGCATTTCTAATTGTGACACAACACCCAGGAGCCAAACGAGACTGATAAGGATGACATTAAAAACAAACAAACAAAACTTCATGGTAAAGTCTTTTGGAAAAAACCCAAACCTGGAAAACAAATACCTACAACTTCCACTAAAGACAAAAGGACAATTTCCTTGAAACTTAAAGAGCTCCTAAAAAACAATAAAGAAAAGATCAACAACCCAACAGGAAGGGGCAAAGGATACGGAGAGCTCAACAAAAGTAAATAAAATGGATCACCTGCAAACACGTCCCTGCACTGAGCAGCATTCCTCGCCTAAGTGCTCGGCAGCAGCCAGCGGTGCGCTGACGCCCCGCAGGAGGGGAGGGACGCAGACAGGTGCTCACACACGCTGTGGAGGTCCCATGAGGCGCAGCTCGGCGACACCCCAAATAAATACATAAGCACAGACCATGTGACCTGCCACCAACCCCACGTCCAGGCTTCTGCTCTGGAGACACACTTACCAACATGTGAAAGGCCATATGCAGGTGACGTGTACATGATATGGAAGTGACAGACATTGTCTGTAACAGTAAGATGGGAACAGTGCTCATCAGTAGAGACACACAGGGCAGCCACAAAATAGAATGAAGCACCTCTGTGGACTGACATGAGAATGCTCATCAAGAAAGATGCCAAGAGAAGCAAACAAGGGACAGACCTGTGTGTGCAGCAAGACACCAGTTACCTATTTGTAAACACAGAGAGTCTTTCTAGAAGGTTCTACAAGGAACAAAGAGGGGAACGGAACTGCATGGGTTCCTGGGTAAAAAAAAACCCAAAAACAAAAAACTTGTTTTTTTTTTAATGTGAAATAAAAAGGTGTCACCAACCAGGTAAAGGAAAGGAACCTTGAAACGTCCTGTGTGTCCTCCCCTGATTGCATGGGGGATGGGGGAGGGGGAAGAAGGGGATGTTTCACTGACTATTCTTTTGTAGCTTTTCAATTTTCTTTTTACCTCTCATTATCTATTAAAATATTTTTAATTTAAAAGATTTATTGGGTTCCCTTTAATAAAAACTGTTCTAGTTGAAGAGGCTGGGGGCAGAAGCCAGGTTCCAGGAGGCTGGCTGTATTCTCTATCACTGGGTTTGTGTTTGTGTTTGTGTGTGTGTGTGTGTGTGTGTGTGTGTGTGTGTCTGTGTGTGTGCGTGTGCGCGAGTGCACACGCACACGCGGGCAGAAGAGCATGTAAGGGAGATCCTATTTGTATTTAATTATGTATATATGATGTTTTCAAAGAATACATAAGTATATACTTATATAGGCATTAGAACATCAGAAGGATTCACACCAAACTGTTAAAAATGGGCTCTCCCTGGAGCGCAGGCCTGCTGGCTGCTCTGGGGCAGGACTTGGTCACAAAGGAACCAAGATGTGAGCGGATGACGGAGGGGACACGTGCAAGGAAGGGTCTTGCTGTTTCCACGAAAGTGCTGATGCTCCAAGTGGGAAAACAGTGGAGGTCAAAGGTTGGTGTGGGGAGGTGGGGAGGTCAAAGGTTGGTGTGGGTAGGTGGGGAGGTCAGGAAATAGCAAAGCGCAGCACGTGACTGAGCCATGTCCCTGAGGAAACAGGCAGATGTGACCAGAACAGAGACAGAGGGACTGCCTGGGACAGAAAGGCAACCTCTGCCCCGAAACGACAGGACGGGTACAGATAACCTGCAAAACATCCACCCGAAGCTCCAGTCCCCCAGAGGCGAGTCCGTTGGCCCTGCCTCTGAGGTCCTGGCCATATACTGTGCAGAAGAGATTATGTGAAATTAGCAATTATTTGAAAGATAGTCTGTCTTGCCTTTGTCTTCTCTTCACTCTAAATAACGTCAGGCCTTCTAACCCAAAACAAAACAAACTGCTTAAGAATTAACCAAATATTTTATTAGTTCTTGATAATTGCTTTTCGCTTTTGACAGGAAACGTTGCTATAATATGTTAGGTCTCACAGGGCAGCCATAAAACAGAGTGGCTATTATAAATAGGGAGGCTCCCACAAAACCGCTACAGAGACTGGAGAAAAGCTGCCTGGTTGAAACTGATTTCTAAACTGTATATGTCAAGGGTAAAGTCAAAAATCAGAAACCCTTCAATAATCTGTAAACCAGTTAGTGAACTTGGGGCAACAGTTCCTACTCAAACTAAGGAGAGAAGGAGTGTTCTGAGGGGGGGGGTTCTCGAAAAAAAAAAAAAGATACCCAAAGGATCTTTTTTTCTAAAATCCAATCCATCTAAGGCAGGAAAAAATAAAAAGAATACTGAAGTAGAGACTATTTTTCCTAGATGTGATAAAATTTTTCCTCTGATTTACTAACAGCCTCTAAGGAGGTCAGCAGTCAACGATTTAGCAAACAGAAAGGATGTACCAGCTCGGGTCCCTTCTCCTAGCTTCCTTTCAAGTTGTAAAACTCCGAAGTGAATTTGTTGGGAAAATATGTATATTAATCCAAAATGTCCTCAATCCAAAAGGAAGGTAAATAAAGTATACAGGACTGAGAAGAAAAATGGGTAAAATAAAGCCTAAGTAAACAATGAACTTCAAAAACTGCAGAAACAAGGCTAATGTTGTTGTTTATCTGCAATTACGTTCTGACTTGTATCAGTAACGCTGCCCCATCCGCTCATCACACCCTAACACGACATGAAGCTTCCAGCAGCTACAACTATACCCCAGAACACAGGCGGAACAGGGACTCAAAAATGTTTGCCGAGGGCTTCCCTGGTGGCGCAGTGCTTGAGAGTCCGCCTGCCGATGCAGGAGATGCGGGTTCGTGCCCCGTTTCGGGAAGATCCCACATGCCGCGGAGCGGCTGGGCCCGTGAGCCATGGCCGCTGAGCCTGCGCGTCCGGAGCCTGTGCTCCGCAAATGGGAGAGGCCACAACAGTGAGAGGCCCGCATAACGCAAGAAAAAAAAATAAAAAAAAAAAATAAATAAAAAATAAAAAATGTTTGCCGAGTTAAATAAAGCAAATGCTAACTAGCTCGTGTCAAAGTAAACAGCCTTAAAGTAACCTGAGGGCAAAAGACAGTCATTAAAGTGCCACACAATCTAAGCCATTATACAGGAGAAAAACAGCAGGACTGCGACTCCAACGACAGGTGAGAGGTCTTCATTTTCAATGAACACAGCAGCAGCAGAAAAGCAATTAAAACTGTACCCCAGGACGCCTCAATCCCTCATCACTTACTTCACTGAAAAAAGAGGACACTCTTTGGGACCTCGAAAAGCTGGCCAAAAAAAACACTCCAATCCCCTCTCAGAACACCCTCTCCTGCAGTGTGATGACGGAAGCCAGACTTGCGCGGAGACTGGTGACCTTGGACCTCAGCTGCCTGAACAAGTGTGAACAGGGAGCCACACTGGCCTTCCAGGCACAGCTCTTCCTTTAACCTGAGTGGGAACAACAGCAGCTCCAGGCAAAGTCCCTTCTTGTGGTTTCAGACTACTTTCAGCTCTAACAGTCCAGGGTTTAGGGTTAAAGGAGAAACCAGAGGAAACCATTTCTACGGCACATGACAAACCACCAGGTGTCTCACCTCTGAACTGCAATGATTTCCAACAGCTTACGAAAAGCAACGAGACAAAGCAAGCTCTCGCCTGCCTTGGGCAAGAGATTATTAGCAGGTCTGTTCACCGTATCTGCGTGGACCCCAAGTTTCTCGGGCACTCAGCCCCCAGAGGAGGGCTCCGGAGCTGTACCACAGGACACACACCCAGAGAAGGGCCACCACCCACCACACTCCTGCACCAAGCACTTTAGAAACAGTTTCGACGCCCTCTGGAAATAGGTCCGTGAGGATCCTGATCAAGAGGATTCCGGAACGGGACGGCAGAAGGGGCTCACAGCGTGACCACGGAGCTGACCATCAGTCCTGAGAGCAGAGTGGCCTCTGCCACCTCTCACTGCAGTTCCTCTGGGAGGCCAGGGACAGACCTGCCGGGCACTGCGCCGACGCCCAGCAATCCGCCGGGTGGACTCTTACCGTGAGAGCCAAGTCCCTCCGGACGGCCGTGTGTGGGCGACACTCTGGAGACGACTGAGCAGGTGTTAGGTGGAAGGGATTAAGACACGAGCCTACTAGCCGTGAATGAAAAAGTCTAGAAGCAAGCACCGGAGACAACTCACAAACCCATCAACTGATGGATGGACAGACAAAACGGGGTAGAGCCACACAACAGAAATTATTCAACCTGGAAGAAGTGAAGTGCTGACACAGGCTACACAGAACATGAGTGAACCTTGAGAACAGTAAGCTAAGTGAAAGCAGCCAACCACAAAAGGCCACCTAGTGTGTGATCCCATTTACATGAAATGCCCATAACAGGCAAATCCACAGACAGAAAGTGGATTAGTGGTTGTCACCGGTGGGGGAGGGTGAATGGGAAGTGACTGCAAATAGGTACAGGTTTCTTTTAGGGGTGATGAAAATGTTCTGGAATCAGACAGTGGTGATGGCTGCACAACTCTGTGAATATACTAGAAACCACTGAATTATACACTTCAGAGGAGTGAATTTCATGATATACGAATTAAGTCTCAATAAATAAATAAGCATATGCCACAGCACTTTATCACTTATACATAGAAAAGATGGTAAAGGATAAATTTAAACTTTTCCTAAAACTATGGCTTTCTAATTAAATAAAAGGGAAAGACAGTTTTTCACACTGCACACCTGCAGCACCTAGCTACTGAGCGCAGTGAAGCCACCCACTCTCCCTCCAGCCTGTGAACACCTTCCTTTCTGAAAGTAAAAATGTCTATTTTACATTCTTCACACTTTTAAACTTCTACAAGTCCTTGGAGCAAGAAGAATTTTAAAATAACCCAGTGAGACTTTGGAGAAGGAACTGCAAATACTATATCAGAAAATTTAATTACAAGAAGTATGTCCCTTTAAATAGGATAAAGAATAAAAAACAATCAACATCTTTATCTCTGAAAGATAAACACAAAGCCTCTAAGCTCAAAGAGTTCAAAACAAAACACAACATCTTACAAAAGAAATGCAAATAGAGCTTTAAGGGGCTGCTTTTTCAGGACTGCACTAAATATTAGATTTAGGGATACTAACAAGGCAAAAGGCTTACTTGTTAGATTTCACAGGACTTGTGCATCAGTGTCAGGCATAAATTTGGAAGCAGCAAAGGAACAGAAAGTTAAATGAATATGAGTGAACTTAAGTTCAGCAGTGACACAGGGGATGTACCAGGTAAAACTAGACACCATGGGCTTCCCTGGTGGCGCAGTGGTTAAGAATCCACCTGCCAATGCAGGGGTCATGGGTTCAAGTCCTGGTCCAGGAAGATCCCACATACCGTAGAGCAACTAAGCCCGTGTGCCACAACTACTGAGCCTGTGCCCTAGAGCCCGCGAGCCACAACTACTGAGCCTGTGTGCCACAACTACTGAAGCCCACGTGCCTAGAGCCCATGCTCCGCAACGAGAAGCCACCGCAATGAGAAGCCTGTGCACCACAACGAAGAGTAGCCCCTGCTCGCTGCAACTAAAGAAAGCCCGCGCGCAGCAACAAAGACCCAATGAGGCCAAAAGTATATAATAAAATAAAATAAATAAATTTATTAAAAAAAAAACTAGACACCATGATTGTTTCTGAAACATGGAAGCAATGGCCCCAAGGTTACTCATTATAAGCTCATTATTAAACGTCAGGCAAAATTCTCCAATTTCCCACAGATGAACAGAACATAAAAAAAAAAAAAAAAAAAAAACCCAGCTCCAAGTAACTACGCATTCAAAAATCAACTTAGAAAACACCAAAACTCCAAAACATAAATATTTCACTCCCTGACAACGTGCCTTGCTTAAGTTAGTACTCCTAGGGAATTCTCTGGCGGTCCTGTGGTTAGGACTTGGCGTTCTCACTGTCAGGGGCCGGGGTTCCATCCCTGGTCGGGGAACTAAGATCCTACAAGCCCAGCATTGCAGCCAAAAAAAAAGTTAGCGCTCCTCTACGGAAAGCCAGAGAGGACAAGGCCAAGAGAGCACTCATAGAACATCTCCTGGGCGCTTCACATGGGACCTCATGGAACCCTCCAAATGAGCCCATGAGACAGGTAACCTGCCTTCCACCCCAAAAGGGAAAACCAGAAGGAGAGAGGATTCTGGCCAAGGTCACACAGCTGGTCAATTCAGAGCCCCTGCATCTCATCAAAGGGGTTTCTGGCTTGACAAAAAGTCTCTCTTAAAAAGGGTATTTTTGTTCTAGCTTTAGCTCGCTGCCCCGCCAAAATAATCGCCATCTTCTGCTTTTATAAAGTGATTCATCCATATACACAAAGGAATCCCCTTCAAGAGGCGAATATGACTGGTGTAACAGCCACAGACACTACCAGTGTTTACTAACACGAACAGAGGACTGAGACCTCATGAAACTGGCCACCAGGGACTGAAACCCCATGAACACCAGCACCCCAGAGCCTACTGAGTGCCCTATGGACAACCACATTTTATAGAGCCCTGCTTTCCCTTTGTCATAGCTGGAAAAACATTTTTAGGATGGGATTTGAACACATGCATAAAAAAGGAAACCAAAGTCTCAGAGGTGGTTCATATCTCAAAAAAGATATGACAAGTTAAAAACCAATGTAGGGGGGCTTTCCTGGTGGCACAGTGTTTAAGAATCCGCCTGCCAATGCAGGGGACACGGGCTCGAGCCCTGGTCCGGGAAGATGGTCCGGGAAGTTGCGGTGGAGCAACTAAGCCCGTACGCCACAACTACTGAGCCTGCAGCCTAAAGCCTGCGAGCCACAACTACTGAGCCTGCGTGCCACAACTACTGAAGCCTGCGCGCCTAAAGCCTGTGCTCCACAACAAGACACCGCAATGAGAAGCCCACGCACCACAAGGAAGAGTAGCCCCTGACTACGGAAACTAGAGAAAACCTGCGCACAGCAATGGAGACCCAATGCAGCTAAAAAAAAAAAAAAAAAAACAACCAGTGTAGGTATCACAACCCCGTCTCAAAGGAAATCATTAAAAGCCACAATCCACAGTTGAAAGAGCTTAAAAACCACCACTAGCCAACCAGAGAAACAAAGCTTTAGTTTCAGGCAGCGGAGACACTATCAAAAAGCACTTAGACTACTGGTATGACTGCAATCTTTTACTACCAAAGAAAGTCAGTTTTCATCCTAAATCACACAACACACGTGGTCAAAGATAAATCCTTTTACTTGGAGCTCAATTCTGGCACAGGATCCCAGGGGGCTGTTAAAAAGACACTGGAGCCCCAAATGCTTTGTGTTTACATAGTTTTTAAACATCTAGACAAAAGTTCACATTTCTAACTGAATGACCACTCTGCCCTTCCTGTTTAATTTGGAGACAGGAGATCTTTTAACTAATCCTAGTTGGACTCTCAATCAGCCGAGGATTTGTTTCTAAAAAGGAAGGCGGGTCACGGAGAAATAACTGTTTCACAAGCGTTGAAGGCTCCAAACCTGCTTTTCCGTCTGTTACAACAGCCCTGTTCTTACACACAATATAAATACAGACCACACGTACACATTCAGAAATACACATATACACTCTATACACATATATACGTGAGCACACACTCACGTATACACACAATGCACATACACTCAAGCAGACGTGTACTCACGTACACGCACACACTGACACATGTGCACACGGCGGCCTGTGGCCCATGGCGGCCTGCGGCCCACGCCGACCCTAACCTCCTCGGGGCGACGCCGACCCCACCACTCCCGGGAAATGGACACCTAGGCCGTGGGAGCCCCAGCACAGCACCCCGCGAACGTCTCCTATCGTTACAGCGCCTTCTAATCTCCACCTCACTAGCGGCTTCCTTTTCTGATAATAAACACCAGATTTGGAGAAACCAAGAGGACACAATGTGTAACGGTTATCTGTCGCCCAAGGGCCCGATGAAGGGGACAAAGGCCTTATCGCGCTTCCAGCTTCCCGCGGAAGACGTGTACCGAAGGCCCGGCGGGCCGCGAACTCTGCCCGGTGCGCCCTTCCCCAGTCCCGGAGCCCCCTCCCCCGGGCCCTGAGCAAAGCGGGTGCGATGGGCCCCAGGGGGCGTGGGGTGCCGGGCGGGGTCTAGGGGTGCGGGTTTGGAGTGCAAGGAGGGAATAGGGGGTTGAGGTGAGGGTGGGGTCTGAAGTGCAGGAGGGAGACGTGGGACACGGAGTGAAGTGCGGAGTGGAAGCTTGGGGTGGCGAGGAGACGGTGGGGCGGAAGCCTGGGGTGCGGGTAGGGGTTTGCGGTGATGTGGGATGCCAGTGGGGGCTTGGGGAGCGAGGTGTGAGGTTTGGGGTTCAGGCTGGGGCTTGGGGCGCGGGCACGCACCTTGTGGCAGGCCGGGCATGTGGGCAGCGCGCTCTTGCCCCCGGGGCCCCCGCCGCCGCCGCCGCCGCCGCCGCTCAGGCTGCTCTGGATCTGCGTGAGCTCCTGGCGCAGCACCTGCTTCTGGTGGAAGCTGAAGGCCGGGTGGTTGGAGGCCATGGTGAAGAGCAGCAGGAACTCATCGCCCGTGCGGCCCTCGTTGAGCTGCAGCCCGTAGTTGTGGATGATGGAGTCGATGTGCGTGAGCGTGCGGTAGAGCACGCCCGCCGCCTCGCGCTGCTCCGAGCCCAGCAGCGCCAGCGACACGAGCAGTTTGCTGCGCACCACCTCGTCTGTCAGGTTGGTGAGGCTGCCCAGGTCGGCCGGGTTGTTCGCCTTGATCTCCGAGTCGCGCAGCGAGTGGTAGTCCTTGCGGGCCAGGTCCTCGAGGCACGAGCCGAGGAAGCGCAGCTCGAGCGGGATGCACAGGTCCAGCAGGCCGCAGAGGAACTCTACGCGCTGCGGCGACGGCAGCTCCGAGAACCAGCGGTACACGCCGTCCCTCTGCAACGGGCAGCGCTTCTCCACCATGCTGCCGCCCGCGCCGCGCCGCCACGCGGGGCCGGGGGCCGCCGCCCGGGGCCGGGGCCGGGGCCGGGGGCGCGGGCGGGCGCGGGCGGGGGCGCGGCCGGGGCCGGGCGAGGGCGAGGGCGGCCGGGCGCCGAGGGCCGCGCCGGGGCCGGGGGCGCGCGGCGCGGGCGAGACCCCCTCCAGGGGCCGGCGGGCGGGGGC
>NW_006796283.1:2321088-2324355 GCF_000442215.2 Lipotes vexillifer
GCCGATCGGCCTCGGCCCCCCCGCTCACGGGCGGGCTCCTGGCCCGCGCCCGTCCCCGGCGGCGGCCGGTGCGCGGCGGCGGCGGCGGCTGCTCCTCGTCGTCGTCGTCGTCGCCCGGGAGGCGGCCGCCCCCATCTCCCCCCGCGCCGCAGGGTCTGTCACTGCGGGCCGCCCCCCGACGGAGCCGCCCGGGCCATGCCGCCGCGCCGCCGCGCTGGGCCGACGGCCGTTACCCGGTACGGAGGCCGCGGCGCCTCGGGAGCGGCGCTCGGAGCGGGCTCGGGAGCAGGCTCGGGAGCGGGCGGCGGAGGGATCTGCGTCGGCACTTGCCACGGCCTCGCGCCTTTGCTCCCAGCGCCGCGGACGGATCCGGGCCGAGCGCCGCGTTCGCAGCTGACGGGCGCCGGGACAAGGCGCAAGTGGGCGGGGAGGCCGCCTCTCACGACAGCCAGGCGGCCGGGCCCGCCCCCCGAGCTGATTGGCTAGGGCTGCTCCTTCTCTGCCCATGATTGTTCCGCGTCCGCAATCCGATTCGCCCCTGGCCAGGCCACGCCTCCCTGGGGCTGTCGATCACGTTGGAACGGCCCCGTCCCGCCCCGCGGCGGCCGGCGGAGTCAATTGGCCGGCGGGCCGGGCGGGCCGAAAACCCGAGGCGGATTTCTGGTTGCTTTTGTTCACACAGATCTGCGTGGAGCGTTGTTTTAGGTGGAAGCGGGAGTCCGGGCTTCCCGTTTTATTCCTGAGCGTCACAGTAGGAAGGTAGCGAGTGTCTTCGAAAAGCCGCTGGAGCGGGGCTCCAGAGACCCGCGTCCCCATCCCCCCTCTGTCTCTGCGAAGCTGTGTGACCTTGGGCGAGTCGCTTGGCCTCTCTGAGCCCTGGGCACCTCCCCCGAAAATGAGGGTGATGACAACCGCCCCCGGGGCCCGTGAGAAAGTCGTGAGCTCACGGAGGCCCGGCGCCCTCACCTCTGAGGCGGCTGGCCTGCCTTGAGATGTGACGGGAACAAGCTCTGTGCGAAAACCGCATCCAAATTGAGGCATTAAGTCGGCCTCCTTTCAGCGGGTTGCTTCCTCAGCTCTGGGAACCGAGAGTATGCAAGCACACAGGCCAGGGTCAGGGAGCATTCGCATTGGCACGGATCCTGGGTTGGGGACAGGCGGGGGAGAAGCTGGTGGCCCAGCCACCTATAACCCTACAGCTGCAGGCAGCGGTCCGCCATCTCCAGAGAAGGAAACTGAGGACCGGGAGCAAGAAATTCATTCTTCCCTGCCCGTTCAGTAGAACCTTTCTTCTGATGTCCTGTGGTCTAGGACGGGCCCTGTTCCTGCATTTGTTCAGCAGCTCAACGGGGGCCTGGTGGACGCCAGCTTCTGAGCCCTGGGGGGCCCCTTGGGAACAAAGCCTGCCCTCCCGCCTTTGGAGCTGACAACCTGGTCCTGGGCAGTACACAATAGAGATTGATTGAATAAATGAATGCATTTCTTCAGGACATGGTCCAAGGTACTAGTAACTTCCTAACAAGACGTTCTGCAACCGCTGGACTTCAAAGTTGAACAGACATTGCAGAGCCATACTTGGGTTGGGGGAAGAAGATTTGCTTCCCGATCCCCCACCCCCTCCACTCCTGGGACAAACCTTCCCTGAACCACCTGGTGTTCTTGGCCAGTGTGGGAAGGAGCAGGCATCCAGGTGAAGGTCAGCATAGCTCCCCAAGTGTATTAGGTCCTCATAGGCAACACGGGCAAGGCTGGGTCCAGCTGGGTCTCCGCACCTTACTTCCCCAGTACAGACTAATTTCTACGAATAATTTAATCCTTGTTCTCTTCGACCTCACTTTCTCAAGTGATTCCAGGGAGGTAGCCGCATTCCAAAATCTACGACATGAGGAAGTGAAGGAACATGAAAAGCAAAACAGTTCAGCTTTGCTTTCTTTTGATAAATTAAGTTCCTTGGAATGGAAAGATCTTGGGACCTTATCGGTGCTGGGGTTTTCCTCAAACCCAGCCCTTCCTAGCTGTGAAATCCCTAAGCTCCAGTGCCAGTCGACCTGGATTCTACTCCCAGCTCTAGTGGGCTGTGTGACCTTGGCTGTACATTCAACCCCTCTGAGCCTCAGTTTCCTCATTTGTAAAAAGCAGCCGGGAACCCCGCCTCCCAGCTGGCAGTGGAGGTCAGAGATGCTAATGGGAGCCCTTGACAGCTGGGACAACTGAGCCACAAGTAACTGGATCAAGGTCTCCCAGCTCCCAGCCGCCTTCTTGCCACTTCTGCCTGTGCTATTTGCTATTTAATGTATGCCCTGGGGTGAAGGGTGTCCCCTAAAAGGTCCTGTTCACCCAGAACCTCAGACTGTGACTTTATTTGGAAATAGGGTCTTTGTAATTATAATTCGGATGAGAATCAAGATGAGATCATGGACTAGAGTGGGCCCTAAAGGAGAGTGTCCTTGTAAGAGACAGAAAAAAAACAGAGACTCGGGAAGAAAAAGCCATGCAAAGACAGAGGCAGAGCTTTGGAGCCAAGGGACACCTGGAGACACCAGGAGGTGGAAGAGGCAGGAAGGACCCTCCCCTGGAGCCTTCAGAGGGAGCATGGCCCAGCGGACACCTTGACTTTGAACTTCTGGCCTCCAGAACTGTAAAAGAATACATTTCTGTTATGTTAAGCCACCAAGTTTGTGGTGGTTTGTTACAGCAGCCCCAGGAAACTCATACAGTGTTGTTTCCCCCTCAACTTCAGCCTAGCTCAATTTAATTCAACAGATATTAAATCCCTGCCCTGCTGGACCAGACCCCACTAAGGGTTTGGGGCTTCTAAGGAGAAATGAGACCCAGGCCCCCCGACTCTAAGGAACTGACGGCCTGGACTCCCTGCTGTGAAGCAGCTGGGCCACCAGTCCACAAGGGAGCTTTCCCTTCCACACACTGTTCCCTTCCCCAGGGGCCTCCCAGGAGCGGAGCTGGTGGGCACTGACTCCCAGCCGGCCCTGAGGCTGCAGTTTTCTCTGTTTTTTCTGCTCTCCTTGCTCTCCCAGCCACCCGGGGATCCTTCCCTGAAACAGCCTCCAGCCCTGGGCTATTTGGAGCGTCTCACTTTCCCTTGCTCTGCAGCAGGTGACCCCTGGCTTCCACTGGGACTTGAGTGTTTCTCCAGCTGCTACAAAGTAGAGAGGCCAGGGACCCACGGCAGGAGATTGAAGGGGCATCCCTCCATGTGAGAGAAAGGAGGCTGCAGGTAACAGGGAGGTGGGGCTGTGTGTTCAGCAG
>NW_006796283.1:2324409-2335293 GCF_000442215.2 Lipotes vexillifer
TTCAGCAGGGAGAGATTCCCCACACAACGCTGAGCAGGACAGCAGGCTCACTCGCTCCTTCAGGCCATACCTGCCACGTCCCCGACACAGGGCCCAGGGATGACAGTGCAGTCTAGGAGAGCTCTCGGTCTACAGTAGGACAATGTGTCTGTCTGCATTTTCCATAGAGCTGGGGTGGAGCAGAAATTACTTTAATATTATTTCTGAGAAAGAGAAAGCTTTGGGGTTCACCCGAAATTCCCCAAATGATTTTGCAATGAAGCTATGATGTGCGACGGATGACTTCTTGCATCTGAATCAGTGACACTGTTGAATTACTTCAGTAGGCAGGGACCAGGCTGAGACAAGAGATCAGCCAGCTGGAAGTGCGGCTCTCCGTCTCCCCCACCCCATGGCCTTGCCTCTCCTCTCACTTAGAATCCCGGCCAGAGAGGAAGAGCCTGGAGGCCAGGTTGTGGTTAGGCAAATGAAAACAGAATTAAGATTGAGACTCTGATTAAGACGAGGGTGCCTTAAGAACATAGGCTCCGTGCCTGGGCCCACCACTTATTTTTCCCTGAGATGTATGGCCAGCGTGTGTGTGGTCTCCACTTGGATGTTTTTGTTTGTCCTAGGCCCTGCCTTCCTGTGATTGAGAAAGGAAAGGGACCTCTAATGTGCAGGCCTTAAGAAGTGCCTCCCTAATCCTACTGTGGAATCTTTGCTCAGTGCCTCGGCTCCTGATAGCCTCAGTGATGGCCATGAGCCAGTGGTGGCCACGAGCCGGTGCGAGGAATCCTGATAGTGCTGTCGTTGTTCCCATTTTACAGATGCAGAGCAGTCAGTTGTGGGCCTGGGGGCACGCGGTTCAGATACGTTGGAACCAGATCCTGACCTAAGTCAACTGTCAGGACTCTGTCCCTCAGGGAGGAAAGCACAAAGGTGACAAGTCATTATTCTCTGTTTCTGCAAACTGGAGATTCCAAAGGTATCTGTGGCGTGCCGCTTCTTCCTAGCCCTGACTGCTGACAAAGTCCACCTGGGCTCATAAATGGGCAGTTGACCCCAGCCACATCTGTCCCTGTTTCTGCATGACCACACATTCTCCTCCCGGGCAGACCTGCTTTCCAGGGTGTCTTTGACCTTGGGCTGGATGCAGTGTTTCCCCAGTGGGAGTTACCTGGGCTCTTACTTAAGATGCAGATTCCCTAACCCGACCCCAGGTGTTGAGTCAGACTCTGTGGGGCGGGGTCTTGGAATCTGCATGTGGCGAGCTCCCTGGGGCACACCGAAGTTGGACGACCCCCCTCGGGCAAGGTGTTCTTGCTCTCAGGCTTCTAGTGTGCGTCCCTGGGTCGACAACTGCAGTCATAATCAGAGTGAAGTCCGTGTTACAGGCCTACCATTCTGCAAGGATCTCCCTATTTTAGTTTATTTTTTGTTTTGTTTTATTTTGTTTTTATTTTGGCTGTGCTGTGCGGCATGTGGGATCTTGGTTCCCCAACCGGGAATGGAACCCATGCCCCCTGCTCTGGGAACACAAAGTCTTAACCACTGGACCACCAGGGAAGTCCTGGATCTCCCTATTTTACAGGTGGGGAGACTGAGGCTTAAAGAGGCCATGCAGCCAATGAATAGTGATGCATTAATAATTAAAATTCTCATCATTAAGTTCTGCAGCCTTATTTCTGTTGTATATTTGCTTGTTATTCACATTTCTATGTTTCTTACGCCGAAAGAATGATATCCTCTGAAAGCTAACTGTTCACTGCTGCTCTCGGTTTTGAGTGTTTTGGGTTTCTTTTGTTTACCTTTTTACAATGGAAGTTTTCAAACATACCCAAAAGTCGAGAGAATAGCATAGTCGTTCCCCACATCCCTATGGCCCAGGTCCAACAGAGATGACATTTTACCACTTTTATTTCATCTGTTTCTCTCTGGAGTGGGAGAAATACATATGTTTTCTTTCTGCAGTATTTTAAAGCAAATAAATTGGGGATGATATATATATATTAAAAAAACACTTATTTTGTCTGATTGCAAGATAATACATGCTCCTTGTAAAGAGATTATATCTCACTGAAAAACAACTTAAAAGTCCAATAGTGTCACTTCTCAATCATAACCAACATTAACATTTTAAAATATATTTTTCTAGACACTTTTGTATTCATATATACACATGCACACCTATTTTTACAAAAATGGTATATTTCTCGAAATTAGGACTGTGCTCCCCATTTTGCCATCTGTTTTGTCCGCCTAACAGTATACCCCAGATTTCTATCCATGTCATGGAATGTCTTCCAAATCGTGATTTTCAAGGGCGGCCCAGAATCTTGTTTGAATGTATCATGATTTATTCAACTAATCCCCTGTTGTCAGGCATTCAGGTTGTTTCTGTGATCTTCTGAGTTTGAAAAGGCAGTTCTGCTTGTCCTGGGCTTTGCACTAGGCTGAAGCCTGACCCGCCTCCTCTAGATCCTGCGTGGGTTTCTGAGAAGTGTCAGGTAGGGGCAGAGACAGAGGCACTGGGTAGTTCCCAGTGCCTCCCCAACCAAGTCTTCATTTCTTGGTTTGAAGTCTCAAGACACAAGATACACCCAGACCCAACTGTGGGTGAAAACCACCTTCCAAAGGGAGAGAACGTGTTGTTTGACTGAAAAGGTGGTGTAACTCCAAAGTACAGAAAGTTTCTTTTCAAACAATCATACCAGAGCTCACCCAACACAGTAACTCTCCCTCCTTCAAAGTAGTCACCCCTGAATGCAGTCCTTGTATTGAAAGAAAACTGTGATTGCTTGAAAATACATCCGTGAACTCTTTTAAAACTGTCTCCAGGGGGCTTCCCTGGTGGCACAGTGGTTGAGAGTCCGCCTGCGGATGCAGGGGAGGCGGGTTCGTGTCCCGGTCTGGGAGGATCCCGCATGCCGCGGAGCGGCTGGGCCCGTGAGCCATGGCCGCTGAGCCTGCGCATCCGGAGCCTGTGCTCCACAACGGGAGAGGCCACGACAGTGAGAGGCCCGCATACAGAAAAAAAAAAAACTGTCTCCAGAGTCTTGTGTAAATAATGTTTGGATGTACTGTAGGCTGAAAAGTCTTCATGCTTCTAGGTACATTGAGATCTGGGAATAGCCTGTGTTCACCAAATAAATTGCAAACCCAAAATTTGCTGTGTCTAGTTTGAGCAGAAACAGATTTATTAAATTATAACAGAGAAGTGAGAATCTGGCAGGGTCGGAGAACCAGGTGTGGATGCCATTCTTGTGTCTTTTTGTAAATGAATTGCCTGTTCATGTTTTTTGCCTATTTTTCTATCAAGTTTTGGGTCTTTGTTTCTGTCCGTTTTTAAGATTTTTTTTTAGTATATTAGGGATATTAGCCCTTTACCTGTGATTTATGTTGTAAATATTCTCTCTCAATTTGTCAATTGCCTTTGACTTCGTTTATGGTGTTTTTACCTTGAAAAGATTTCTTTTAGTTTTATGTAGTTAAATTTATTCATCTCTTATTGCATGGGGATTTGGAATTGTGGTTAGAAAACCTTTCCTTACACCCAGGTTATAAAGAAATTGACCCATGTTCTCTTCTACTATGTATACGGTTTCATTTTGTCATGTTTAGATTCCTGATCTGCTTGGAGGTTACTCTTACGTAAAATGTGAAGTATTTGCTTTTGAAACCCAGTTCTCTTAGGTGTACTCATTAAACCATCTGTTTTTGAGGTTGCAAATTAGAAGGCTGTCAAGAGCCAGGCAGAAAGCTAATGAGCAAAGCTAGATGGTAGAATAAAATAGGGAGTGGTGAGGTCTACAGCCAACCAGAGATTACATTTAAAAAACACAACCAGGGGCTTCCCTGGTGGCGCAGTGGTTGAGAGTCCGCCTGCCGATGCAGGGGATACGGGTTCGTGCCCCGGTCTGGGAGGATCCCACGTGCTGTGGAGCGGCTGGGCCCGTGAGCCATGGCCGTTGAGCCTGCTCGTCCGGAGCCTGTGCTCCACAGCAACTGAGGAGCCTTTTCCATGTAAAAAAAAAAAAAAAAAAAAAAAACACAACCACACAGTGGGTATATTAGTTTCCTAGGGCTGCCAGAAACAAATGATCACAAACTCGGTGGCTTAAAACAACAGAAATTTATTCTCTCACAGTTCTGGAGGCCAGAAGTTTGAAATCAAGGTGTCAGCAGGGTTGGTTCCTTCTGATGTCTCTGAGGGAGAACCTGATCCAGGCCGCTCTCCCAGCTTCTGTGGTTCACAGCAATCCCTGGCTTTCCTTGCCTCATGGCCACATCACTCCAATCTCTGCCTCTGTCTTCACATGGCTTCTTCCCTGTGTGTCTGTGTCCAGACTTCTGTCTTTTCATGAGGACACCAGTTGGATTCAGGGACCACCCTTATCCAGGATGACCCCGTTTAACTTGATTACATCTCCAAAGACCCTATTTCCAAATAAGGTCTCCTTCATAGGTTCGAGGTAGACATGAATTCTGGGGGGACGGAAAGGGAAAAGCAGAGCTATCCGGAGCCCCTGCAGCCTGTGTGCTGAGAGCCTGGGGGCCCTCCATGGATGCCTTATGCTGCTGTTGAAGTCATTCAGGAGTGACAAAGAGTCTGCTGAATTGGGAAACTCATCAGACTTTGCTCCGAGAATCAGTTTTGAAAAGCACTGACAGGTGGTCACTTTAAAATGTTCTGAGAAAGGGACTTCCCTGGTGGTCCAGTGGTTAAGAATCTGCCTGCCAATGCAGGGGACACGGGTTCGATCCCTGGTCCGGGAAGATCGCCACGGAGCAACTAAGCCCACGAGCCACAACTACTGAGCCCACGTGCTACAACTACTGAAGCCCACGTGTCTAGAGCCTGTGCTCCGCAACAAGAGAAGCCACCGCAATGAGAAGCCTGCGACGAATAGCCCCCGCTCGCCACAACTAGAGAAAGCCCGCACGCAGCGACGATGACCCAACGCAGCCAAAAATAAATAAATAATAAAAATAAATTAATTGTAAAAAAATTTTAAATAAATAAATAAAATGTTCTGAGAAAAGGAAAAAGAAACTAGAGGCCAACTCTCCTGTGAATGAATAGTTGGCCTGCCTCACAGCCTTACAGAAGACAGGCTTGTTCGATATAAACATTTGGGTTCCCCCCTGGAGGCCAGGCCTCTGTTATGCTTTTTCCTTCAATGTAAGGGGTGAATTCATATTATAAATCCCTCTGTGCCAAAAGTCGGCCCATTTTGTACCAGAGAAGGAGAGGGGTGGTGTCTCCACCCGGAGATCCAGGGGAGGGCTGTCTTTGCAGCTGATCCCCCCTGAAGACCCCACCAGGGTAGGTAGAATTCTAAGGGTGCCCCCAGCCTCTACCCTGGCCCCAGTCCCTTGTTAGCCAAACACTAACCCAGGTGCTGCTGTGAAGTGATTTTTGCAGATTAAAGTCCCAGGTCAGGTGATCTTAAAATACTCAGATTATCTGGGCGGCCCTGACTCATTCAGGTGAATCTTGTAAAAGCAGAGCGTTTTCTCTGGCTGGAGGCCGAGGGGGCTGACAGAGGTGTTAGAAGAATCGGGAGGCCATGACACGCCGCCGTTTCTGCTCTGAAGACAGCTGGGGCCACGTGGGAAAGAATGCGGGTGGCCTCCAGGGCAGAGCATGGCCCCAGCCCACAGCCAGCAAGGACACGGGACCTCAGACCCACAGCCTCGGGGAAGCAGATTCTCCTGCAGAGGGGAGCCCAGCTGGGGGACACGGGGCTTTTCGGCTGTGAGACCTGAACAGAGAACCCAGTAGAGCCTGTTCAGATTTCTGGCCCACGGAACTGTCAGGTGATAAGTGGGTGTTATTTTAAGCCACTAAGCTTGTGGTAACTTGTTGTGCAGCAGGAGATGCTAACCCGCCTCTGCTCTTGATGCAGGTTGGGGAGGACGCGGAGACTGGGGTCAGGCAATTCCATCTCTTCCGCTGGCGCACCTCCATCCTGTGCTCATCCATGGGATCTGCCAGAGCTCCTGGTCCCTGCACGCGACGTAAAGACACCACGATGAGCTGGCTGTGGGGGTCCTCTGCTCCAGAGGTTGATGGAAAACAGCCAAGCGCCCCTCTTGTGGTCAACCACTTACTGAAGACCCGGGAACCAGGTGAGTCTAACCACCTTTTATCTGCGTGTTTTAGACCTTCCTAGAACCAAGGAACCTTGATAAAGTCCCTTAACACAATCAATTCTCCCTTTAGGGTAACAGCCCAGAAAATTGCATTCCCGTCCCCTCACCGAAAAAACCAAAAATAAGTAAGCGGCAGAGCGTTGGGCATGTCACAGCTCTGGGTACGCTGCACCTTGCTGCTCTCCCTCCTCGTAGAGTTGAGGTGGTAGGTGTGGGGCACTTGGCGTCCAGCAGATGCTCAGTTAACATTAGCAGTGGGGATGATGACCCTCAGGTGGAAGGCTGATTGCACCACCCATCCTGGATATCACCGTTGTGAAGCTGCGTGACCCAGGGCGGGTCTCCCCGTCCCGTCACAAAGGTGAGACTAGCGGGGGGACTTGCAGCCCTGCCTGCACCGGAGCATCCCCTGGGCTAGGGAGGAGCTGAGCCTCTGCCTGGGAAGATGACCCAGACCCCTGAACATCACTGAACGGCAGTGTCAGGTGTGGGTGGGAGGAGGGGGTCGGTGCCGAGCGGGCCAGTTAGGGCTTTGAAAACCATTGTCTCAGGCATGTCCAAGACACCCCTCACGCATGAGGAGGAACGATCCGAGGACGCTGGAAGGTTTCCTGAGGAGGCAGGCGTGAGGCAGGAGAGGGGGTTGGGGACGGCCCTTGCTCAGGCAAGAATGACCCCAGGCATGGGAGCAGGGGTAGGGGGTCTGATCTTGCAGGAAGACGGCACAGGTGTGGCCCTTACCTCCCCTTCCGAAGAAGACAGAAGGCCATGTGGCCTCTGTTCTGAGCTGAATTGCTTCCTCGCAGAAGATGTGTTGAAGTCCTGAGCCCTGTTACACGGGAATGTGGCATTATTGGAAATAGGGTCTTTGCAAATATAATCAGGTTGAGATAAAGTCGTTAGGGTGGATCTTAATCCAATAGGCCTGGTGTCCTTATAGGAAGAGGAAACACAAAGGCGAGAGGCCATGTGAAGACGGAGGCAGAGACTGGGGGGAGGCAGCCCCAAGCCAAGGATACCTGGACCCCCCAAAACTGGAAGAGGCAGCAAGGACCCTCCCTAGAGCCCCCAAGAGGGAGCACGGCCCTGCCCACACGTGGACTTCAGACTTTAGGTCTCCAAACTGTGAGAGAATCCACTGCTGTTGTTTTAACACACCCCCCGCCCCACCCCCAGTTCATGGTCCTTTGTTATGGCCGCCCCAGGACACTGCTCCAGTCTCCAAGGCCAGGGCGGGGATGGCCGATTGGTGAATGTGCAACACTGCCCATGAACCACCTGAGAGCCATCCCAACCTATTCTGTCTTGCTGTCTCAGACTACAAAGGTGGGAAAACAAATTTTTATGTGCCCAGCTTCCCTTGCATCCAGGAGTCACTGTATGATCCCGTTCTGGCCAGCAAGACCCAAGTACGTCTGCCGAGAAGTTTCTAGAACACTTCTGCTTCTTTAATAGAAGAAGTGTGTCAGGCATCCCTCTTTACCCTCCCCGACGGGGCTTCCTTGAGCACAGCATGGCCGCAGTGTAGGGGGGCACGGCACTGGGGACCATGCTGCCAGTGATGCTGGGACACCACCCAGGTGCTCAACTCAGCTTCTCCCACAAGAAAAATAAAACCACATTTGTTCAGGTTCCTCGGGCTTTCTGCTACCTGCTGCTGAATGCATGCCTTCCTCGATACCGTGGTCTGCCCCTGGGAGCCTTCCCAAACCTGTCTTCCCTCTGGTGGACCAGAGGGGTAAGGGCAGGTGCTCCAGACGTCAGACGAGCAAACTCTAACCGCCGCTCCCTCACCCCCAGCTTGCAATTCGCCCCCTCCTCCCAGCGCCTCAGCCCCCTCCATATGGAGATAAAGATATCGACTTGGGAAGGTGGCTAGATAGTTAAGATAATACAAGTGCTTGGCAGATGCTTGACAAGTAGCGGCTGCCACCATTTCCAGGAGCATCTTCAGCCCCAGGTTCTGATGTACCTAGGGGCTCCACAAAAGCCCTAGCACTGGAAATGCTGTAGACAGGGCTAGGGCGAGGACTGGCCCATCTCACCGGGACTTTGAACAAGCACTTGACACCATATGGGTCCCCTCACCTCAGTGCGTGGGCGTGTTTACATCACAGACGCCTGCGTCAGAGAACAAGAACGGCCCTGTATCATCATGGTCATTGCCACCGAGGGCGTGGGTTCTGTGTACAGAGCGCGGCGCGGGAAGTCACCTGCCAGAAGACAGATAGCAAGTGACAGAGCTAGGCCTCGAGGCCGGCAGCTCCTGGTGCCTCTGGCCAAGCTAAGGGTTTTGGCACGGAGAGCAGGAAGGGCAGAAGTGCCAGGGGACAGAGCACTTTCATGCCTCATTTAACCTCATAACATGCTTTGAAATCAATAGATCCTTATCCTCAGCTGGTAAAGGAGGCGGTCAGGCCTGGGGGAAGGAGAACACATACTGGCGGAGCTCAGCCTAGAGCAAAAGATTCCTGACCCCAAATCCTCCTGCCCTGTGCCCTCCAGAAAGGCTGAAGATCAAGCCCGGGGCAGGATGACCCCTCTGTGGGCGAGGAGGGTCACTGGGGCTCAGGTGACCCTGGTGTCAAGGAGCTAACACCTGTCGGGACCTACTGGAGGCTGGGGGCTTTGCATCGTAATCTCGCTCGGCTCTCTTTGGACGCAGGCCACTTGCCCATGTAGACAGCCAGCAAGGACAGACCCCATATCCTCCCCGCTGTGTGACGCTAATCACCATGGGGCTTTCCTGACCAAGTAGGGACCTTTGCCCGGCGTTTTAACCAGAGCCGGTCTGATACGTTAAGTATGATGTATGTTTATATATTAATATGTATTTGGCTTCTGCTTACGATTTTGTTTGAAGAGGATGTCCTGTGGCTAATGTTTTTAACCATTGGTCCACCTATCACACGTGTGAGTCTTGGTGATGAGACTTATTTTCTTTCCTGCAGGGACAGTATTCCTCAAGAACTTCTGGACAGAGCATTCAGAACCATTCCTGGCTACAATATACAGCAAGGCCATGCTGGGATGTCCCAGGTGAAGGTTAGTACTGTCAAAACACATGTGCTGGTGGCCTAATTAAATTCTGAGTTCCCTGAGAGCAGGGACCAGGTCTGATACTTTTTTGTCACTTTGGGTTTCCAGCTCTAGACAGTTGCCTTGTACATACATAGTAGGCGTTTATTAAATGTTCGAGGTGGTCATTCTGAATTCCCAAATAAGTTTTTGTGATGCTTCTCGCAAACAGAAACATTTTCTTCTGTAAAGATCATGGTACTGTGTTAATTTCTCCAATTAGTGGGATAGCTTGTCTGTCAATTATGATCTCTTGTGTATAATTATAGTTCTACCCAAGTGCTTGCAAAGTGGAATGTTTTCAAAAATATTGTTGATATCTCCTTATAACATAGCATCAATCCCAGGATGGGAAAGACTTGAGCTGAAAGAGAATTTAGCAGTCAGGCAGGTTAACTTCTTAACTAGCAGATGAAGAAAAGAGGTAAAGGGCTACCAGGGATCACCCAGCCAACCCACTTACCACCCGCGTTGGGGAGTGATTGCTGGTGCAGAGAGTAATTGATGTGATTTACAACCTTTTCAGATTTTTGATCAGCTACGGTTTTTTTAATAATTTTATTTATTTATTTATTTGTCTGCATTGGGTCTTCATTGCTGCACGTGGGCTTTCTGTAGTTGCGGCGGGCAGGAGCTACTACTCTTCGTTGCGGTGTGCGGGCTTCTCATTGTGGTGGCTTCTCTTGCTGTGGAGCACGGGCTCTAGGCCTGTGGGCTTCAGTAGTTGTGGCACGTGGGCTCAGTAGTTGTGGCTCACAGGCTGTAGAGCGCAGGCTCAGTAGTTGTGGTGCACGGGCTTAGTTGCTCCGCGGCATGTGGGATCCTCCCGCACCGGGGCTCGAACCCATGTCCCCTGCATTGGCAGGTGGATTCTTAACCACTGCACCACCAGGGAAGTCCGGATCAACTGCATGTTTGACCAAATTTCTCTGTTTTTCATATGTGTTAACATTTTGCGATAACATGTGCTAGTCACTGTCGATCCATACTTCTGACGTCAGATTTGACTTTATCCATGTACCCTGCTAACTAGCAGCTCCCAAGAGCAGCTCTGCTTGCTCACAGTGACTAGTACGTGTGAAGTAATCGACTGAATGATTGATGAAACTTGGATTGAAATGTTGCATATGAATTTCTCATTAAGTCTGATGGCCCACTCAGTAGGCATCCTAGACCATCCTGTCTAATTGCTGCTGGGTTTTAGTGAGAAATATCTTTGGTTGCAATGGACAGTGATGTTAAACATTTAGGGTTTGTTTTTCTCACATGACAGGAAATCCAGCGATGGGTAGTGTTGGTGGTGCTGCTCCAGCAATGATGCTCAGTGACGTCAGGGACAGCATCCATGATTCTTTTTGGCCTTTCCTCATGGTACCAATATGGCTGCCACCGCTCCAGGCATCACATCCTACACTAAATGCAGGAAAATCGGAGGAAGGGAAGAAATCAGCAGTGTACAATTCAATAGTTTTTAGTTAAAAATTAAAAGATTACAACCATGCACAGCCATCACTACAATTTTAGAACATTTTAACCACCCCAAAAGAAACCCTCCCGTGAGCCATGGCTGTTGAGCCTGCGCGTCCAGAACCTGTGCTCCACAACGGGAGAGGCCACAACAGTGAGAGGCCCGCATACTGCAAAAAAAAAAAAAAAAAAAAAAAAAAA
>NW_006796283.1:2335329-2366265 GCF_000442215.2 Lipotes vexillifer
AAAAAAAAAAAAAAAAAAAAAAAAGAAACCCCGTCCCTATTTCTATCTCACTCCTCATATCCACAACAACCCCAGCCCTGGCAACCACTGATCTATTTTCCACCTCTATGGATTTGCCTCTTCTGGGCATTTCATATAGAGGCAATTGTACAATATTTGGTCTTTTGCCACTGACTGCTTTAAGTTAGCATGATGTTTACAAGGTTCATCCATGTTGTAGCATGTGTCAGCTTTCCCCATCTTTTTGAGGTATAACTGACAAATAAAATTAAATACATTTAAGGTGTACAACCTGATGATTTGATGTACACATACACTGTGAAGTGATTACTGCAATCAAGCTAATTAACATTTCCATCACCTCACATAGTTACCTTCTTTTTTTTATTAATTGAAGTATAATTGACCTACGTCACTACGTTGGTTCCAGGTGCACAACATAGTGACTCACTGTTTCTATACATAACAAAATGGTCCCCACTATAAGTCTAGTTACCATCTGTCACCATACAAAGTTACTGCAATATTATTGTTTGTATTCCCCATGCTGTACAATTCCATCCCCATGACTCATTTATTTTGTAACGGGAAGTTTGTACCTGTTAATCTCCCTCACCTATTTCATTCATTCCTCCCACCCCCATCCCCTCTGGCCACCGTGTATAAGTCTGTTTCTGTTTTGTTATGTTTGTTCATTTGTTTTGATTTTTAGATTCCACATATAAGTGAAATCATTATATTTGTCTTTCTCTGCCTGACTTATTTCACTCAGCATAGTACCCTCCAGGGCCATCCATGTTGTCACAAATGGCAAGATTTCATTCTTTATCATGGCTGAGTAATAGTCCTTGACTATGCATACCACATTTTCTTTATCCATTTAGCCAGCAATGAACAGTTGGGTTGCTTCACTATCTTGGCTATTGTAAATAATGCTGCAGTGAACATAGAGGTGCATATATCTTTTCAAATTAATGTTTTTGTGTTCTTCAGAAAAATACCTAGAAGTGGAATTGCTGGATCATATGGTAGTTGTATTTTTAATTTTTAAAGGAAGCTCCATGTTGTTTTCAGAGTGGCTGCACCAATTTACGTTCCCACCAACAGTGTACAAGGGTTCCTTTTTCTCCACATCCTCGCCAATACTTCTTATTTGCAGTCTTTTTGATAATAGCCATTCTGATAGGTGTGAGGTGATATCTCATTGTGATTTTGATTTGTATTTGCCTGATGATTAGTGATGTTGAGCATCTTTTCATGTAATGTTGGCCATCTGTATGTCTGCCTGGAAAAATATCTATTCAGATCCTCTGCCCATTTTTCAAGCAGTTTATTTTTTTGTGTGTGTTGAGTTGTATGAGTGCTTTGTATATTTGGATATTAACCTCTTATCAGAAATCTCATTTGCAAATATCTGTCTCCCGTTCAGTAGGCTGCCTTTTCATTTTGTTGATAGTTTCCTTTGCTGTACAAAAGATTTTTAGTTTGATATAGTACCATTTGTTTATTTTTGCATTTGTCCCTTGCCTGAGGAGACAGGTACAAAAAGAAAGAAAGTACTGCTAAAACCACTGTCAAAGAATGTACTGCCTATGTTTTCTTCAAGGATTTTTATGGTTTCAGGTCTTACATGTAAGTCTTTAATCCATTTGAGTTTATTTTTATATATGGTTAAGAAAGTAGTCCAGTTTGATTCTTTCACATGTAGCTGTCCAGTTTTCCAAACACCATTTATTGAAGAAGCTGTCTTTCCCCCATTGTATATTCTTGCCTCCTTTGTCATAGATTAATTGACCATATGTGTGTGGGTTTATTCCCGGGCTCTCTATTCTGTTGCATTTATCTATGTGTCTGGTTTTGTGCCAGTACCATACTGCTTTGATCACTTTAGCTTTGTAGTATAGTCTAAAGTCAGGAAGTGCAATGCTTCCAGCTTTGTTCTTCTTTCTCAAGATTGTTTTGCCTATTTGGGGTCTTTTGTGTTTACATACAAATTTCAGAATTATTTGTTCTAGTTCTGTGAAAAATGCCATTGGTATTTTGATAGAGATTGCATTGAATCTGTAGACTGCTTCAGGGAGTATGGTCATTTCAGCAACATTAATTCTTCCTATCCATGAGTACTGTAAATCTTTCCATTTGTTTGTATTGTCTTCAGTTTCTTTCATCAGTGTCGTATAGTTACCTTTTTTGGTCTGTGATGAGAACACTTAAAAGTCTACTGTCTTAGCAAATTTCAGGGGCACTATACAGTATTAACTCTAGTCACCATGCTGTATATTAGATCCCCAGAACTTATTCATCTTGTAACTGAATGTTTGTACCCTTTGATCAACATTGATTGCTGTTTGTGATGACATTTTATTCAGCATTGTTGGGGCCATGGTTACCTGATACAGTAGGCAAACCTCATTGTTTACCCCTGGGGTAGTAGGAGAGCATTCATTAAGCAGACACTGGAGCATAGCACAGAGGTCCAAGGCACTGTCTCTCTTAGGGAGTTTACATCTCTAGCCAGGGAGCATAATGTACACACATGAATAAAGAAAGCACTCGGAATCATGGAGGTTTGCTGTGCTTGCTTCTTATATTATCACCTCACAAGGCAATGAAAGCTGCCGGCTACCAGGGATTATAGTGGGCACTTTATATATTTAATTCTCAGCACGGCGCTGCAATAGAATGGATGCTCTTGACTACATGTACCGGAAAATCCAACCCAAAGGGGCTTAAACAAAAAAGAAATTCATTGTCAAAAAGTCCTGAGGTGTGAAGATTCTGGAGTTGGTGAATGTATTGGCTCAAGGACACCGTTGAGGACCCGAGCTTCTTCTGCCCTCCTCAGTGTGTCAGCCTTGACCTTAGTTTGGCTCTCCTCATGCTCACAAGTGGCTGCAGCTGTTCCAGGCATCACATCTGGCATCCAGAAGAAGAAGAAAGATTATCTTTCTTTGTGTAACAATTTTAAGGGCAAAAAGATAAAAACAAACAAAACAAAAATCTTTTACTGAAGCCCCTTAACTTAGGTTGTATCATATGCCCATGCTTAAATTAATCACAGACAAGAGGAAGAGAGTCATCATGGTGGCCCTTGACCAATCAGGATATGCCTTCTGGGGCTGGAGCCAGCCTCTCCTGAAGCCCATGGATGTGGAGAGAGTGTGGAAGCCAGAACAATGTCAGGGCTCTGCTTGCAAATGAGGACACTGGGGCTCACAGAGGCTATGTAACTTGCAGGAGGTCACATCTGGTATACTGTATGCCAGATTTCTAACGCAGATCTGTCTCACCCCAAATCTCCCTCCACCAGACTACACTGGTTCTTTACACGAGGTGGCAAGGTTGGATGGGGAAGGGCTTATATCATTACAGGGCTGTTATTACCTTTTTTTACGGTCATAATCACGGTGACCATCGTACTCCATTAGAGCCAGCTTATGAGTGTGTGGGTGCTCTGTAATCACTATTCTTATAGCTGGGCAGATACAGTCTAGCCCCAGATAATCCCATAGCTCATTCCAACATTGTGTGAAGGTCAAGTCTGCCAGCTTAATCACCTCCACTTCTCTGGAGATGGACTCTGCAGCCTCTCATGCTTTCTTCCTCCTTGTCTACCCCTCAGCTAGTTCTCTGAATGAGTGCCATGCTAGGACTGGGAAGGAAGTTGTTGTGTCTGCCTGCGTCACTCATTAGCATCCCTGGGAAGTTTGACGAGGGAGGAGGTTTGAGTGGCTATGCGTCATGAGGCTGGAGCATCCCTGGATTTGCTGTCTAACCCATCTATGGTCCACTGCCGCGGCTAAGGGCGGCGTGGGTGCCACTAGCATGGAAACGGGCTGTGCCCTGCCTTGGTCCTGAGCTGATCGGGGCTAAAACCTTGCTGCCATCTGGGTTCATGAACAGTTAGCGACGTCAGAGGCGGGACAGCTGGGAAAGCCCAGAGCTTTGGAAACTTGGGTTCTGTCTTTCCTACCTTGGCTTTGGGCGTGCCACTTATTCCCTCTGTACCCCAGTTTTCTTATCTGTGTAATGGGGTGCCGCATTGCAGGGCTGCTCTGTAGCTCAGGGACCAAGGATACTGAGACTTGACAAATGGCTGGCACCCAGGGGCAGCGGCCATGAGTGCCATTATCACTGGACTCGGGCCAGTAAAACTTGGGACGAAGTCAGGGATCCTCCATGAAACTGTAGAGTTTTATAAACTTTGGGCCAATTTCTTACCACACTTGGGTGTGGCCGAGTTGGATTCAAATGAAGTGAATTGATCCGGTAGTCACCTGACATCTTGGCAGACTCTGAAATGAGAGTTTAAATGTTCCTGTGAAGGCAGACTTCAAAGTCTCGTGAACTTGCTCACTTTGTCCAGGGAACTCCGAAAGGAACATTCCACGGATTTATGTTGCCTCTGGGTGAGTGTACCAGCTCCCTCTGGCTGCTTGGTACCTTAACATGTATATATTATCTTACAGTTCTGGAGGTCAGAAGTCTGAAATTAGTCTTTTTTAAAAAATATTTATTATTAAAATATATATATATATATATATATATATATATATATATATATTATTATTTTATTTATTTAGGCTGTGCCGTGTCTTAGTTGCGGCATTCATGTGCGATCTAGTTCCCCGACCAGGGATCGAACCTAGGCCCCTGCATTGGGAGTGCAGAGTCTTACCCACTGGACCACCAAAGGAAGTCCCTGAGATTAGTCTTACAAGTTTCAAACACGTGCATTAAAAGTGCAGTGTGCTCGGGACTTCCCTGGCCGTCCCGTGGTTAAGACTTCGCCTTCCAATGTAGGGGGTGAGGGTTCGATTCCTGGTCAGGGAGCTAAGATCCCACGTGCCTTGCCGCCAAAAAACCAAAACATAAAACAGAAGCAATATTGTAACAAATTCAATAAAGACTTTAAAAACGGTCCACAGCCAAAAACAAAAAGTGCAGTGTGCTCAATGCTCCAGGCTGTGACCACACTCCTGGGGTGACACCATCTGCTGAGCACCAGGAAAAGATCCTAGGTCATTTCTGAAGACTAAGAGATCTGGCTCTGGATTGACATTGGCCCTCTGTATCCACGGGAGTTCAGACAGGAAAACAGACCACCCCAGCTCTTTGGGCAGGAGAATTCAACACAGGGCACTGGTGAAACAGGTGTGGAAGGCTGGAGAGGCAGAGAGGTAACATGCAGTAGCAGAGGGCAACACAAGCTCGCCCCCCGAAGGGGTGATGCTGCACGTGGTCACTCCTCACCTGTCTCCCAACGCGTATCCTTTGGAAAGAGCGAGAATTCCCCTGCAAAGTCCCGTTGGCTGGTTTGCTAGCTCTTAGCCTACTGCAACATAAAGTGACATGTTGGCTTCACAAAGTGGATTTGCAGGTTCTGTACCCACCTCGTCTAGTCTTAAGTAAATTAAACACGTGCCTTAGAAAGATTCCTGCAAAGAAACTGAGGATTGAAGCAAATACTATGAAACTTGAACACAAGTAAGAGCCAGAAAGTGGCAGAGGCAACTGTCCTATTCCTGCCCAAGCTCTTTATCAGACCTGTCCCATGGAGAAAACAAAGACGGTTGTCCAATCTGACCTCAACTCAAAGACAGCCCCAGGGGCTTCCCTGGTGGCGCAGTGCTTGAGAGTCCGCCTGCCGATGCAGGAGACGCGGGTTCGTGCCCCGTTTCGGGAGGATCCCACGTGCCGCGGAGCGGCTGGGCCCGTGAGCCATGGCCGCTGAGCCTGCGCGTCCGGAGCCTGTGCTCCGCAAATGGGAGAGGCCACGACAGTGAGAGGCCCGCATAACGCAAGAAACAAAAAAAAAAAAAAAAAAAAAAAAAAAAAAGACAGCCCCAGATTCCAGATGATCAAGAAGTCTATTTGAAACATGTATTCAAAAAGCCATGATTTTGCTTCCCTGGTGGCGCAGTGGTTGAGTGTCCACCTGCCAATGCAGGGGACACGGGTTCGTGCCCTGGTCCGGGAGGATCCCACATGCCGCGGAGCGGCTGGGCCCGTGGGCCATGGCCGCTGGGCCTGTGCATCTGGAGCCTGTGCTCCGCAGCGGGAGAGGCCACAACAGTGAGAGGCCCGCATACTGCAAAAAAATAAAATAAAATAAAAAATAACAAAAAGCCACGATTATTGGCAAAAATCCTCACCCAAAGGCATCTTTCTGCTTTGAGTCAGTGATGATAGAAGCTGACAATTAGCAGGACATTAAAAAACATCATTTCGTCTTTTACTCAGCCCTTAAAAATTTCCCTGTTGAGGGAATTCCCTGATGGTCCAATGGTTAGGACTCGCCAGGGTTCAATCCCTGGTCAATCCCACAAGCCACACGGTACGTGCCCCCCACCAAATTTCCGTGTTGATATGGGTCTTATGATTTTTGCATAAAATATGAGAACAGAGGCACATGTGTATAATTCATAAATTTTAAAACACACATATATTGCGCTGGAAAGTTTTTGCCCTAAAGAATTCATGTCTATTAGCTGTCAAAACAAAAACGGAAACAAAAACCCCATATCAAACAGTGACTAATTGTAGGAAACATTTTAGCTTTATGCACTATGTAATCAAGAACTCTGTAATGGGGATGGCTACAGGCAAATGGTGAGGGCCTAGATGTTTTTTTTATTGGTGGGGAGAGCCTGCTGTACAGAGGTGTTTGCTAGAGGATTTTGTCTGTTTGTTTGTTTGTTTACTGATTTATTAGAACTGGACTAAGGAGCCCCTTCCCCTCTCCGTGTTGTTCTTACTTCTCAGCATAGTGAGGGTTGGGTGGCGGGGAGACTAGAGCATCTAATAGCCGGGGGGAACGGCTCTGGCTCCCCTACCGCACATGGGTGCCAGTCCTAAGTGCACAGGACCTTACAGAGAAAACACAGTTGTGGATCTTTCTCCCCTTCAAGGCTTCAAGGGGCAGGAAGTGGAGACCAGTGTCCCTCCCCCACTTCACCCAGAGCCCATGCCTGGCTTGGCGATGGAATGTGGAGACATATGCATTTGGATGGTTGGTAGGGATTCTTATCCAAGTCTTTCAAGGAGAACTTGACCTCCCTGAAATCACACACAACATTTGCATGTTAAGTGCCTGCACCCACTTTTTACAGCAAGGGGTCCATAACTTCCACTGTATTCCCAGATAAGCCTGAGACCCAAGGGAGGTTGACAAGAGTTAGGAAAACATCGCTCTGAGCTCAGGCTGGGTTCTGGCCGCGGGACCGTCACATCACCTCTCTGAGCCTCTGCTTTCCTCATCCGGACGATGGGACAATCCTGCCCGCAGCCCCCCACCCCCAGCTGTTGCCATGGACATGCAGAGCAGTGATGCCCAGTACCAGCAACACCAGCCTTTGCTGACCCTGTCCTGCTCCCCAGGGCTGTGCTGGCCTCCCTGGGTTCCTGGCTACCAGGTTCCCCAGCAGCCGTTTTGTTTGTTTGGAACAAGTTCCTGGGATCTCCTGGAGAAAAGATTCTCAGCCGAGTTCCAGAAAACAAACACGCTCCTCCCCACTTGGAGGTCTCCCAGCTGCTCCCTTGGCCCCCCAGCTGAGAAAAAGTGGTGTTAGGAATGTTTATCTCTTGAGGAAGCCGAAGAGCACCTTTGAGCACAAGCAGAAACCACAGGAGGGGTGCAGGGGGGCTTGCCAAAGCGCCCTAGCGTGGCACTCTGGGAATATCCGTTTCCTTTGTTCTGCCTCGGCCAACGGTGCCTCCAAGAGAGGCTGTCAGCAGGGCTGGAGACATTGGCTTTCTTGGCCCAATCATGGTCGTTTCATGTCACAAAACACACTGATGTCTCAGACCAAAGAGACTGGTCCTCAACTCCAGCTTTCAGCCTTTAGGCAATGTGAGGGGCCCTATACTGTGGTCGATGTCTCGGCATCCCTTCCTGTCCTTAGGTGCCCTCTTGCGTGAAGAAGCAGGGCTCCTGGCAAGGTTCATGCTGATCACATAATGGTTAAGGGCGTCAGTTCTGGCATCACATCGACCAGGATTTGAATCCTGGCTCCACCACTGAAGAGCTGTGTGGCCTTGGGAAAATTACTCCATCCTTCTGAGCCTCAGTTTTCTGATCTGCAAAATGGCAATAACAAGCATTCTCACCACAATGGGTGGTTCCGAGACCTGACTGTGGTCATCGTAATAAAGCGTTCAGTATAGGTAAGTGCAGACATGTGGAAAGGAGGTCACAAGGGGTAGCTAGCGTTATTTCAGTTGTCTGATTATAAAATCGGAAAGTGGCAAAACACAAAAAATTTCAAAGAAGAAAGCCAAAAGCACTCGTGACCCCATGCTCTGGAAGCAAACACTGCTGGCCTGTGGTTAGGTTGCCGTTCAGTCTTATTTTCTTTCTCTCTTTTTTTTTCTCATTGAAATATAGTTGATTTCCAGTCTATTTTCTATGCATGTGTATTTCATAGACTCAGCTCACTATGGAATGGGTACAGCTTACGTCCGTATATACATGTTAACTTAATTCCAGGCATGATGTTTCTTAACCCACTTTTTTTAGACTTAAAAATATATCGAGAACATTTTCTCCAAATCATTACATTTTACCATATTGCATATTTTCCCACACTTTGATGTTTCTGAAATAAAGATGTTTTAGAATCAGTGTCAAAAGAAACATGCCAGCTATTTCTTCTCTTTCTCTTTTTCCCCTGAAAAGGGGGTTATGAAATGGGTGTTACACGTAAGGAATGATGGTATCTCAGACTCAAAATAACGGCACTTTCAGAAAAACACTTCTTAAAAACCATATAGTATTCTTGGGTGCCTTTGCCATAATTAACGTAACCCACTTCTAATTTTGGACATTTCGGCTCCTTCCGTTTTTTTTTTTTTTTTAACTATCATTAACAATGCTGCCAAAGAAAATGTATGGCAGGAAGAACAGTCTGGTGGGTTGCTGACCCAGTGGGACGGAGGTGGGTGGAGAGGTCAAGGGCACAGCCAGCCTGTGGTGACCTTGTAGGGAGGAAGGTGGGAGATTAGTACCGGCCCCCTTCCCCTTCCTTCCTCCCTCCAATCTCATGCCAGGGCTCCCCACTGGAGAGGAAGGGGGGCACAGTTCTTCAGGTCAGCCCCCCGGGCACCGTGGGGAGGCGCCCCAGATGTGCAGACGTGGTGCCCAGCGCGCATCTGCCCTGGTGAATCGAGGTACCGGCTTTAGGCTGGGAGCTTACCGCACGGGCTTTCCCTTCCCGTGGAACAGAAGGCGCAGACCGAGCGCGGCCCCCACCAGCGCCAGGCACAGACTGGGGAGCCCACGTGCTCCGAGGCAAGAGCGGAGATGCTTTCTCCTTTCCTGGAGTTCTGGCTCATGGCTGCGTTTGAGTAGGCTGCTATTCTTAAGCGCCTGGCTCTGTAGATTTGTACACGGGACGGGAGAAGAGGGGATTGACAGCGCGCAGGGGTGGGCAAGGGGGCGCTGCCTGTGTGCTGTGCTAACAACGGGGCTGGGGTTGGCGGGCTGTCACACCCACTGCCGACATTAATCACATCCTGCCTTGCCTTCCCCAGCAGCTCTGACACAGGAGGCCACAGCCCGCTTCTGGAAATCTCCACTCAGACTCTAAGGGCGCTTCTCGGCCACGCTTCCCCTGTTGGGTCCGTTCCCCCCCCACCCCCACCCCACGGATCCTGCTGCTGGCTCTGGAGGCTGGGTGGGCCCTGGGCCACCACGAGAAGCTGATAAAGCACTTTGTACAGCAGGCTCTTTGACGGGAGGATGCCTGTCCCCTTTGGAATGTCGGCAGTTGTGTGGGGCAGGCTCACAGGCAGGGTGTGAGGCCCAGCCCGGTCACTTGCAGCCAGGGTTTTGGGGTTGCAAGCAACAGAAGTGGTTGGGGGAGGGGGTTACTGGAAGGAGGTGAGCTAGTTTACAGAATAGAGAGGAAAGATGGACAGCAGATTACAGGACAGAGAGGAGAGGCACAGCACCAGGGATGCGGGAGATGCACGGTTAACAAACAGCCTGGGGGCAGCGGGGTGCTCAATTTGCTCCATTTTACAATCCGGAAGTCAGAGGGGAGGGGACTGGCCCAGGGTCATGTGGCTCATTGGAGGCACAGCCAGCCTTGAGCTCAGACCCCTGACATGGTGCAGTGGGACCAGCGCAGGTCCCCAAAGAAATCCAAAGCCAGCAGGTCCTTGCGGCAAAGGGAGTGCTTAGTCCAGGGCTGCCTCCCCTCCTGGATCCTGACCCCTGGGCGTTGCTTTTTTGGGATTGGCGGGCAGGCTGTGCCCCAGGCAGAGGGAGGGGGGCTCAGGCAGGACCGGGGTGTGACTCATTTCTGCCTACCCAGCCAAGCCCCAACTGGGGAGGCTGGCCAGCAGGAGCCCGTGCGCAGCCGCTAAGCAGCTGCCAGAATCCTGCTCGGTGGCCTGTTTGCAGAGGCCACAGAAGCACGGCCTTTGCAAGATTCCAGGCCCTGCCTCTCTGACCACCAGCAAGCCCACCCCGTCGGCGTCCACTGCCATGACGAGTCCCGCCCTTCGGGCTCCGGACACACCAGACATCTCACCCATCCCTACCCCCTCCCCACCCATTATCACCTCACCTGGAACGCCACTGCCCCCTCTCCACGCACCGTGTTCCTCCCAGCCCACTAACTTGGCGTGCGAAAGAATTCGGGCTCTGCAGTCAGAAAACCACGCCGCCGTCACAACTTCCTGGTGTGGATCTTCAGCCAGCTGCCTAGCTTGTCTCCACGTCAGTTTCCTCCTTTGTAACATGAAGATAAGACCTCCCCTGCAAGGTTGCTGTAAAGATGAGGGGTAGGGTGTGCAAACGCCAAAGTCTGGCACACCATAGATCCTAGAGATGACGGCTGTTTTTCTCATTCCAAGGCCCGGCATCTCCCTCTGGGACCCAGGCTGGAGGAATGTTCCAGGCCGCAGGGTCGCTCTCCCTTGTGCTGCCTCTCACCTTGATCTGGGTCGTTTTTTTTGTTTGTTTGTTTTTTGCGGTACGCAGGCCTCTCACTCTTGTGGCCTCTCCCCTTGCGCAGCACAGGCTCTGGACGCGCAGGCTCAGAGGCCATGGCTCACGGGCCCAGCCGCTCCGCGGCATGTGGGATCTTCCCGGACCGGGTCACGAACCCGCGTCCCTTGCATCGGCAGGTGGACTCTCAACCACCGTGCCACCAAGGAAGCCCGATCTGGGTCGTTTTGGTAGCACTTCCCAAATGCTACCCTGTACTGTCCTCGTGGCAGAAGGGAACATTCTGGCTGCTTAAAACCAAGCCACACAAAAAACTCACTGTCATCAGTTCTTGCCTTCAGAAGTGGCAAATCATACTGGGGATGCTGGCCTCGGGATTCTGGTTAGCCAAGAGCAGAGGAAAACGTGTCGTTTCAGAGCACCAGCTACTGCTTCGTGCTGCTAACTGCTGGAGTCCTGGCTTACCCGAGCATCTTAGTGACCTTGTATATTACTCAGGACTCTTCGCTGCGAATGACAGATATTCAACCCGTATCTCTAAAGTAAAAATAATATTTATTGGTTCACTAAGTGGAAAACAGAATCTATAGGTGTGCCTAGCTTCGGGTACAGCTGTATCCAGGGGCTCAAATGGTGTCTTTCCTTCTCTTTGTTCTGCTTTCTTCTGTGTGTTGGCCTCGTTTTGTAGATACCCTCATTTGTTTGATGAAGGGTGATGGTAGCTCTAGGTTTGTGTCAGGTTGTATATTCCAAATTTGGCCACATCTACATATGTCCCATCCCACATGCTCTTCTAAAATGTAATGTCGACATACTCCCATCAAAAGGGAGGGTTTGGGCTTCCCTGGTGGCGCAGTGGTTAAGAATCTGCCTGCCAATGCAGGGGACATGGGTTCAAATCCTGGTCCGGGAAGATCCCACGTGCCGCGAAGCAACTAAGCCCATGCGTGACAACTACTAAGCCTGCGTTCTAGAGCCCGTGAGCCACAAATACTGAGCCTGCATTCTAGAGGCCGTGCTCCGCAACAAGAGAAGCCACCGCAATGAGAAGCCCGTGCACCACAACGAAGAGTAGCCCCCACTGACCACAACTAGAGAAAGCCCGCATGGAGCAACGAAGACCCAACGCAGCCAAAAATAAATAAATAAATAAAAATTTTTTTAAGTTTATCTATTTATTTTTGTTTTGCGGTACGCAGGCCTCTCACTGTTGTGGCCTCTCCCGTTGCGGAGCACAGGCTCCGGATGCGCAGGCTCAGCGGCCATGGCTCACGGGCCCAGCCGCTCCGCGGCATGTGGGATCTTCCCGGACCGGGGCACAAACCCGCGTCCCCTGCATTGGCAGGCAGACTCGCAACCACTGCGCCACCAGGGTAGCCCTAAAATAAATAAATTTTTCAAAAAGATAGGGTTTATGTTCTCTCCTCTTGACCTTGAACGCCCTTTGTAACCACCTCAACAAATAGAAAATTGTAGAAATGATGTAAGGTAACTTCTAAGGCTAGGTCTTAAAAGGCATACAGCTGCTGCCTGGCCTGTTCTCTTTCTGGACACTTGGAAGCCAGCAACCATGCTATAAGGAAGCCCAAGCTGGCCTGCGCAGAGAGACGGCCCACATGGAGAGGAACAGAGGCCCTTTGCTGACAGCCAGCATCAACCTCCAGCTTTGGAGTCTTCCAGCTGAGGCCCCAGACAGTGTAGAGCAGAAAGGTTATCCACACCGTGCCCTTGTCTTGGCCCGGCCCACAGAATCTATAGGCATAGTATATGTCTGTTTTCTGTCCCTAGGTTTTGGGGTAATTGGTTATACAGCCTTAGCAACTGCAATAGATTTCACGATCCCTACAGCTGAAAATGTTTGTTGACATAGATCTTCATTCTCCCAACATCCACATCATTAGTTCTTAGTAAAGATACAGATCAGTTCGGCATGGGTGAGTCTCATCTCTGAACCACCTCTTGTGGCCAAAGGGATGGAAAACTCTGGCTGGTTAGGCTGGACCATGAGTCATGGTCTGGCCTGGTGAAGAGTGGGAACAGAGATAACCAAACCTGGTCAGGACCCCAGCAGGGAAAATGGGGATGGAGCTGTTAGATGAAGGAGGAAGCATTCCAGCCTGTAAAGGCAGGTCCACGCTGACTTGTGAATTGCTCTACCAATGAAGAAAATGTTTGATTTGTTAAGGCAGAGGTGATGGGGAGTTAGGAAAAGGAACCCAGAAAAGTAACATTCATGTTGTTTTTCCTGCCATGCATGGGTAGGATTTGGAGAAAACAGGAGAATGTCAAGATATGCAGGCAACTAATGCCTGAGTTACCCTTGTCTGTGTGAGGAACTAATATTCTTTGCTCAGCATTGCATTGGGCGTTTTATGTGCATTCTCACTGAATGAGCCTGTACTCTTGGAGGGGAGGAACTGAGCCTCCATGGCAGTATCTGGCATGTAATACTGTGTTTTAATTAGGATTACATCTCGGCTGCTGTAACAAAGGCCAAAGTAACAGTGGTTTAAATAAAATAGGAGTTTTTTTTTTCCTGTCACAATTGCCCAAGATTAAGCAAATAAGGCCCATGTGGCAATTCTAGCTGCTCTTATAAATATAAGATCTTGGTGTTCTGCCAACCCCAATATGTGACTTCCATCTTCAGATCTAAGATGGCTGCTCGAGCTCCCACCAGCACATGTCCATTCCAGCCAGGGCAACAAGAGAAGACCAGACGCAGGGCAGGGTGCCGCTTCCTCCTTGTAAGGACTGGCCCAGCAGTGTTAGCCCTCTCTTCTGCTTACATCCCATTGGCCAGAACTTAGTCACATGGCCACATCTAGCTGCAAGGGTTGCTGGGAAATGTAGTTTCTAGCCAGCAACCGTGTGCCCACTGAAACTCAAGGCTTGTATTGCTAAAGAAAGAAAGGGGAGAATGGGTATTGGGTGATAACCAGCAGTCTTGGCCTAAAACACTCGAAGTGGTATTCCTAATGAGAGAGGCAGCGTGTACACTGATTAAGGGCTCAGGCCCCAGGCAAGCTTCCAGAGGATTTTATCTCGGTTCTGCCCTTTAATAGCGATGTGATGTTAGCCTCAATTTTCTTACCCATAAAATAGGGGTGATGATAAAACTATATTTCATTGATTCTAAGATTCACACGTTGGGATGTGTTTACAAGTAATGACAGGTTTTTTCGTTCTTTTTTTTTTTTTTCTTTTTGGCTGCGCTGCGCGGCTTGCAGGATCTTAGTTCCCTGACAAGGGATGGAACCCATGCCCCCTGCAGTGGAGGTGTGGAGTCCTAACCACTGGACTGCCAGGGAATTCCCATTGTTTTTCATTCTTAATAACATATAACATAATGGTCTATCTTACAACTAGTAGTGTCTAATATTCAATGAAATATAATTGTTTTGAGGATAAAATATGGACTATACATATTCTATTTATTAATAGAATTATCAGTAGAATATATAGAATGTTTACACTGATGTTTTCCACTTGAATAGTTCCAGGATCATAGTAAGAACTCAATAAATGCCAGGATCTTCAGAGGGTAGAAGGAAGTGGCTCATTCCGCTGGGACTAAAATAATACCCAGAGGGCTCAGAGAGTATAAACCACCCAGCTGTCGTCAAGACAGGAGACAGGCAGGTCCTTCATCCCACGCACCACTGATTATAAAATCAATTTTGCAACTGATGGCTGCATGGTGGGGATGGGGGTTATGTGGGAAGGGGTGGGGACCAGCTCACTTACTGTCTTAGCTCAAGATGCTATAACAAAATACCATGAACTGGGTGCGGGGCGGTGGCGGGGTGGGGGGGGGCTTGCAGACAGCAGAAATGTATTTCTCACAGCTCTGGAGGCTGGAGTCCGAGATCAGGGTGCAGCGTGGTCGGGTTCTGGTGAGAGCCCTCTTCCGGGTCGTGGGCTGCCAACTTCTCATTGCATCCTCACATGGCAGAGAACAGAGCCCGGGCAGCCAGCTCCCTAGAAGGACCCTGATCCCATTCATGGGGGCTCCGCCCCGAGCCATCCACCAATCCTAATCGCCTCCCAAAGGCTCCACCTCCTAATACCATCATATTAGGGGTAGAGTTTCAACATAAGAATTTTGGGCAGGACACAAACATTCAGTTCCTAACACTTACCTTCTGAGGTTTTCCTTCATAAGCCCTGGGGCTGCCATAACAAACTGCCACAAGCTGGAGGGCTTAAGACAATAGAAATGTATTCTCTCACCATTCCAGAAGCCAGAAGTCTGAAATCAAGGGGTGGGCAGGGACGTGCTCCCTCAGGAGGCTCGAGAGGCGGGTCCTTCCTGCCTCTTCCGGTGGTACATCACTCCAGCCTCTGCCTCTGTTGTCACCTGGCCCTCCGCTCTGTCTCTCTCTGGATCCTGTCCTTTCTTTACAAGAAGAGGGCCCACCCTAATGCTAGATGACCTCCTCATAACCTACTTGTATATCTGTGAAGACCCTGTTCTTTGCACGTAAGGGCGTGTTCTGAGGTTTGGGGGGAGTGTGACTCTTTGCGGGGCACTGTTCAATGCGGAACATCCCTCACTGCAGTCTGTTCCCTCTCTGGCTTTGCGTGATTCTGCTTTTTTTTTTTTTTTTTGCCGTTTTTCACTCCCTGGCACATCTGCCAGTTCCATGCAGCATCCCTGATTCCGACCGTTTTGAACATTCTGTTCCACGCAGATGGGGAAGGCAGTGCCCCAACCGTTCCGCTAGCTGCCGTTAAAATATAATAAGTTCGAGAAGATGGGGGAAGATAAGCCTGGGAGAAATAATTAACAGGAAGGAATGTCACATGGCGTGACCTCACTCAAGCACATCAAAATTTGTTACCATAGACTTCCTCAGAGCTCCGCTTATTTTCTCCCCTTCAGTAAAACGTTCTAGGTAAGCACTGCACTTGTCAAAACACAAAGAGATGGCATAAGGAAGATTTTTCGTTTGAGGGGTCGACTTTTCTCTTTTTTGAGGTGAAAAGGAAATAAGGCAAGTGTTATGTTACAAGCCAGGTGGTTTTTCTACCAGGATCAGAAGGCAGCCTCTTAAGAGTCCACAGGCCCAGCTTGTTGAAATCAGCTGCTGGCTGCACTTGGGCCACGGTGGTGCAATGATGCTTTGAGGATTATTGAAAAGGCATTGTGCACTTGGTTTCATTAGGATTATGGAAAAAGTTTTCGGACGTCAGGTTTAATTATTTAAAATCTGGAAGGGATCTGCAGAAATGGTGTAGCTCAGTGGTTCCCAGATCTCTCTCAGCCCTAATTAACACCTTTTAAAGAAGATAAAAAATATTTTTGTAACGCTCCTTTTATTCTGAAATGAAATTCATAGAATTTGTAACCTCCCTACACACCAATTGCAAAAAAAAAAAAAAAAAAAAAAATTAATATAATGCCCTAACTGCAACATAAAGGAAAAGTCATTGAAAATAAAACAATGTGGATTTCAAAAGGTAAATGTTCAGGTCTGAGCATCCTGGATGCCACAGGGAAGTGGTAGACGCTTGGCCCAGAGAGGGAATCACGGTGACTCAGGTGCATCACATGGAGGCTCAGACACCGTGAAGGCATCGCTGCTGGTGATGGGCTTTTCCAAAATGGTGAACAGCTTTTAGTCCAGCTCTGAACAGAGGAAATGACCATCTGCCCTTGACCACATGATATTATAGTTCCCTTCCCAGAGCTTCCAATGTATATTCCAGCTCTGCTAAAGACACATAAGCAGAAAACAGAGCTGGTTCTAGACCCATAAATTACAAGAGGACTTTTCATTTACATGAAGGTCTGGTGGGACATCGCAAAGTGGAGGGATTGGAGGAATTCTTCATTTTGGGGGACTGTCCCACTCGTGGAATGCCTGCAAGTTTTCAGAACACCCTCTAGGAGGCAGCACTGCCCCGGTTGAGGACCCCACATTTTCAGGGCCCCTCAATTTTTAAGGTAAACAGAATGAGGCTGAGAGATGGAAGACAGAAGCTTCTAGGCTAAGTAGCCCTACGAGCTGCAGAGTCACCCGACCTTGCATCCTGGAGGGAGGAAAAAGAAGCCTCTGGTGACCTAGACCTCACTTGACAGTGGAGGCTTTAGAGCACATGCTTTGGGGTCAGATGCACCTGCATCCAAGTCCTGGCTCTGCCATCAACTGACTGTGTGCTCTCGGCCAGTTGCTTAATTGCTCTCTGAGCCTCAGTTTTCTCATCCGTAATATAGGGTTAATAATATGACCCCATTATCAGGTGGTTGAGAGTACTTAATAAGAAAGATGCAGTACGTGGTGACCTGAAAAGTCCTGCTCAGCGGTGATGAGGCATTTGTACGAAGGCCTCAGCCTGGGGGAGAGGAGGGCAAAGAAAACCCCTTTTCAGTTAATTCTCCACTTGTTGTTGTTGTTGTTGTTGTTGTTGTTGTTGTTTTACAATTCCGTGCTTTGTAGGATATCCACAGAGTTGGGCAACCCTCATCACTACCTAGGTCCGGAACATCTTTATCAGCCCCCAAAAGAAGCCCCTACCCCTTAGCGATCACTCCCCATTCCCTCCTGCCTTCAGGCCCTGGCAACCCTGTCACTGTAGATTTGCCCATTCTGCACATTCACATAAGTGGTCCTCTGTGAGTAACTTCTCTCACTTAGCATGATGTTTTCGAGGCTCATCTATACTGTAGCATGTAGCAGGACTTCATTGCTTTTGATGGAGAAATAATATTCCACTGTTTGGATGGACTGCAGTTTACTTATTCATTTTTTCCGTTGATGGACATTTGGTTTTCTCCCACTTCTTGGCGTTATGGGTAATGCTCCACTTTTAGGGCGCCAGCCAGCCCCTGGCACATCGTAGGTGTAGAATGAGGGCACCAGCCAGCCCCTGACACGTCATAGGTGCAGAATGAGAGCTAATGGAATCTATTCTGCATCTGGGCCTTGGTTTGAATGAAAGGACATGAACAAGACAGGCTGGATTTGGATTCTGATTCCACATGAGTCACTGTGTGCCTTAGCCTTTCTGAATTTCAGTTTCCTCACTATGCAAGTGTATGGTCATGAGGAATCAGCATAGTGTTTGTACACCAACCCTCTCTCCATCATCTCAGCCAGCCCTTTTGCTGCCTTTATTTTAAATTAATTAATTAACTTAGCTGCGTTGGGTCTTTATTGCGGTACGCGAGCTTCTCATTGCGGTAGCTTCTCTTGTTGCAGGAAACAGGCTCTAGGCACGTGGGCTTCAGTAGTTGTGGCATGCGGGCTCAGTAGTTGTGGCTCGTGGGCTCTAGAGCGCAGGCTCAGTAGTTGTGGCGCATGGGCTTAGTTGCTCCGTGGCATGTGGCATCTTCCTAGACCAGGGCTCAAACCCGTGTCCCCTGCGTTGGCAGGTGGATTCTTAACCACTGCGGCACAAAGGAAGTCCCTTGATGCCTTAATTAACAGGATTTAGCGGGTTCTGGTCTGGGCTGCGTGGGAGCTGGCCCGCTGGCTCGTGAGAGCCTGCCTTGCGAGTCTCCTCCCAGCTCTGTAGTCAATGATGTCATGTTGATGGCTTGAAATCAACCGAAATGGGAGTATTTACACCCTGGAAATCAAACCTTCAAATCAGGGCTTCCCCCAACCCGAGAGCCTGCTATTAACGTTAACAAGCACACCACAGGTTCTAATACTTTCTGTCAAGCTGGCCCGGGTGGCAACAGGCCAGAGAGATCAGGAGGGGGTCAGACGGGACAATCAGGGCTTCAACCCTAAGGTGCTGGAGCGGATGTGGTTTTCTGCACCCCAGCCCTGCCCACTCCTGCGGGGCTGCCACCCACTACAGAGGCAGAGACCTCCACACCCTCACTGCCCCAGAATTTCCCTGGAGCCCAGCACAGCCAGTAGGACCTGCGGGAAGGTCTGTTGGGTGTGTGTGGGGTACTTCTGGGAAAGCTTTCCACCCCAGTAAAAGGTAATGCAAAACTTAATCCAGGGCATCCCTGGTGGCGCAGTGGTTGGGAGTCCGCCTGCCGATGCAGGGGACATGGGTTTGTGCCCCGGTCCGGGAAGGTCCCACATGCCGCGGAGCGGCTGGGCCCGTGAGCCATGGCCGCTGAGCCTGCGCGCCCGGAGCCTGTGCTCCGCAACAGGAGAGGCCACAACAGTGAGAGGCCCGCATACCGCAAAAAAAAAAAAAAGATGCTCAACATTGCTAATTATTAGAGAAAAACAAAACTGCAGTGAGATATCAGAATGGCCATCATCAAAAAGTCTACAAATAATAAATGCTGGAGAGGGCATGGAGAAAAGGGAACCCTCCCACACTGTTGGTGGGAATGTAAATTGGTACAGCAACTATGGGGAACAGTATGGAGGTTCCTTAAAAAACTAAACATAGAGTCACCATATGATCCTGCAATTCCACTCCTGGGCATATATCCAGAGAAAAGTCTACCTCAGAGAGACACATGCACCCCAGTGTTCATTGCAGCACTATTTACAGTAGCCAAGACTTGGAACCAACCTATATGTCCATCAGCAAATGAATGGATAAAGAAGATGTGGTATAAACACACACACACACACACACACACACACACACACACACACACACACACAGGAATACTACTCAGTCATAAAAAAGGAAATAATGCCATTTGCAGCAACATGGATGGACCTAAAGATTATCATACTAAGTAAGTCAGACAGAGAAAGACAAATATTATATGCTATCACTTATATGTGAAATCTAAAAAAAAAGTACAAATCAACTTATTTACAAAACTGAATCAGGCTCAAAGACATAGAAAACAAACATATGGTTGCCAAAGGGGAAAGGAGAAGAGAGGGATACATTAGGAGTTGGGGATGAACAGATACACACTACTGTATATATAAAACAGATAAACAATAAGGGGCTTCCCTGGTGGCGCAGTGGTTGAGAGTCCGCCTGCCAATGCAGGGGACACGGGTTCGTGCCCCGGTCCGGGAGGATCCCACATGCCGCGGAGCGGCTGGGCCTGTGGGCCATGGCCACTGAGCCTGCGCGTCCGGAGCCTGTGCTCCGCAATGGGAGAGGCCGCAACAGTGAGAGGCCCGCGTACCGCAAAAAACAAACAAACAAACAAACAAAAAAAAAAAAACAATAAGGATTTACTGCATAGCACAGAGAACTATATTCAATTTCTTGTAATAACCTCAAACAAACAAACAAACAAAAAAAAACAATAAGGATTTACTGCATAGCACAGAGAACTATATTCAATTTCTTGTAATAACCTATAATGGAAAAGAATCTGAAGCTGTATACCTGAAACTAACGCAGTATTGTAACTCAACTATAGTTAAATTTTTTTTAAAAAGTGATGCAAAGTATGAGATGTCCCTATTCCTGGTAGCTTTCATGTCGACACACAGATGCCTGGAACTACAGCAGTGATCATGTAAAAAGCAGGCCAATGTGCTAAGGATGGGAGGAACGGGGAGAGAGAGTTTTGGTCCCCAGTGACATCACTGTGCCCCTGGACCAGCCCTGGAACTGCCTGCCTTTGGACTGCTCACAAGCATTGGTAAAAATCCTTTGCCATTTAAGTCATTTTTGGTCACATATTCTACTACCTGCAGCCCAAACAGTACTGATACAGATGCCAACATAGGAGAAGGCTGGAATTGCAAAGACACGAGGGCAAATTCAGAGTGATCTGCCTAAGATTTAGAAGGTAGAAACCTCGGGGTAGCCAGGTAAGGATTTTTCCAATTCAAGGAGTGGCAGAGAAACAAGAAGATTCTTAGAAAAAAATGTATTTGACTAAAACTGGCCCCAAAAGAATTAGAGAGTCTGAACAGTTCTCCAACCAATAATGAAATTGAACAGTCATTTAAAATCTTCCCACAAAGAAAACACCAGTCCCACGGAGTTTTACAGAAGAGCTCTACCAAATATTTAAAGTCTATCATTCTAGTCTCGCAAAACTCTTCCAAGAAATACAAAAAGAAGGAATAGTTCCAGACTCATTCTGTAGGGCCAGTATAATCTTGATGTGAAACCTGACAAGAGTAGTGTAAGAACAGAAAGTTATAGGTCAAAATCACCCATAAAAATAGACCCTAAAATCTTGCACATAATATTAGCAAACCCAGTCTTCAATATATAAAAAAATAATGTATCATGACAAACGTAAATTTATGCCAGGAATACAGGAGTGATATAACATTAGAGAATCTATAAATGTCATTCATCACATTAACAGGTCAAAGGAGGAAAACCATTCCATCATTCATACAGATGCAGAAAGAGCGATGGCTAAAACTCAGCATCCTTTTATTATAAGAAGCCTTGAAAGATTAAGAACAAAATTAAGGGCTTCCCTGGTGGCGCAGTGGTTAGGAATCCGCCTGCCAGTGCAGGGGACACGGGTTCGAGCCCTGGTCCTGGAAGATCCCACATGCTGCGGAGCAGCTAGGCCCGTGTGCCACAGCTACTGAAGCCCGCACACCTAGAGCCCGTGCTCCACAACAGGAGAAGCCACCATGATGAGAAGCCCGTGCACCTCAACGAAGAGTAGCCCCCGCTCGCCACAACTAGAGAAAGCCCACGCACAGCAATGAAGACCCAAAGCAGTGAAAAATTAAATAAAAATTTTAAAAAGAACAGAATTAAATTTTCGTAATATCTTAAGCCTATCTACCAAAATGCTACAGTACACATAATTCTTAATGGTGCACAAAATAGTTTTTTTTTTTTACATTTAAAAAAAAATTTATTTATTTATTTTTGGCTTTGTTGGGTCTTTATTGCTGCGTGCAGGCTTTCTCTAGTTGTGGCGATCAGGGGCTACTGTTCGTTGCGGTGCGCGGGCTTCTCATTGCGGTGGCTTCTCTTGTTGCGGAGCACAGGCCCTAGGCACGCGAGCTTCAGTAGTTGTGGCTCACAGACTCAGTAGCTGTGACTCGTGGACTCTAGAACACAGGCTCAGTAGTTGTGACGCATGGGCTTCGTTGCTCCGCGGCATGTGGGATCCTCGCGTACTGGGGCTCGAACCCGTGTCCCCTGCATTGGCAGGCGGATTCTTAACCACTGCACCACCAGGGAAGCCCAAAATAGTGTCTTTAAAATCAGGAACAAGGAAAGGATGGGTGTCTCTTTGCTTCTGTTTAACATCGTATTGGAGGAGCTACCAGCATAGGAAAATAGGAAAAGTAGTATTTATCAGGGTTGGAAGGGAACAAGCAACACTGTCATTGCCTGTCAGATAATATGACTACATTGAAAAACTAGAATCTACAGAAAAAATTATTAGAAATGAAAGAAGAGTCTAGCGAGGTAATGTCCAGTCATTGAAAATTAAAATCTAAGAGCCCAGGGTACAAACAGAGCAACAGGGAGCAAGACAGGTGAGAGGCACAGGGTTCTATCTGCAAGAGCTGAGCCCATCACAGAGCCGCTGGTCCCCAGAAGAGGTTCTGCCCAAGGACCGAGCTGCTTCCGGAATGTGGGTGGGTCTGAGCCCAGGCGTAGCTCTGTGGTTCTGGCTGGTTGGAGGGAAGGCATGGGAGGGTGGGGAGCAGGGCTGTTCTGCGGTTGGTGCCAACTGTGAGTGCAGCTAGCGTGGCTCTTCTCTGCTCTACGTGGCCTCATCCTCGGTGGACAGGTTGGGCATCTTGGCGGCCTCCAGAGGGTGAGAGTAGGCACGGCAGGGTCTCTCGGGACTGAGATCACAAGTCACACAGCATCACCACTGCATCTCAGCTCCCCAGCCGTGTCATCTCCTTTGGCAATTTACCCCCCAAATCTGCAGTTTTTTCCTCTGTACGATTTCCTACTGCTGTTGTCACAAATCACCACAAACTTGGTGACTTGAAACAGCACAAGTGTATCCTCAGGTCAGAAGTCTAAAATGGTCTGCAGGCTGCATCCTTTCTGGAGGCTCTAGGAGCAAACCCGTCCTCTTGCTTTTTCCAGCCTCTAGAGGTGCTGCATCCCTGGCTCGCGGCTCCTCTGTCTTCAAGGCCAGGGGCCCGGCATCTCCTCTCCTCTCTGACCTCCTGCCTCCCTCCTGTAAGGACGCTGGCACTGCACGTGGGGCCCACTCGGATACTCCAGGGTAATCCCCTCCTCTCAGCCTGCTTAACTTAGTCACATCTGCAAAGTTTCTTCTGCCAAGTAAGGTAAACACAGCTTCTGAGGATTCGGACACGGAGATTGTTGGGGGCTGTTGTCCTCTCTGCCAGACTCTCACCCTTTCTTTCTAATCTGGTAGTTTCCAGACTTTTTCAAACATATTCCAATACAAGTTAAAAAAAAGAGCGTGGCCTAACATATGTAATGAAAGGCCTGGGCTTTGCAGCCAAACACCTGGATTCAAGCCCTGGTCCCAACTCCTGGCCGTGCTGCCTTATCCAGACTCCTTAACTTCCCCACACTTCCACCTCCTCACCTGCATGAGGCGGGTGGTAGTTTCCTGCGGGGGCCTCAACAGACGGGCACAGACTCGGTGGTTTAAGCCACAGACATTGTCTTACCGTTTTGGAAGCCAGAGGCCCAAGGTCAAGGTTCTAGTGATTCGGTGTCTGGAGAAGGCTCTCCTTCCGGCTTGCAGACTGCCGCCTTCTCTCTTTGTCCTCACATGGAGGGGAGAGAGGCCAGCTAATCCTATGGGATGTCACTAATCCAGTGGGACCAGGGCCCCACCCTTAGGACCTCATTTCCTCTTTATTACTTCCTTGTTCCAAATGCAGCCATGCTTGGGGTCAGGACATCAGCTTGTGAATCTAGTGGGGGGGGACACAATTCAGTCCATAGCAGGAGGTAACGGTACCTTGCAGAGCTGTGAGGAGGAAATGAATGAATGCCCGTAAAGAGCTTGGAGCAGGGCTGTGGCACATGGGCAGTACAAGGGCTAGCTATTATTAGTATTATTTTTACATCAGAGGTCAAATTAAGTGCTTCCTTTTTATTTATTTATTTTTAAATATTTATTTTCTTTCTTTTTTTTTTTTTGGCTGCGTCGGGTCTTAGTTGAGGCATGTGGGATCTTTCATTGTGGTGCTCCGGCTTCTCTCTAGTTGTGGTGTGCGGGGTTTTCTCTCTCTAGTTGTGGCACACAGGCTCCAGAGCGCGTGGGCTCTGTAGTTTGCAGCACACGGACTCTCTCACTGAGGCGCACGGGCTCAGTAGTTGCGGCGTGCGGGCTTAGTCGCCCCTCGGCATGTGGGATGTTAGTTCCCTGACCAGGGATCCAACCCGTGTCCCCTGCGTTGGAAGGCGGATTCTTTACCACTGGGACAGCAGGGAAGTCCCAGCTAGGTATTATTATGATTATGCATAAAGCCTGCATCTGTACTCTGCTGCCACCATTTAATGCACATCATCAAACACCAAAGAGAAATTTTAAAAGAATGAGGTGAATTGAAGTTGAAATGATAATAGTTTCTTCCCATACTTTTAACAGACCTTCTTTCATAAATATGCCTTGGGCTGCCCAGTGTCTGCGTTTTCCAGACATGGTCTTGGTGTTTGAGAAAATGTGTGGTGTTTCGAGTCAAGTGTGGGGAAACGCTGAAGACCTGCTTACATCCCTCCTAACACAGGCTCCCAAGTCAAGGTCACCCCACCTGCTGAGCCTGACACCATAGCTGACGACACGGAGTTCTTATATTCACGAGGTCAAAGTCACCACACCAACACCCACATTCCCCAGCCCGCAGTTCCCGTCTTCTCCCCTTGAGATGAAAAATCTTTTTTTTTTTGTTTGTTTGAGACTCTTATGTCACACCCAGGCCACCACTCTGTTTAAGGGGGGACGCCCTTTGACCTTCACCACCGGTGCCAGCCTCCCGCCACCATTAGCACAGCGACCCTCTGGAGATACGAGTCTTGAGGCCCAATTGCATGAGATCTGGATTCCCTTGGAAATGTGAAAAACTTATTTCCCAGCTCCTTCTCATGCATTTTCCCCCCTTTTCTCAGTTGCCCACGAGGTGGACAGCAGCTGGGCTGAGGGTCAGTGAGGCTGCTTCTCGGAGAATTTGAAACCCCTGCCGTCCTTTGGGTCGGGGAAAACAAATTCACGGGTTTCCCAGGAGTTGGTGCAGCGTTGGAGCAAAACACTCCGGAATCTGGTTTGCATTTCCATTGCCTCTGGCCGAGTCCCTGCGTCCTCTGACCTTGGCAGCGCTAGGATTAGAAGAAGAGAAGGTTCCAGCCTCCATTCCTGGCTCTCTCCCTTCCTCCTGCCTTGTTTCCTCTTTCTCCCTTCCTTTTCCCCCATTTATCTGTTTTTTTTGGCTGCGCTGGGTCTTCGTTGCGGCGTGCAGGCTCTCTACTCTCTAGTTGTGACATATGGGCTCCAGGGCATGAGTCCACTCATCTGTTTTTAACTGAAAAATTAATGTATGCAGATGATGAAACCAAACCCAAACCCTACAGAAAAGTGTGCAATGAAAGTAAGTCTGCCTCCAGCCTACCTCTTCAGGGCGCCAGACCCGCCTTCACAGAGCTAAGCAGAGTCATCTGGTTCTTGTGTATGTTTTCAGAAATCGTCTCTATCCATATCCGTTCACTCAGAGATATGTGTATGTATATGTATCCCGTGTACGTGTGTACACACATGTACGTTCATCTTCGCAGTGCATCATACATTTCTTACAGAAGCAGGAGCATCTCTACATCTTGCACTTTTTCATCAGTTTATCCTAGAGACTGTTGTGCATCGGCTCAGACAACCCAGCACTTCTTTTTGTCTGACTGTGTGTTTGTTGTTGGTATGTGGGTGTCAAGCTATGTGTATCCAGCCACCCTCCCGGCAGATATCAGTCCCCGTCTTTGCTATAGTAAACACAGCCTCATGGACATGGCTCCTCGCATGCCTATGCAATATGCCTCGGCACACACAAGCCAGGCGTTGGTCAGAAAGAACCCCTAGAGGCAGGACGGCTGCACGAGGGACCCGCCCAGTCAGTGCTGACAGCTGTCATTTCACTGCCTTCCAAAGAGGCTGCCCCACTCCCATGCCCGCCCACCATATGTCAGAGCAATGCCCAGCCCTTCTCTCGACACCATGCAGCGCGCCACGTGCCAGGGGCCCTGCGGGCCTCCCACCAGAGAACTCACCCTCATCAGAGAGCAACAGCGTCCATCGGCTTGATTTTCAAATGACTTCACCACAGATCACCTCCTTCACCCTTGAATTGGGAATGTGAGCCTTCCCTGGAAACACTGATATTAAAAAACACAAAAAGCTGTCCTTAGGACACAGACAGAATTGCTGCCTGCACCAGGGGAGCCAGATAGACTGGGATCCGGATCCTCAAGCCCCAGCCCTTCCGTCCCGCCAGAGCTCACCCGGCAAGACCAAGACATGAAATAGGCACCGTCCTCGCCAGCACAGAAACAGCCCCTCTGCACCCTCCTCGGTCTCCGAGTCCCCAGAAGGGACTTGGAGCCCACCTGCCCACCCAGCCCCGGCCCAGCGTAGCCAGCTGGGTGCACGCATGTCAGATTCACAGAAGTGGAACCCTCCCAGCTACGTTCTCTGAAGAAGAAATGGCTGCAGAATCGGAGAAGACCCCGCCCTTACCCCTGGACGGAGTCAGGTTTAAGACGGATCTCCCTTCCCCGAGGGCCACGCTTCCGGCGGACAGTGGCCCGGCCTGCTGGCCACCACGAACCACCCTGCGGAGTCCACCCATTCCCACCCCAACGGCAGATCTAGACATTATTTATAGACCCGAACTCCACGGAAACCATTGTGTCTGCTGTTGCTGTGGCAACGGGATGAGAAGCGGGCGCCAGGCAAAGGCGGTTGACGTCTACCCTGCAGCCCGGCTCACAGGTGTCACCAGGGGTCACCCAGGAATGAGAGGAGGTTTTCCCTCGCACGTCCCATGGGGGCTGGCTCGTGTCCCGGAAGCAGCACCACGTGGGTGTGGAGCTGCCGGCTGCCTGTTGGGTTTCATCAGACCTCTTGATGAAACCACCCAGAATGACGTCCCCCAGCCTGGCTGAGCTGCGGTCAGCCCAGGAGCCTCTCAGACCCTGACTTCTCAGCCCAGGCCAGCTGTATCAGGCTCCCTGGAGGGCGGGGCCCAGGAATTGTGTTTAATTTTCTGAATCGGTGGCATCCACAGTCTAAACATGCAGAGGTCTTGTGACTTCCTGCATCCTGAGTATCTGCTTTCATTACTTTCATGTATTTCCTTCTTTTTTAAAAAATTTTAAATATTTATTTATTTTTTGCCGCGTTGGGTCTTAGTTGTGGCACACGGGATCTCTCGTTGTGGTGCGCGGCTTCTCTCTAGTTGTGGCACACGGGCTTAGTTGCCCCATAGCATGTGGGATTTTAGTTTCCTGACCAGGGATCGAACCGGCATCCCCTGCACAGCAAGGTGGATTCTTAACCACTGGACCGCCAGCGAAGTCCCCGTGTATTTCCTTCTCGATGGAGGTGCAAGCATGTATATAATACACGTTCTTATCCTTCCCCCTTCAAAAAGCAAGGATACCGCATCTACTGTTAACAGTCTGTTCTTTTTTTTTCCCACTCTAAATGCGTGCACTTTTTTTTAATTGAAGTTATAGTTGATGTACAATACTGTGTTAGTTTCAGATGTATAGCACAGTGATGCAGTTATATATATATTCCATAGGTATAGTATAATATATATATTCCCTTTCAGATTCTTTTCCCTTATAGGTTATTACAAAATATTGAGTAGAGTTCCCTGTGCTACACAGTAGGTCCTTGTTGGTTGTCTGTTTCATCTATAGTGGTGTGTATATTTAACAGTCGATTCTAAAGGTGTCCCCAGAGCAGTAGCTGCTGCTCCCTCCTTTTTCCAACCACAGCTGTGCCGTTTCCTTTGTGTGGATGGCTAAGGAATCGTTAACCCAGATCTGTTTCCTGGGACAGGTTGCCCAGAAGCAGAAACTACCATGACGATTTGTTTTGAAGTGACAATTAGGGAGTGAGGGAATCTGGACGGGAGGGATGGAGGCCACACAAGGATGCCTAGGGAGCAGGTTTTCACACTCCTGCCCAAGCCCACCGTCTTGGTGAAGGGCTTCCTGGAGTGATATAAATCGCAGGCATCTCGCTTATGCAGGCAGGTGACCTGCGAGAGGCAAGGCAGTTGTCCAGACATAGCACAGGTGCCAGCCGCTGGAGGTGTGGACACACCCGCACTCTGGGTACACGGAGACGGTACGAAGGGCTCCAGAGATCCCTGGCCAATCCTGACGGTATCCGCCCCACTGCTGAAACCGAAGCTGCTTCCATTGTCTGTGGTTCAGACTGGCAGCTTCTTAGCAGCTGGAAAGCAAGATGCAAAGGCACTTACCTAGTTTAGGGACCATAAATGACCAAGTCATCCTCTGTTTATGTAGCGCCCCCATGAATGAGACATTGTGAGGGGTCCTGGAGGCCTGGCCCCCGGCGGGAGCATCAGACCTGTGGGCACAGTTTCCATCAGTGGGGTGGTACTGCGTTCTCACGGCAGATTCTCAGGAAGAGGCTGCCGGCTGCACTGCCCAGCCTTGGTGTATGCCGAGCCCCGCTGCCAAAATCACTGTGGTCCTTAGCTCATCTTATTTATCTGTTTATGGAGTAGGCGTAAAATACGTTCATTGGTAATTACTTGGTAATTGATTCTGACATTTGTTACTAAAGTCCAAGGCCCGAGAGATAAGCAGAAAATCCTTGTAAGTGCTGGCAGAGATCACGTTACCCGAGGTCTCTTAACAGCCTCGTAATCACTTGCTGCCGCTTCCCACCTACGCCTGCCTCGTGTGGTCCGTAAATCACCCTGCACATGGAGGCTGGATCTCAGGAAGGGGCCGTGTGGTCCTGCGGAAGCCACGTGTTTTGCGGACCAGAGGCGTTTCTGTAAAGAGTTCCTCATAAGGATTTCCGACCCTTCCTTGGCCACCCGTTTGTACAGAGTTCCCAACCCCGCGTGGATCTCGCCTTTGGCAGGAAGGGACCCTCATTTTCTCCCGAGCGAGTCGTCAAGGCCACGCTGCAGGTGGGACCTGAGCCAGTCCATGGGGTGTCTGTGCAAATCAGAAGAAAGGTACCCCTACCTGGACTAAGTTTAAAAAGGCATATGGCATCCTTTCGGGCTGCCCGTGCATCTGTGCAGCCTGGTGTATTAATTGAGGTATCGACTGTAGTGCCCTAGCAAAGAAAACCAAAATAGCAGAGCCGGAAGTGTCTCTGTCTGTCTCTTTTGCTTCAAGGTCAAGCTGACTTGCTGCAGGCAGCTTCTCACCTATGGCTCCCCTGTCCTGTGGTGCTGCCTTTCTCCGGGTGCAGGTCGAGTCCCCTGGTGGAGATCTGCAGGACGAGGGTCCCGGGGGTGCTGCCTGGCCAAGGGAGACCCTCACTGTGATGCAGCCTCCACAGGCCTCACCCCACGGGGAGCTCCGAGGCTGGGTGGCCCTTCAGAGGTGTCCTGAGCAAGGCGAGGGGCTGGGCCTTTGTGTCTTGGACCAGAGTGGGTATGGCTCCAGGCAAGGCAGCTTTCTTCAGCTGAGGGTATTTCTGGAAAGGCTGAGTCCCAGAAGGGCGGGTACGAGCTCTCCAGTCCAGAAGAGTGGCCCGGCTGGTGGACACACAGTCAATCAGGTACACAGTGCGTACCTAGTGGGCTCACATGGGCTGCATTCCAGCCGGCAGGGAGGGAGGGAGGGGAGGCGGGCCCTGGTCTTCAAGGACATGGTTCAGAAGCTTCACACCTCCCCTCCTCGCAGGTCCCTGGCCAGAACTCGCTCACATGGCTGCATCACCCTGCCGGGAGTTGCAGTGTTGACTATGGGTACCCACGTGCCTGTTGGAAGCCAGAGGTCTCCAATCCGAGAGAGAGACAGGCAGAGCGTAGTACCTGGCACAGACGCGGCCCACCCAGAGCCCAGGTGCTCAGTACATCCTTGAGCGAGCAAAGGGGGTTAAAGGGTCTGGCCACGCACTGTACGTAGGAAAAGGGGATGTTTTCTCATGGTTCAGGAGGACTCAGAGGGATCATGTGTGTGTTAGTTTCCTGTGCTGCATAATAAATTGGCACAAACTTAGCAGCGGGAAACAATTGCCAGTACTGTCTCGCGGTTTCTGAGGGTCAGAAGTCCAGGCTCAGCTGGGCCGGGTGTCTGCTCAGGGTCTCTTGGGCTATAATCAAGGTGTCAGCCAGGTTGCGTGCTCATTCAGAGGTTCGAATGGGAGGGCCCAGCTTCCCAGCTCACTCTGGTTGTCGGCAGGATTTATTTCCTCGTGGCTAAAGGACCGAGGGCCCCGCTTTGTCCCTGGGTGTCAGCTGGAGGCTGCTCTTGGGCCCTCCCCATGGCAGTTCATAGCCTGGATCTTTCCTTCTCTCTCACTCCCTCCGCTAAGACAGAGTCTTGTATAATGAAACGTAACCATGAGAGTAACATCCCATATTCTCATGGTTGGAAGCAAGTCACAGGTCCTGCCCACACTCGCAGGGAGGGGGCCACCCTAGGATGTGTCTGCCACAGCACGAGGTTGTGAAAAGACATTCAGGAGGCCTGGGCTCCAGATCCGGTTCTGTTACTGCTGTGTGACCTCAGTCAAGCCACTCACCTTCTCTGGGCCTCAGTGTCGTCATCTGGACGGCAAAGCAGTAGAGACCAACGGTCTTTAGCTTCAACGCTGAAACAGATGCACTTTTTTCTTATATTCAAAGAACATGTTTAGCAGTTCTATTTTTCGTGTTAATCATACGAATGCTCCCAACTGTGGCTACAAGAGCCAGTGGTAACAGAGAACTTGCTGTAGGTGGAATGTTTCCCGTTCACTTCTGTGATCCTCTCAACGGTTCTACACTGAGGTATTGCTGTCCTCACTCTGGAATTGCCGAGGGGCCTGCCCTGGACACCCAACTAGCAAATGGGCACTGGGCACAGGCGGGTCTGGCTTCAAAGCACCTGCCCTTCCCGCTGCCGCCCTCTGTCCCTTACTGGCAGCGGTCTCCTCTCTCTGATGGAATTTAACTTTCAGCAGG
>NW_006796283.1:2366298-2366799 GCF_000442215.2 Lipotes vexillifer
TCAGCAGGAGGGGTGGGAAGGGAGGAGGCTGCCTCCCTTGACCTTGATAAAGTGCTTGGGAAAACCTGGGCCTCGCCTCGCCTTCCCGCCCCCTCCCTCCACCTTGCTGCTTCCATCAGAGCTCAGGGAAGAGCCAGGGGAGGCATGGGGATGGTTTGACTTTCCGGCAGCAAGGTTGGCCCTCGAGTGTGCCGACCATCACCGTAAATCTTTATGGCATCTCATCTCGAGGAAAACAATGATCTGACCCAGACACAGTGCTCACCAGTGAAATTGATCATCTCTGGAACCTGCTGGCGCATTTGCCTGCCAGGGCCTTCCTGACTTTTACAGGGGTTCCTATCTCGATTGATGGGCCTCAGGGGGTTCTGAAGAAGAAAGTGTGGCCCTTGGTCTGTCCGTCAGGAGGTGCACAGCACACTCACATCAGGGTAACCTGAGGAGGGCACTGATGGGGTGTGATTCCCAGAGGTGTGGGCAGGCAGGGGGCCAGCAGGAATA
>NW_006796283.1:2366809-2367148 GCF_000442215.2 Lipotes vexillifer
TGCAGAGCTGCTACCACTGCTGGGCCTTGGAGTATGAAGGCGGGCATTGCTGGAACCGGGAGGGGGAGGTGTGTGGAGCCCACCGCCTTGACCTTCGAGGGATACCCAGGCCCGAGGCAGTCCTACAGGAAGGGATCCAGAGACTGAACACCCAGCCCTCACTCTGCACCTTCATGCTGACTGCACCAGGGCCCCCGGGGGCAGCCAGAGGCCAGAGAGCTAGGGTGTCCCCTTCCGCTGAAAGCACAGGCCAGCTCCTGGGGCAGGAACAGGGCGCATAGGGTGCAGCGTGGTTCCGGTGTGGAGGCTGAAGGCGGAGCAGGCATTCGTGGCTGGGCA
>NW_006796283.1:2367378-2371428 GCF_000442215.2 Lipotes vexillifer
GTCAAGCTCTGTGGCAGGTGTGTGTGGCAGGCTGAGAAATGTGGCCAAGATCACACGGTGAGCAAGTGTCAGAGCTGCTGCGTCAGTCAGGGCTCTTCAACAGCGAGCAAGAGCGGGGGCGGCAGGGGCCTGGGGAGAGCGGAATTGTTCTGTGCCATCGACCGAGGAGAATTTGGGGTTGGGGGTGTGGGCCAGGCGGGGGAAGTGAGGAGAGCCAGTGTGCAGAGAGGAGAAGGGCCCAGTGAGAGGGCAGGACACCAGGTGGGACCAAGTGGGGGACACTGTCTCTGATGATTCTTTGACAGCACGTTGGCTTTTGGCAGCAGAACGGTCTATAATGGCAAAAAAGCAAAACGCATAAAACTTTTGCTGGAAAAAGCTGTATCTTATGACATTAAGGTAAGGAAGGATTTCTTTCTTTTCTTTAATTTACTTATTTTTATTTTTGGCTGCGTTGGGTCTTTGTTGCTGCGCACGGGCTTTCTCTAGTTGCGGTGCGCGGGCTTCTCATCGTGGTGGCTTGTTTTGTTGCGGAGCACGGGCTCTAGGCGCGCGGGCTCCACTCTAGTTGTGGCACGTGGGACCAGTAGTTGTGGCTCACAGGCTCTAGAGCACTGGCTTAGTAGTTCTGGCAAATGGGCTTAGTTGCTTTGCGGCAGGTGAGATCTTCCCGGACCAGGGATCAAACCTGCGTCCCCTGCATTGGCAGGCAGATTCCCTGCGCCACCAGGGAAATCCCGGGAAGGATTTCTTTAACAAAATCCCCAAAGCACAAAGTGTAGAAGAAAAGATTGTTGACTTTGACGTCGAAATGAACAGGCAAGTGGAAAAGGAGAGACTTGCCTGGGGGGCAAAACGCGGGCCCCGGCCAGGCAGCAGGGCGCGCACACCAGTCACAGTGTGGCCCTCTCCTCGCTGGCAGGTTGGCAGAACTCAAAGAACCCGAGCACACCAGGTGATGCCAAGGACGAGAGCACAGGCCGCTGGTCCTTTGCTGCGGAGACCGTCCCCGTGTGCAGTGTCCAGGAGCAGCGGCCACGCCCGCTGGAGACCCCACAGTGACCTTCCAAGCGCGGCCGCAGGAAATGCTCACAAACGTGTAGAGACGCAGGAACGTTCGCAGTGGAATCCCTTGTAGTAGAAGCAGCCTGGAAGCTTCCGTCAGCAGGAGAAGGAGTCAGGTGACTTCGGGGTCACCAGCAAGGTCTCTGCACCCCTCGCCACCCTCCTGTCACCGGGCCAGGAGCGGGGAACGCACGAGGAACGGGGTCTCTGGTCGCCCTAGGGGTTGTGCCTTCGAGGGAGGAACCCAGTGACAGTGACGGGGGGCCCTGGTGTTGAGGACCTCACGGCCAAGAGCTTTTTCTGGAATGTTCCCACCCATGCACTACCCCCGCCGTCCAGCAGGTGGCGGCACCAGGCAGTTTGCAGCAGGGTCGGGGGTTGGGGGGCCCTCCCACCCCCCTGTATGCAAGCTGGGGACACTGAGGCCTGAGTTCTCCTTCGTACCTCTGCAGGCTTTCCTACTCCCAGGATCTTCCTTCCACACCAGGGGGTTTGTTGCTGTAGGTGCCACGTGTTCATGGCCCTTGTTCTGTGCTGGGGGCTCCCTCTGGAGTTTGCATCCCTGAGAGGGGAACAGGTGTATGCCTGATGGGAAGTGCCTGGCCCTGAAACCTTGCCCTCATCCCACACCCAGCACAGTGTCCATGAAATTGTGTCCCCCCAAAGATGTGTTTGAGTTCTAACCCCATTACTTATGGTTGTGGCCTTACTTGGAAATAGGGTATTTGCAAATGTCCTCAAGTTAAGACGAGGGCATGCTGGCATAGGATGGAGCTCCAAACTTTGGAGCCCCAAATCCAATGTCAAATGTCCGTATAAGAAAAGACACAGAGACAGACACACACCAAGGCAGAGACTGGAGGGATGCGTCCACAAGCCAAGGAGCACAAAGGTTGGCCAGCAACACCAGGATCTGGGAGGGGCAGGAAGGACCCTCCCCTGGAGCCTCCAGAGAGCGCGGCCCTGCCCACACCTCGATCTCAGGCTTCTGGCCCCAGAATGTGGGAGAATAGATTTCTGGTGTTTTAAGCCCCATGGTTTGTGGTCCTTTGTCATGGTAGCCCAGGAAGCTGGTGCAGAGGGCGTGCACCGGAGTAGGAAGGGGGCAGGCCTGGTCCAGCACCCGGCTCACAGCAGCCCTGGGGCAGGCTGGCTCCCGGGCTGCCTGTTCTCTGAGACCTGCTGGGCAGTGGCCACACGTGGGGAGGCGGCTCCTCCCCAGACTCAGCACAGCTCTCTGTTCAGGGGCATACCTCTTGGCCAGTGCTTTGTGTACACGTGTCCCGTGTGTGCTCTGAGGACATGCCTGCGTCGAGCTGCAGGATGAAGCGTGGTCAAGAATCCTGCCTCTGCTGCTTATAAGTCTGAGCAGGGACTTTACCTCTGAGCTCAGTTTTTCCATCCGTAAAAGGGGCTGGTTACACACAGCTCATCATGCAGGACAGAACCAGACAGTGAAGCACGGGCATAGCAGGTGCTCAGTAAATGCCCCATAGCTACTGTAAGTATCAAATGCTTCTCACAATGATGGACGAGGGAACAGACAAGAGACGGCCAACTCCTTGATTTCCACTGGGCAGTGTGACCGGTCCCGGACTGGGGAAGCTGGGGGTGGGTCAGGTGGGAGGGTCAGAGCATTTGGCTCTGGCTGTGCCCTTACTCAGAGAGGGTTTCACTGGAGAGCAGTGAGGAGAAAGCCCGTCCGTGTGTAAGATTCACCCTCAAAAGACTCCTGAAGTTCCCATGCTCTTTTGGGGTTAAAACTCAGGTATTTAAGGGAAAACAGAGGTTCCGCTGGAAGAGTGTTGGAAACACATGAACAGATGCTGCGAGTTTCTCGGGTGGAACATGAGAGCTTCGGAAGCCTTGAATACACCTGGAAGATCTCTGAAATAGGGTGGAACGCAAGGCACACGTCGGATTGTGTGGTTTTCTGGCAACGCAGGTTGGAAATCCAGCTTCAGAGACTACGTTTTTCAGTGCTCCCTGCCTTAAAATTCACTCACAAGGATCACAACAGCACGTGCAGGCAGGGGAGCGCAGAGGGCCTGGGGGCCTGAGGACAAGGGTGCCAAAAGGAGACAGAGGGGCCGAGGTCTCCCTCCACATCGTGGGCCTGCCCCATCCAGCCCTCCGGAGCATCCCACGCGGCCCGAAGTATTTACTTCCGTTTGTAGGAGGAATAGGGAGCTGAACCCCTGGTTATGAGAGAAGGTTGAGGTTAGATTTTTGTTGCTTTATTTTCAGGTTAGGTCTTTCCATGGGAGTCCATGGGCTGCCTCCTAATGGGGGTGCTACAGCCTGGATGTGAGTGGACACATAGCCCTCTCAAAATAAAGCTGTGATTCTTGTTAGATGGGTCACTCACTCAAATTTCAACTTGGTGGGTAAGGCTGTCTTAAATGAAACATGGGCCCAAAGGTCCCTGTACATCTTCTCTGTAGCCGATTCAGATTCTCAGGCAAGGCAGGCGAGAGCACAATCCCAGATACACAAGGTGCCTTGTGCATGAAGATGTTCCTCTCGGTGTTAGTTACCATAGAAAATACTGGAAACAACTGACATGTCCCATCATAGGAGCTGGCAAAATAAATGATGCTGTTTTCCTGTGATGAAACATTATGGGATCATCAGAAAAGAGGGTTAGAAATATTAAAAGGGGCCTGTCCTATGATCCAGCAATTTCACTTCCCCGAATTCATCTCAAAGACATACTTGGAAAGTGTGCCAGAGTTTCACAATTATTGTGAAAAATTGGAAACCACTGTCACCCAACAGAGACTTGGTTGAATAAACTGCTGAACTTGGATAGAACAGAGTGGAATGCAGTTTTAGGGTAGAAACAGATGAGCAAGGTCAAGGAATTTAGTGAAGAGACAATGTAAAAGGTGCTGGTGGGGTTAAAGGAGATTCACATGGGAAACAGAAGCAACCCTGGTCTGGGTCGGGGTAGCTGTTAGCCCCCCAGGCCTCCAGGCAGGAATT
>NW_006796283.1:2371448-2373995 GCF_000442215.2 Lipotes vexillifer
GGATGTGGAGGGGCCAGGGGAACGGCGCTCATGTTAGAAATTTGGCCACCGCATTTAAAAACGTATATGTGGGACTTTCCCGGTGGTGCAGTGGTTAAGAATCCGCCTGCCAATGCAGGGGACACGGGTTCGAGCCCTGGTCCGGGAAGATGGTCCGGGAAGTTGAGGTGGAGCAACTAAGCCCGTACGCCACAACTACTGAGCCTGCGCTCTAGAGCCCGCGAGCCACAACTACTGAGCCCACGTGCCACAACTACTGAAGCCTGTGCGCCCTAGAGCCTGTGCTCCGCAACAAGAGAAGCCACCGCAATGAGAAGCCCGCGCACCGCAACAAAGAGTAGCCCCAGCTTGCCGCAACTAGAGAAAACCCGCGCGCAGCAACGAAGACCCAACACCCCCCCCAAAAAAATGTATATGTGTACATTCAAAAATCCTAAATACAGTAGATTTCAGTGTCCTTGCTCTCCTAATCTCAGTGGAGGTATGAGACTATAAAATGAAATAAAAAACATCGTATGAATATATGTATATATGTGAATACGTGTGTGTATATAATGAAAAAAATATAATAGCAAGCACATCTGTAGCTATGATCTTAAGTTTGTAAGTGAACAAATGTATTGATATGTAGAGTTTTTTTTTTTTTTAAATCACAGTCTGGCCAAGTGAGCATCCAGCGGTGACGGTGACAACCCCAGGCATTGGGGTTGAGGGTGATCTTTTTATCTTCTCTCATCACACTTTTTGGTCTCTGAATATTTTGCAACAAGTATGTTCTATTCTTACAACCAGAAAGATGGCGATTTTGCAATAAATGCATAAATAGATGTTGCAAGGATAAGCGGTGTTTGCCAGGATTACGAAATCGCGTGGACAGATGCTTACTGACACACTGTGAAGTGGACGAGGAGGACAGGCTGCCCACACGTGTGCCCGCGACCCGGCAGACAGAGCTGCCTGCCTGGGGAGACGAGGCCCATGGGGCCTCCCCGTCAGGGCCGCGTGGAAGGGCCTGCTCTGCCCTTGCTCTACACTCAGGTTTTCTTTAAGATCCACATCCCAAAATTAACCCCAAAATTAACCAAACGGGCTTTTAAAAGAGGACAGGGAGGGTCAGCAGCAAGGAAGGGAGCTGGACTCCATTTCCAGGTGACAGGAGGGATCAGGTCAGGTCTAGAGGGTTCTGTAGGATGAGCCAGAGAGGCCTCTACTGTGAACTGCAGCCAACATTCCTTCCCAGGGCCTCCTGCAGAGCAGGTTTGTCTCCTGGAGCCTGACCCCCGAGATGATGTGATGCTTACCGTCTCCTGCAAGGGCTTCTCCCGGGCCAGGGCACAGTCCTTGCTGGATGCCACTGCCCTGCCTTTGCCCCTGATGTGAAATGCCCTCACTTCTCCACTCTGCCCGGGGTGGGGAGGAGTGGCTGGGCTGCTGTGTGGGCAGAGTCCCTTTCCCCCCACAGAGACCTGCCAGCAGCCTCAGGCTGCACCACCCACCCCCAAATCCCAGCCACGGCAGCTGGTTACTCACAGCTGGGTGATGTCTCTGCTTCCTGGCCGGCCAGCGCTTTCCCATCCTGCCAAGACTTTCAGGAACGCAGCTGGGATGGCTGGTGACCTGAGGGGTCTGGCCCTGAGTGGCCTTCCTGGCTGGCTGGGCCCAGGGACATGCCAGGCACAGAAACAGCCTTGGTCCTCTCCAGCTGCCCAGAGGGGAGCCCGGTTGCGGCCTCAAGGTCTGCGTGACCCTGACAGGCCTGTCCCTGGCTCAGGGCTGGCCTTGTTTCCCTTCCAGGAGGAATAAAAAGCAAAACCTCAACCTTTAGGCCCAGGGGTTTCCAGGCCGGCGGGTAGGGGGCTCAGGCTTGAGGTGCAGAGGCCATGGCCCTCTGACAGCCTCGACATGCTTGCTCACTGCCACTGGGGCTCAAGAGGTTAAAAAATTCCCACTGCTCAGGGAGGACAGGGTGGGCACAGAGTCCCTGCCAGCCCCAGCCAAGGGCAAATGCCCATGGGCTCCCATGGGGCTCACGGAGGGACTTCAGAGGTCTATGAACTTAGACAGGAAGAAAAAATTACATCCTTGTTTTCACCAACCTTTCCCTTATGCACACAGGCCACAGATTCAGTGTGGGAGTAGACCTCAGGTGGGGTTATATCAGCCCGAGTCAGGGCAGGCATCTCAGAGCAACACCATCCTCGCCTCCAACCTTATCCCCACTTTACAGATGAGAGAACCGAGGATGGGCCGGGTGACGTCATTGCTCAAGGTTCTGCTTGTGAATAGTGGATCAGGATTCACGCCCAGGTCCATATGACCTCAGTGCTCACGTCCTGGACCCGTGCACCAGAACATACCATCCCACAGCTGCTGGTGGCCCCCACAAGGTCCCATCCCCAGAAGGAGGGACAGTCACATTAGAGCTTGTTATTTAATGTGCTAATAAAGACATACACATCACTAGATCTCAATCTAAAATGATACTTTTACACTTATGTAACTCTTTTGCTTATACCCTATGCATTTTTTTTTTTTTTTTTTTTTTTT
>NW_006796283.1:2374036-2377371 GCF_000442215.2 Lipotes vexillifer
CTCCGGACGCGCAGGCTCAGCGGCCATGGCTCACGGGCCCAGCCGCTCTGCGGCATGTGGGATCTTCCCGGACCGGGGCAGGAACCCGTGTCCCCTGCATCGGCAGGTGGACTCCCAACCACTGCGCCACCAGGGAAGCCCTCCTACCCTATGCATTTTAGTTTGTGCTTTTAAAACCTTATTCTGAGCAGGGATCCATAGCTTTCACCAGAATGCCAAAAAGGTCTATGGCACGAAAAAGGCTAAGAACATGCTTTAGAGCATGCCTGGAAAATGATGGCAGTGAGGAGGAAAATTGCCAGTTCTCCGAGGCAGGGATTTGCCTCTTCAGTTCACTGCTCTATTTCAGCATCTAAGTGAGCTCCCACTCTGGGGAGCGCCAAGGGTGCCTCGGGGAAACTTACAGCTTTTAACCAGCCCCACCCCGTTATCCCTATAGACAGACTCCCTGGGAACCACCCCGCTTCTGGTCAGGGTGCTGCCAGGGCTCCTCTCCTGCAGAAACCCTGGGGCGGCTGTGGCCCTTGATGCCCTCCCGATGAAGGGATGAGTCCTACAGGGTGGACACAGCACAGCTCTGGTCCACACTAACCTGGGTTCAAATCCTGGCCCCCACGATTTACTGGGTGACCTTGAGTAATGTCTCTAATCTTTTGAACCCTTGGTTTCCTCATCTGTAACATGATTTAATCAAACTTTAATAGAAGTGTTCTTGGTCTCTGTCCACTGGATGACAGTAGCACCTCCCACCCAACCAGAATAGCAACCAAAAATGCCTCCAGCCATTGCCAAACGTCCCCCAGGGGGAACTGCCCCCCCCCCCGGTTGAGAACTCCTGGACTAGAGGACATTGAAGGTCCGTCCCTTCTGTCTTGAAATTCCATGATTTATCCTGCTCCCAGGATGTTCCCTGCCCCCCACCCCACCCCGCCCCGCATAGTGCTGCACCCTTTCTGTTGCTATGGAAACTGGGGATTATCTTGCCTCTTCTATTTCTCTTTGCCCCACTCATTTGTGCCGCCTTTCAACCGACAAACCCATGTGTGGAGCCCAGGGGACGCTAACACACAGCCCTGTTTGCTCTCGTGTCAGACAGGAGTAGTTGTAACCAGACCTCCCGAGGCGGACTGGGGACTGAGCGAGAGGTGCCGGGAGAAGTGCAGCAAGGTGCGGCAGGCACAGGGCGCGGCAGCCAGTAGAACTGGGATGAAAGTCGGCGGGGGCGGCCGCAGCAAAGGAGAGTGCCCAGGTCTCGCTGGGCGGCCAGGGGCCGGACACCCGACCTGAGGTTGAAGGAAGGATTTTCCGCGGAGAAGAGAGCCGTGGTTTGCAAGAGCAGAGGTGTGGCGGGGCTGGACAGGGTGCTCCCGATGCAGAAGAGACTAGTCTGGGGGCGGTCCTTGCCCCTGGAGGCAACACGAGCCCCGAAGGCTTTTAAGCAGGGGGTGAATACATCTATTGGGGGTGAGAAAAGGGCAGGGAGGGGACTGGGAGGCTGGCGGGAGGCAGTTACAGCAGGCCGGGAACTAAATGGTGAGGGCTGGTCCCAGTGGTGATGTCCAGAGGAGGGGCTGGGTAGGAGGAAGGCAGCGGGGACGCGGGTACTAAGAAAAAGGAAAAAGCCAGGGATGGGGCCAGGTCTCCTGAGGGTGAGGCAGACTTCCTAAGGGCGAAGCCGGGCCTCCTGGGGGTGGGGCCAGACCTCCTGGGATGAAACCAGACCTCCTAGGGGTGGAGCCAGGCCTCCTGGAGGTGGGACCACGCTTTTCTGGGGGCGGTGCCATGTAGCCTGGGGTGGAGACTGGGGGCGGGGCCAGGTCTGGGGGCGGGGCCAGGCCATTGACCGGATGGAGAAGGCAGACAAACAGTATCTTTAGAGATCACTGACAAAGCATGTGCCTAGAAGGATTTGAAACGGCCTAGTGTCCATCAGTGGGGGGGGTGGTGACGCCACCCCAAGTCACAGCACACAGTGAAGGATGCATGCACCACCCCTGTGACGCCGCACCCCGTCCCTGGGGGAGTCTGAGCTTTCCTGCAGAGTGGACACGTACAGAGCAGTGTGCTCCCCGCTGCCGCTTGGGGAGAGCACCCTGTGATCACGGTGCTTGTATGTGCGTCCATATTCCTGGGGAGGCCTCAAGAATCCGGACAGCTGCTTACCTCCAGGGAAGCTGGGTGCTGGGACAGGGCTGAGAAGGAGAATCCTCACTTTCTTCTCATTTTATCCCCGAGCCTGCTGGGAACTGCACCTGGCTGCAGGGAACAGAACCAGACTGAGACCGTGGAATAAGCGTGTTTCGTCCTGGGGCCCTGAGGCATCCAGACGTAGGTGTCCTGGCTGGAGCAGTAGCTCCACGCTGGCAACAGTGACCTCACCCAGCTCCTGTCCTCGTGGCTACAAGACAGCGGCTGCACTGCCAACATCCTGGCCTTCAGGCGGGAAGGAGGGCAGACACCAGCTGAATGGGAAGGGCTTTTCTAGAAGCCCCTCCCTCACACCCATGTGCCCTTGGCGGTGCTGGGCCCACACGTGCAGGGAGGGCTGGGCCACAGGCATTTTCAGCCCCGGACCTTGATGCCCTGGGCAAAGTTGCAGCTCTGGTAGGAAAAAGGAAGGGAGGCACGGAGACAGGGCTGGCACCCCATGTGCCTTTTAAATTATGTCCTAGGGATTGCTGTTGCTTGTCTAGGACAAACAGACAGCTCCAACGCTTCCTGAGGAGGTGCACAGCCTGGGCCTCGGCCCCCCACGGCAGCAGGATACAGGCACAATATGGAGGAAGAAGGCTCAAGGCAGCCTGGGATGGGGACATGCCAGGTGACAGGTGAGGTGGCAGATGGTGGCTGAGGGGACTGACAGTCTGCGAGGTAATGAGGTAGCTTATTATCAGGCCATTTTTGTTGGTGGTGGAGAGCCCAGCTGCCGTCCAGCCTACTCAGCCCAGGAAGCTGAGCTCTGGGCCTGCGCTGCCTGTCCAGAGCAGGCACAGCCCTGTCTGCATGCACAGGGTCCTTTGTCACCCCTCCATGACGGGTCAGGGTTCCCAGATCTGCCACCTGGAAACAGATATGCTTCACATGCAGATCCTGGGCTCCCCCGCCCGCAGAGGAGGAGCCAGTGGGTCAGAGGGGCCCAGCCACCTGCTGTCTGAGACAAGCTCCCGGTGATTTTCAGACAGTCGAGTCCCTCCCTGGCTCAGTTACAGAGCCACACCCAGATGCGGCTTGTTGAGCACCCGCTACGGGCTGGGCACAATTCCCTTTATCTACATTACATTCTGTTTAATCCTCACGGTGGGGGGGGGGGGGGAATCCCCCCCCAAAAAGCAGCA
>NW_006796283.1:2378343-2383053 GCF_000442215.2 Lipotes vexillifer
GGGGGGGGGGGGCAATCACCGCCCACAAAGCGTCAGTAGTCCATTTCATGGACAAGGAAATGAAGCCTAGGACGTGAAATCTCTGTCAGGGTCACAAAGCTGTCCAGGAGGAGCCTCCATCCTGGCAGACAGCCTTGTTCTCGGACTGAGCCTAGCATGTACGTTGTCTGGTGTGGGCTCACAACATACTTGAAGGTCTGGCATTGCTACTCCCCTTTAACAGCTGGGCAGACTGGGGCCTTAGGGGCTGTGTCACCGCTCTGAGTTCCAGCCCTACCAGAGAGTGGATGCTTGGGGAGGGGAGGTGGTGGTCCACCAGCCACACATCCCTCATCTTCTCTCCACCATAAACATCCTACCTGCCAGTCCCATCAGGCCGACTGTGAGTGAGGAACCTCGGCCCGCCTTTGCCTAGATCTCCGGAAGTGGGTCCTCGCACAACCCGGGAGAGGCAGCCGCCTACCTGCCTACGAGTGTGGCCTTAGACAGAACCGCTCAAGCCCCATTCTGCCACCCTCAACCGGACAGGAAGCCCGGCTTCTTGGGGCATCCAATTCCTCATCTGTAAAATAGGGGTGATGATGCTTCCTAGACAGTTTTGAAAATGCAATGAGATCTTGTAGGAAGAGGGCTCATCCTAGATCTTGGCACATAGCAAGTACTCAAAATACATACTGAGGTGTAGTTTACAGGGCCATGTTCACTCGAGATTCCAGCTCTGTTTATACCTGGCCAGCCTCTTGATACCACCACTCTTGTTGACATAAAATTCACCACTGAACTCTTTTAAAGTGTACAATTCAGTGGCATTTAGTCCATTCTCAACATTGTTACAACCATCACCAACATCTAATTCCAGAACATTTTCGTCACCCCCAAAAGAAACCCTATTCCCTTTAGCAGTCATTCCCTGTTTCCCCTTTCCCAGCTCTTGGCAACCGTGAATCTGCTTTCTGTCTCTAAGGATTTACCCACTCTGGACAGTCCATATCAATGCAATCAGACAGTATGTGATCTGTGTCTGGCTGTTTCCACGCAGCATGTTTTCAAGGTCCATCCATGTTATAGCCTGTGTCAGCACTTTATTCCTTTCTGTGGCTGGATAATAGTGCGTTGTAGTATGGTGTTTATCTATTTGCAAGTTGAGGGACATTCGGTTTGTTTCCCTTGAGTAACTTTTTTAACATATTTTTATTAGTAGAGTTTTAAAATTCAAGTATAATTGACTTACAATATTACATTAGTTTCAGGTATACAGCATAATGATTACACACATTTTGAAATGGTCACCAGAATAAGTCCAGTTACCATCTGTCACCATATACAAAGTTATTATAGCATCATTACAACACTCGGCTGGATGTTACGTTCCCGTGACATTTATTTTATAGCTGGAATTTTTTTTTTTTTTTTTTTTTTTTTTGGCGGTACGCGGGCCTCTCACTGTTGTGGCCTCTCCCGTTGCGGAGCACAGGCTCCGGACGCGCAGGCTCAGCGGCCAAGGCTCACGGGCCCAGCCGCTCCGCGGCACGTGGGATCCTCCTGGACCGGGGCACGAACCCGCGTCCCCTGCATCGGCAGGCAGACTCTCAACCACTGCGCCACCAGGGAAGCCCTATAGCTGGAATTTTGTGCCTTTTAATCCCCTTCCCCCAACCCCCCTCCTCTGGCAACCACCAGTTTATTCTCAGTGTCTATGAGTCTGTTTTTGTTTTATTTTCTTTGCTCATTTGCTTTGTTGTTTGGATTCCACATATAAGTGAAATCATACAGTATTTGTCTTTCTCTCTCTGGCGTATTTCGCTTAGCATAATACCTCCAGGTCCATCCACGTTGTCACAGATGTAAAGATTTCATTCTTTTTTTTTAAGGCTGAGTAATATTCCATTGTATATATATGCCGTATCTTCTTTATCCATTCATCCATTGATGGACACTTAGGTTGCTTCCATATCTGTGCTATTGTGAATAGCGCTGCAACAAACAAGGGAGTGTATATGTCTTTGCCAGTTAGTGCTTTCATTTTCTTTGGATTAATACCCAGAAGTCGAATTGCTGGATCACATGGTAGTTCTCCTGTTAATTTTTTGAGGAATATCTGTACTGTTTTCCATAGTGGCTGCTCCAATTTACCTTCCCACCAACAGTGCACGAGGGCTCCCTTTTCTCCACATCCTCACTAACACTTGTTATTTGCTGTCTTTTTGATAATAGCCATCTGACAGGTGTGAGGTGATAGCTCATTGTGGTTTTGATTTGTATTCCCTGGTAATTAATGATGTTGAGCATCTTTTCACGTGCCTGTTGTGTATGTCCTCTTTGGAAAAATGTCTATTCAGATCCTCTGTCCATTTTTTAATTGGATTGTGTGTTTCTTTGATATTGAGTCATATGAGTTGTTTATATATTTTGGACAGACTCAAATAGATTAAAGAGTTAAATATAAGACCTGAAATCATAAAACTCCTAAAAGAAAACGTAAGCAGTACGCTCTTTGACATCGGTCTTAGCAACAATTTTTTGACTGTCTCCTCAGGCGAGGGCAAGGAAAGCAAAAATAAACAAATGGGATCACATTACACTAAAAAGCTTTTGCACAGCAAAGGAAACCATCAACAGAACAAAGGGGCCGCCTACAGAAGGGAGAAGATATTTGCAAATGATGTCTCATAAGGGGTTAATATCCAAAATATATAAAGAACTCCCGTGCTTTCCTGGAGGCTGAGTGGAATGTGTTTATATTCCGGAGCAGAGGAATGCCTAGTTCCTGGAGACCGGCATCCGCAGAGCCCTTGGGCCTCCCAGTGGCGAGGAGGGAGAAGGGACAGCTGGTGGGGACCCAGAGTTTCCACATCTCACCAGCCCAGGGGTTTGCTCAGATCAGGAGGCTCTTTTCCTCTCTCTCATTCGCTCAGCTTTTACCTTTGGGCTTTTAACAAATACGTGTGAGTGAGTGATTCATTCATTTGCTTATTTACTCAATGAAAAATATTAAAGTCTTATTCAGAAATGGTGGCCACAGAGGCAGCACAGCCATCGCAGAGGCCGTGTCGCCAAGCCAGCAGCCCACCTCTGGACGCGGTGGAGGGCGAAATATAAAGTCAGGGTGAGCTGAGCATCCGCGGGAAGGACCCACAGCCTCCCCTCTGGCCCTCCCTCTTCCCTGAAGGCCCTTTCCTGGTAACGGGATATCCATTCACTTCTCAGCAGAGTTCACAGCCTCTTCAAGCCTAAGGACAGGATCACCGCAAACCAGCAGCGGTGGCGGGCAGAGTGGTCCCTGTGGGAAAAGGCAGATGAGGCTAGGGCTAGGGGGATGGCCTGGGGAGCTCTGGTCCAGGTCATTTGTCAGGGGGAGACCGAGAGTGGGGACCACACTGCCTCCTTATCCCACAGTAATGGCTCAGTTCAAGATTTAGACGAGTGGGGGCCTCCTTGGGGGCACAGTGGTTGGGAATCCACCTGCCAATGCAGAGGACACGGGTTCGAGCCCTGGTCCGGGAAGATCCCACATGCCGTGGAGCAGCTAGGCCCGTGTGCCACAACTACTGAGCCTGCGCTCTAGAGCTCCCTAGCCACAACTACTGAAGCCCGCGTGCCACAACTACTGAAGCCCATGTGCCACAACTACTGAAGCCTGCAAGCCACATCTACTGAAGCCTGCATGCCACAACTACTGAAGCCCGTGAGCCACAACTACTGAAGCCCATGTGCCACAACTACTGAAGCTCACGAGCCACAGCTACTGAAGCCCACATGCCACAACTACTGAAGCTCGCGAGACACAACTACTGAAGCCCGCAAGCCGCAAGTAGTGAAGCCCGCGTGCCTGGAGCCTGTGCTCCGCAACAGGAGAAGCCACCGCAATGAGAAGCCCGCACACTGCTACAAAGAGTAGTCCTCGCTCGCCACAACTAGAGAAAGCCCGCACGCAGCAACGAAGACCCAATGCAGAAAAAAATAAACAAATAAATAAATTAATTAATTAAAAAAAAAATTTAGACGAGTGGCGCTCTGAGATCTCTCTTTCTGGAGTTTTCCTGCCTGACCCACGAGATCTGTGAGTGCTCGCCGTGGCCTCTTCCCTCTGCCCTCCCCTGCCTCCAATCGATCACAGTGACCAGCACACCCAGGCCGAGGTGGGGCCGCCCAGATCTCACTTCAGTCTCATTCCAGAGCTCCACCTTCCTCTGCCAGGCCCTCGTGTTGCCCCACTCCGGGTCCCCACTTGCCTCCCCGCCTGCGAAGACAGCCCTGAGAAGCCTGGTCCACCTGGTTCTCTGCCCCTGCCACATGGGGGACCCTAGTCTGGGTCACCACTGTGGTCCCCACCCACTGCTGCTTCAAGGCTGCCATCATTGCCGGGAATGGCGAAAAGTGGGCCATTCGTGGGATGCATCCAAGCCGGTTCCCCTGAGTCCTGGCGGACTGCCCAGCAGAGTGGGCACTGCCTCCTCTAGAGGCCGAGTTGGAAGTTTCTGGAAGGAAGTCGTTTGTCAGTGATAGGGTGCCACCCGCACTTAAGGGTGTGGGCAGGGATCTCAGACACACCACCGGAGCAGCTTCTGACATCTCACCTGGTTCTAGGACATCCTTTGGGACAGTCACGCAGGCGCAAAACCTGTTTGTAGCTGTGCTTGTTTAGGACCAAACTATTTTACACACCCGTGGGAAGCCTGGTTTTGCACGAGTTTGCACCGTTGGCAGGAA
>NW_006796283.1:2383834-2391148 GCF_000442215.2 Lipotes vexillifer
CAGCCGTTTCGCAAATGGAGGGGACACTGCGTCGGGTTCAGAACTTTGCCAAGAGGTTTCCGCCACGTTGGAAAGCCATGTGACTGGCAGGTGGGTCCCACTGTCACACCTGGGTCAGGTGCCATCTGTCACTGCTGCGCTCACATGAGCCTGTGTGCCAGTGCAAGCAGCTGAGGTCCAGGGAGGCTGGGCTGAGCGTGGACACATTGAAAAACCTGTTATTTTATGTTTTTGTCTATTCCTCCTAGAGCTGCTGCATATTACAGCTGGGGCATTATGTGGAGTTGAAAATATTGTTCAGGATTCTATGAGTTTCATTTCAGGATAGCAATGGGGGTATAAAATTGTTTGCTGTGAGGAAGGGCATTGGTCTGTTGGATTGGGTGCCCTTGGCTGAGGCTACTAACCCTAGTGGTTGTGCCAATGTTGCTTTTCTTTTCTAGCTCTGCCACTTGCCCTTTTTTTAAAAAACAACTTTATTAAGGTATAATTGATATACAAAAACCTGCGTATATTTAGTGTGTACGGTTTGATGAGTTTGGACATCTGTATACACCCATGAAATCATCACTGCAATCAAGTAATAGACATACCCACCCACCACCTCCAGAAGTTTCCTCATGCCCCTTTGTCATTGTTTTTTGGTTTGGGGGGTTTTGGTGGCGAGAACACTTAACGTGAAATCTACCCTCTTAACAAATTTTAATGTGCCCAAACAGAATTGTTGACTATAGGCACCATGTCATGCAGTGTATCTCCAAAATGTATTGACCAATGCTTTTTTTTTTTTAGAAAAATTAGTTTCCACTTTTTATTATGGACCATTTGAAACATACACAAAAGTAGAGAGAATACCATAATAACCCCCCATGGAGCCATCTCCCAGTTTCAACATTTTGCCAATCTTGTTTTAGCCACCTGCCGCTCTTTTTTTTTTTTTTGCCCCAAAATTTCAAAACAAATTCCAGACATTTCATCATGCCACACCTAAGTATGTTAGTATGCTCTCTGATAAAGACGTTAAAAAAAAAGAAGTGCCCATTGTACCATCAGGACACCTAACACAATGATTAGTATTTCCTTAATATCATCAATAACCACGTTGCGTTCAAATTTCTCCAATGCGCCAATGATATCTTTATGTAATTTCTTTTAACATCTTTATTGGAGTATAATTGCTTTACAGTGTTGTGTTAGTTCCTGATGTATACTTAATTTTTATTGGAGTATATTTGGTTTACTATGTTGTGTGAGACTGCAGTTTCTTATAATTAGGCCCCAACATGGGTTGCACGATGCGTTTTATGGTTTTGCCCCATGCTTTTCCCCTCCCTGGCCCCTTCCTCCTCCCCGCTGCCACCCTATCCCTCCACGGCGCACCTACTGCGTGCCAGGCATTGTGCTGGGGACATGGTTGTGATAAAATTAGCCTCCTTGTTCTGAAACGACCTCAAATGATATGGGTCCTTATAGGGGGACTGGAGGGAAGCAATAAAAAAGGGCACAAAAAATAACATAAATTTAGCAAGAAAATTAACATGGATTTAGCAAACCTATGGGGAAAATTGCGTATATGCGTGGGAAACTGTCCGCAAGGAAACACCTCAAAATGTTAATAGTGGTGATCCCTTGGGAATAGAAAGGGCAAGTATTTAGTAAAGATGGTGTTGGACCTACATGTGCATCATACACACACAGCTTTGGGCCTTTTCACAGATGCAAACACCATGTAGAGTCCAAGCAGCAGAGGCCCAGCCTCCCTTCCAGGCCCGGCACCTCCTCCAGGCTGGCCGCCCTCCTGGCTTCTAATTCACAGGTCAGTCAGGGCACCTGAGAGGGTCCGGCTTCTTGCCTGTGAGGGTCATCCTTGTGCCAGATCAAGTTGGTTCATTTCCTCGCCATATAGTGGAACTGGGATGTTTTAAACTCTTCTTATGCTTATTTATATTTTCTCATTTTTCTACAGCAAATATATATTCCATAATGAAACGTATTTTTTAAAAAAAATCCAAGGGGAAAAAGAAAAGCTAGGAGAATTCAAGGAATTGCAAGGAGAATTCAAACATTAACCACAAAAAAGGCAGAGTCCTGGGGCTTCTGGTTCAGGAACAGCTTCAAAACATATAATTTCTGGCCAAGGCCAGCCTGTCTGTCGGCCAAGTTGGGGGAGCGCAGGCAGCGGTCACCACAGGCGACGTCCTCCTCTGGTCCCGTGACCCCGCCCGCCCGGAGCAAGCGTTTGAGGCCAGAAGCCAGGGAGGAGGTGATGAGGTCCTCTGCTTGCGGGGCACACCGCTCCCAGCCTTTTGGTCTCTAGCCTTTTTCTTTCCCACTAAAGCTTGCAGTAGGGAGAAAAGGAAACCACCCTCGAAAGAATGAATGGTCAGGCGGGAGGTGCCGTGGGGAGTGGACACGGCCCAGCATGCTGCGGGCAGACGCTCACTCCCTCCTGGTGGCTGTCGCAGAAAGGACACAGGAGCTCGCACAGGCTCTTGGTGACGGTTCTGCAATTTGGAGGACACAGGCGGTCTCGCCTCCTGTTGGGGCCCTCAGGGTCCAGGCGGGTCCGGGCCCACACCTGTCACTTCAGGCCGTGTGAGCTTGGGGGAGTCACTTGTCTCCCTAGAGTCTTTTATCCCGACTGTAAAACGAATATGCAGATCAGATACACTCTAGATACGCGCCTAGGCTGAGAAGGAGCAGGAACAAAAGGAAAGGTGGTGGGTAGAAGCATCACTCCACTGTGTGGCTCAGAAGGGAAGAGAGGCTTGTTTACATCTTCACCTACAAGCCTCAGAGGCTCAGAGTGTGGGCTGCGGAGTCAGGCCGTCTGGCTTGGCATCCTGGCCCCACCATCTACCAGCTGTGTGGTTTTACGAAAACCGCTTTGCCTCTCTGAGCCTCAGTTCTCTCATCTGCAAAATGAGGATAATAGTAGGACCCATTTACAGGGCTCTTGTGAGGTTTGAAAGGGTAATAAGGGTAAAGCTCTTAGGACAGCGTTGGACCCACGATGAGTGCTCAGTAACTATTATTAGCTGTGCGAACACATGTATGCACACACAGTCCACACAGTAGGGTGTTATTCAGTTGTAAAAAGGAATGAAGGCAAACTTCCGCATGGGAGAAGATATTTGCAAATCATATACCTGATAAGGGGTTAGTGTCCAAAATATATAAAGAACTCATACAACTCTATATCACAAAAACAAACAATCCAATTTATTTTATTTATTTATTTTTAAATATTTACTTATTTATTTGGCTGCACTGGGTCTTAGTTGCGGCACGTGGGATCTAGTTCACCGACCAGGGAGCAAACCCGTATCCCCTGCTTTGGGAGCACGGAGTCTTAGCCACTGGACCACCAGGGAAGTCCCTCCAATTTAAAAATAGAGTATCTGAATAGACATTTTCCCAAAGAAGACATACAGATGGCCAACAGGTACATGCAAAGATGCTCAACGTCACCAGCTCCTGCTGTCTTGGTATTAATAAGGTGAATGATAACCCACAGCCCTGTTTGCTGAGGGCTCTCCCCTGATCCACCGGCTCCCTTCACCTGCCTGAATTCTCTCTGCTGTCCTGGAGATGGTCCTGGAGATGGGTGCGGTTTCGACCCTGCTTTACAGATGAAGAGAGTGAGGCTTGGGGAGGAGAAACGGTGGCGGTAGGGGATTGAAAACCCAGGTCCGTCTGACTCCAAAACTTCTTGACATGGGGGAAATCCCAGAACACTGCATGTGGCAGAAGTTGCTGGATCCTGTGTCAGTAATGTACCCTCCGGAAGAGGACTCAACAGGGAGCTAGTTGCCTGCAGCTGGGAGCTGGGTGTGAGTTTATTTTGTAGTATTACAATCCCTGCAGGGGCAGCCGGTCAGGGCTGCGAGGGAACTGGCAGAGGATGGTGGAGTCGGAGGAGGAGGAGGAGGAGGCATTTGCCACCGTGCTCAGCTCCATGTGCTGATTGCTCCACGCTGGTGGCTCCTGGGCCATCACACTCCTTCTGAGGGCAGGATGCTCTGAGGTGTGGGTGGTGAAGCCAGCTGGCCTCCCAAGTCTGCCTGTGTCCCGCCTCCTGGCCTCTGAGGGAGGCTGAGTAGGTGTGTCAGTTATCTGCTGCTGCATAACAAATACCCCCAAACTCAGGGGCTTAAAGTAGCACATGTGTATTAGCTCATGGTTTTTGTGGGGCAGGAGTCCAGGAGCTGCCTGAGTGGCTGCAGTCAAGGTGGTTGTGCAGGGTGTCAAGGATCCGGTTCAAAGCTAACTCTGAGGTCGTCGGCAGCCCTCAGGGCCTCGCTGGCTGATCACGGGAGGCCTCCATTCCTTGCCTTGTCTCTGCAGAGGGCAGCTGGCTTCCCACAGAGTGAGTGATCACAGAGAGAGGGAGAGAGACAGACAGACAAAGACAGAAGCCCCAGTCCTCTTATAACCTGATGATGCCACACCACTCCCGCCCGTTCTGTTAGGGGTGAGTGCGGCCCATGCTTAGGGCAGGAGAATTAAGCTCCACCTCTCAAGGGGCAGAGGGTCCAGGAATTTGTGGACATACCTTTAAACCACCACGACGGGTGGCCTCACCCTGCTAGGGTGTGCGGTTCAACCGGAGCTCTGACCCTGCTGTGATATGCTGCTGGGTAAGCAGAGGACACGGTGGATTTGGAGGCTCCGCCTCTGCTGCGTATCTAGAGTGTATCTGATCTGCATATTCGTTTTACGGTGCCCGTCCCCGCCCCTGCTGCTTCCCCTCTGAGCATTTTGTCCTCTTTGTCTGAAAACAATGACTAGAAGCAAAAATCAAGAACCCCCCCATAGGCTTACCAGGATGTGCATTAACTCACCTGGGGTTCATTCTCACAGTGGAATAACCTCTCTCCTACCTTTAAAATGAATGAGAGCTGCAGGAATCAACAGAGATGAACCTAAAACGTTATATCTGGTGGAGGGAAAAAGAACTGCTAAAGGATTTGAACAGTGTGATAATCTTCGTGGAAGTTCTGTAGGACACACGTGATGGCAGATGGTGGGAAGAACACACAGTAACTCTGCAAGAGGTCGCCTCTGGGCCTGGTGAGAGGGGAGGCAGAGCTGCCGCTCGAACTGCTTAAAAAACTCGCCAGAGCAAATACGAAAAAGATAAACGTTTGTTCAGTCTGGGTGGTGGTACATGGGTGTGTGGTACAGGCTGAGCTAGTCATAATTTTAAATCTTGAGTGTGGTTTTGCTTTTTTTTAAATTTTATTTATTTATTTATTTTTGGCTGTGTTGGGTCTTCGTCTCTGTGTGTGCGCCTTCTCCAGTTGCGGCGAGCAGGGGCCACTTTTCATCGTGGTGCGCGGGCCTCTCACTGTCACGGCCTCTCCTGTTGCGGAGCGCAAGCTCCAGACGCGCAGGCTCAGCAGCTGTGGCTCACGGGCCCAGTTGCTCCGCGGCATGTGGGATCCTCCCAGACCAGGGCTCGAACCCGTGTGCCCTGCATTGGCAGGCGGACTCTCAACCACTGCGCCACCAGGGAAGCCCCTTGAGTGTGTTTTGACAGTGGAGCTGCCGTGAAGATGTTCTGGGGGGAGGTGGGTTGAATGCACCCCCATACACGCTAACGTGCTGGAGACTCACAGGGTCATCACGCTCCCTGTGATGTGCACGGATGCTCACGCTTGTACCACGTGCAGGTCGCACGTGTCACTGAGTTGCGATACAGGAAGCGGTCATGTCAGCGTGTAGTGGAGTCTGACTCCATCTTGGATGTTGGGGTGCTGGCAGCTTTTAAGCCTCCACCCACCTCCTCCAGGCTTAGGCCCCGCATCCAGGCAGGCTGTTAGATGGTGGGTGCTCCATCCTTCGGAGCTGCTGGACACTCCTTTCTGAGAGCAGGACCCCTCACCTGGCCCCGCCCCCAACTGCAGCAAGACCAGGCCAGTCTCCTTTCCCAGCCATTTTGGACCAACTTCGGAGGCCGCCCCGCTCTACCCAGAGAGCCTCATCGTGAGAGCATGTGCCGCTCATCACTCCCAACGTGAGACCCCCACTTGGCGGGGGACTGGGTCCAACCCCATCCCTCCAGCCTGGCCACAGCACACTGACACCTGGGAGCTCTCATCTCCTGATTCAGGAAGGTCAGGGCCAGGTGAGTCCCTAATCCACGCACACATTGACATCTTTCTTTCCCGGGATCAGACAGAGGTTGGCATCTCCCGCTCGGAGCTCTGTCCCGCCTCCCTATCCCCTCCCTCCCCACAGCTCCTCCCTGGGATGGGCCCTCAGAGTCTTTGTGGGAGAGAAAAGGAGGGCAGCTCCCACAGGCGTGAAGCAGACGCCAGCCCGTGGGGCCTCTTTCTTCCTCCTTGGCCATCAGTCTTCATGGGTGTGTGGCTCCAGGAAGCTGGAAAGAGAAGATGGGGGGCACTGACCCTCCAAAGGTCCCCAAAGCACTGACAGTGGTACTCAGCTGTCGGGGATGGAGGGGCCCAGAGCACCCTACGCCTGGCATCTTAGATTCCACGAAATATGGTCAGTGTTGGTGGCAACGTGTGTGAAACGTGATTGTGTACGTCTGTCAGCATCGTGCATCCTGAGAATGGGCCGGGTATAAAAACGACCCCAAAGGTTTGCTGTGAGGTTAACATTGAACTACATGAAATTGCCCTTTTGGAGGGCAAAAATGGCCCCAAATCTGCAATTTCATGTGGTTCATACAGAAAGCAAAAACACCCTACGTATTTTGTGCCCTCCCCCCTACTTCTACCTGGAGTAGAGTTGTTTATTTGACCCCTGAGCCCAAGAAATGCCCAGGCTTTCCAGCCCCTTAGGCTGGAGTGGGAACCCAGCGGAGCACACTGCATCTAACGGGGAGAGCGCGAGGAGGGCTGCACGGACGCTCCCATCCAGATGGGGTCTCCCTCTGACCGCCATCCGCTCCGGGCCTGCCCGCAGTGCCGCTGCAGGGACCGAAGACCGCAGGCCGGAGGCTGCAGGAAAGGCCCTCCCCTCGCAGGGCTGGACCCCAGCCGCCTGGCCTCGGTGCACAGAGCTGGTCTCTCTCGGCTTCTCTGGGTGGATTGGATTTGCTGGAATTGGCTGCATAAACAGCCCAGCTGGACTGGCGGCTGATGGCAGAGATTCAGGCCTCATGGGGATACGCAGGCAGCATGCCAGGACGGCCTTCCAGCCCTGCCACTAACACTACCTGGGGCTGTGGTCTGCCCTGCCCCACCAAGCACCCAGCTTCCTACAAGAGAGGCTGGCAGAGAACAGCCCCTCTTGAGCGCCTGAGCACCCCCCCCCTGCCCCCGCACAGGGCAGGGAGTGTTG
>NW_006796283.1:2391371-2415869 GCF_000442215.2 Lipotes vexillifer
GGGGGGGGTGGGGGTGTGTCCTGGACCAGGGGCATCACACCACCTGCCTTAGAAATGCAGTCTCGGGCCCTGCCCTGTCCTGCCAAATCAGAATCAGAGCCAGGACATTCTGTGCATGGGAGGTTGAGCAGTGCTGTAACAGGGAGGGCCACCAGGCAGCAGAAGCAGCAGTGGCTGTCGCAAAATGCACGTGCCCTTTGGCCCGGCCGGTCTGCGTTTTGGAATTTATCCCAAGGAAGCGATCAGAGATGCACACAGGGAAATATTTGACCTGGTAACACAGTACTTACCGTGATGTCCTGCTCCAGGCACAGCGGGCGCGCCATTCATTTCATGTCCTTGGGCATAACCCCGAGAGGGGGCTGGCTGATAAAGAGGGGACTGAGGCTCACAAAAGTTAAGGATCCCAGGGTCCCTCCAAGTTTGGGCTGCCCGGCAGCAGTCCCGCTGCCTCCCTGGGTGAGCGTGGCCATCCTGGTGTCCTTTACAAGTAAGGGGGCATCCCACCCGCGGGGGTGGCCAAGGGGGACGTGGTCTGTCTCTATAACGGGGCATCCTGCTCTCTGGTTTGGGGGCATGGATACCAGCCCGTGGTAGGGCCGTCACATACACTTGAACAACACCCCTCCAAACTGGGCTGACGTCCATGCTTTCCTCCTTTCTTCCTGCTCCTGTAAAACATCCCAGAATCCCAGTGGTGTGGCTTCCTGGGGGTGGGGATATGCCTGTCCTCCCAGCCAAGGCCTATGATCAGCTCTTGCTGCCGAGGCTGCCAGTGGCCAGTGAAGCCCTTGTCTGTGGTGACTCATGCTGGCATTGCCACGGGCAGCCTGGGCAGCCATCATTCTAGAACATGGTGCTTAAGACCAAGGGGAGGGCGGGAATCAGGGACGGAAGGGGACCCCCGCCTCCCGTCACCGCAGCTCTGGGAGTTCCACAGTAAGTGGGTTCCCAGGGTTCTTGAAGGTGCTGGCAGATGCACATGTCCACACAGACAGGCACGGTGGCTTCCCCACCATCTGGGGACGGCGTGACAGGGGCACAGACAGCCCAGCATCAGTTACACACTGGACCCAGAGACACCTCTCTGTCTGTCTTCCATTGCCCGAGAGAGGAGGAAGCTTGCCCCTTCTCCCCCACCCTCCGTGCCCCCCACTGCTGTTCCCGTTCCATTTCTGCCCATAATGAGGGCACTTCAGAGGCAGCGTAGACTCCAGAGCCAGACTGCCTGGGTTCAAATCCTGGCCCTGCCCCTTAGCAGCTGTGTGACCTTGGGCAAGTGGCCGCACCTCTCTGTACCTCAGCTTCCCCCTCTGTAAAATGGGGTCATAATAGTACACTTAGCTCATGCAGTTGTTGTGAGGATTAAATGAGTTAATACTTGGAAAGCATTGAGAACATATGAGCACGATGTAGCCATTATAAAGTTCTAAAGGGATATAAACTATATATTTGCATATAACGTTTGCTGTTACTGACAGCTAGAGACAGATGCTAGCAACCATTAGGTTGGGCTGCAGAAGACAGTTTAATGAAATGAGAAAATATTCAGGACTTGTGCTGAGTGAAAAAAAAAAAAGAAAGTACGAAAGAGCCTCTTCCTAATTTTGTAAAATATCTGTGTTAACTGTGCACGGAAGAAAAAGGCTGGAAGCAAAGAAATCCGTTGTTAACTGTGTGACCGCTGGGCGTTGAGATGATGATGACTTTCATTTCTTGTGTGCGCTTTCCTGTATTTGCCAAAGTGTGTACAGTAAGTGTAATTGTTATAACATGAACCAAGTACATTTAAAAAACTGCTCTCAAAGAAGAAAGCTGCAGTTTTGGAAGCCCTGACCCTTGTCATGACGGGGAGCTACCTTTCCTTTCCCAAAGCTGTGGCCCTACTGCAGGGTGAAGGTATGGGGGGATGGACTGGTGAGAAGTTATGAGAATCCTCTCTCCTTCCCCAGCTCACCAGGGAATGCAGAGACACTGGGCCAATAGGCTCAGCTCCTCCCCCCTCCTGGCCTTCTGTTTCCTTTCCTGGGCGTGCCGCCCACATGGGGTTGTTGTATGGATTCAGTGGGTAACACCGAGGCCAGGTCCTGACACACAGATCTTCATAAACAGAGGGAGTGTCACCGCCTGCAGCCAGGTCAACGCTGACAGTCACACGTGACCTCAGTCTCTGCAGGGAGGAGGGGCTGATTCTTCCCATGCGACAGGGGATGACTCTGAGGCTCAGAGAGGCTGAGTGACTCGCCCAAGGCCACACAGCTAGCGAGGGGCAGACTTGGGACAGAACACACATCCTCTGAGTGCACTCCAGGCTTCTGGAAGTTCTTTTTTCAGTCGGTGATTCCCGAACTGACACTGTTTACCAGCCAGGTCTGGCCTCCGTGTCATCAGTAACTGTAACTCTGCCACTTGTCAGCAGAATGCGCTGAGCTTCTGAAGACGGCTTTGTGGCCACGTGGGCAAAGGCCACACCTGTCTTGTTCTCTGCCACATCCCCAGCCCTGGCCTGGGGTTTCTGGAACGAATGTTGTATGAGCCGTTGAGGGTTCGGGGTGAAGGGCCTGCGTTTGGGAGTTAGGTGGGGAAGAAGCCGGTCTGCTCAGCTCTTCACACGGCCGCGTGCAGAGCAGGTCCCGCCAGCTCAGGGCGAGGCCTGTTCTCTGACACGCGGGTCTCGCGGAGGCTGTGATGGGCTGCGATGGGCTGCGATCACCAGACTCAAGCACGCTCCAGGGTCTTGGCCCCCAGAGGGTGGAGCTTGATTTGTGCTCACGCTCTGTAATTGTCCCCCTCCCTGTGTCTTTCACTTCTCACTGGCCCTTCCTCCAGGAAGGCCTCCTGTGTCAGATCAGCTCTGGCCACGGTGGGGGACAGGAGTGTGTGGCTCAGAACCTGGTCTGTTTGGGCATCTGAGATGCTTTCCACGTTGCTGGGGGGCAGGTGACTCTGACATCATTGGCTCAAATGCCCCCCGCCCCATCCCTAGGACACGAGGCTCTCTTTGGGAGGAAAGGCTGCCATGCTCTTAGGACACAAGCAGGGGTAGGTTGATGAGGGGTGACCAATTGTCTCGAAGGAGTCAGGTGTGTTAGTTAAGATCCTTTAGCAGTGACACCAAAAGCATGAGTGATAAAAGAAAAAGCAGATACAAAGGACTTCATGAAAATTAAAAACTTTTGTGCTGCAAATGATAGAACCATGAAGAAAGGGAAAAGACAACCCACAGAATGGAAGAAAATATTTGCAAGTCATCTATCTGATAAGGGAATTGTGTCCAGAATATGCAAAGCACTCCTACAACTCAATAATAGAAGTACAAATTTAGAAAAGGGCAAAGGATTTGAATACATATTTCTCCAAAAGAAGACATACGAATGGCCAGTAAGCACATGGAAAGATTCTCAGCGTCACTAGTCACCAGGAAAATAGTGCAGCTGGCCTGGAAAACAGTCTGGCATCTCCTCCAAAGGTGAAACGGAGTCACCATATGACCTAGCAATTCCATTCCTAGGTTTATACCCAAGAGAAATGAAAACATATGTGCACAAAACACTTGAAAACAAATGTTCACAGCAGCATTGTTCACAGTTGCCAAAAATAGAAGCAACCCAAATGTCCATCAGCTGATGAATGGATAAACCAGATGTGGTCCGTCTACATAATGGAATGTTACTCAACCATAAAGAGGCATAGGTACTGGTGCTAAAACATGAATGAACCTTCAGGACATTATGCTGAGTGAAAGAAGCCAGTCACAAAGGGACCTTATTGTATGATTCCCCTCTCTGTGGAATGTCCAGAACAGGCAAATCCATGCAGACAGAAAGCAGATTAGCGCTTGCCAGGGGCTGCGCTGGCGGGAGAGGATAACGAGTGACTGCTGATAGATATGGGGCTTCTTTTGGGGGGTGATGGAAAGGTAAAATTACATTGTAGTGGTAGTTTATAACTTTATACTAAAAACATTGAATTATACACTTTTAAGTGTATTTATGGTATGTGAATTATATCTCAGTAAAGATGTGTTTTGTTTTGTTTTTTTTTGCGGTACGCGGGCCTCTCACTGTTGTGGCCTCTCCCGCTGCGGAGCACAGGCTCCGGACGCGCAGGCCCAGCAGCCATGGCTCACGGGCCCAGCCGCTCCGCGGCACGTGGGATCTTCCCAGACCGGGGCACGAACCCGCGCCCCCTGCATCGGCAGGCGGACTCTCAACCACTGCGCCACCAGGGAAGCCCCAGTAAAGATTTTTTTTTTTTACATCTTTATTGGAGTATAATTGCTTCACAATGGTGTGTTAGTTTCTGCTTTATAACAAAGTGAATCAGTTGTACATATACATATGTTCCCATATCTCTTCCCTCTTGTATCTCCCTCCCTCCCACCCTCCCTATCCCACCCCTCTAGGTGGTCACAAAGCACCGAGCTGATCTCCCTGTGCTATGCGGCTGCTTCCCACTAGCTATCTGTTTTACGTTTGGTCGTGTATATATGTCCATGCTACTCTCTTGCTTGTCGCAGCTTACCCTTCCCCCTCCCCATATCCTCAAGTCCATTCTCTAGTAGGTCTGTGTCTTTATTCCTGTCTTACCCCTAGGTTCTTCATGACATTTTTTCCCCTTAAATTCCATATATATGTGTTAGCATACGGTATTTGTCTTTCTCTTTCTGACTTACTTCACTCTGTATGACAGACTCTAGGTCCATCCACCTCATTACAAATAGCACAATTTCGTTTCTTTTTATGGCTGAGTAATATTCCATTGTATATATGTGCCACATCTTCTTTATCCATTCATCCGATGATGGACACTTAGGTTGTTTCCATCTCCGGGCTATTGTAAATAGAGCTGCAATGAACATTTTGGTACATGACTCTTTTTGAATTATGGTTTTCTCAGGATATAGGCCCTGTAGTGGGATTGCTGGGTCATACGGTAGTTCTATTTGTAGTTTTTTAAGGAACCTCCATACTGTTCTCCATAGTGGCTGTACCAATTCACATTCCCACCAGCAGTGCAAGAGTGTTCCCTTTTTTCCACACCCTTTCCAGCATTTACTGTTTCTAGATTTTTTGATGATGGCCATTCTGACTGGTGTGAGATGATATCTCATTGTAGTTTTGATTTGCATTTCTCTAATGATTAATGATGTTGAGCATTCTTTCATGTGTTTGTTGGCAGTCTGTATATCTTCTTTGGAGAAATGTCTATTTAGGTCTTCTGCCCATTTTTGGATTGGGTTGTTTGTTTTTTTGTTATTGAGCTGCATGAGCTGCCTGTAAATTTTAGAGATTAATCCTTTGTCAGTTGATTCATTTGCAAATATTTTCTCCCATTCTGAGGGCTGTCTTTTGGTCTTGTTTATGGTTTCCTTTGCTGTGCAAAAGCTTTGAAGTTTCATTAGGTCCCATTTGTTTATTTTTGTTTTTATCTCCATTACTCTAGGAGATGGGTCAAGAAGGATCTTGCTGTGATTTATGTCATAGAGTGTTCTGCCTATGTTTTCCTCTAAGAGTTTGATAGTTTCTGGCCTTACATTTAGGTCTTTAATCCATTTTGAGCTTATTTTTGTGTATGGTGTTAGGGAGTGATCTAATCTCATACTTTTACATGTACCTGTCCAGTTTTCCCAGCACCACTTATTGAAGAGGCTGTCCTTTCTCCACTGTACATTCCTGCCACCTTTATCAAAGATAAGGTGACCATATGTGCATGGGTTTATCTCTGGGCTTTCTATCCTATTCCATTGATCTATCTTTCTGTTTTTGTGCCAGTACCATACTGTCTTGATTACTGTAGCTTTGTAGTATAGTCTGAAGTCAGGGAGCCTGATTCCTCCAGCTCCATTTTTCGTTCTCAAGATTGCCTTGGCTATTCGGGGTCTTTTGTGTTTCCGTACAAATTGTGAAATTTTTTGCTCGAGTTCTGTGAAAAATGCCATTGGTAATTTGACAGGGATTGCATTGAATCTGTAGATTGCTTTGGGTAGTAGAGTCATTTTCACAATATTGATTCTTCCAATCCAAGAACATGGTATATCTCTCCATCTATTTGTATCATCTTTAATTTCTTTCATCAGTGTCTTATAATTTTCTGCATACAGGTCTCTTGTCTCCTTAGGTAGGTTTATTTCTAGATATTTTATTCTTTTTGTTGCAATGGTAAATGGGAGTGTTTAAAAAGGTCTTTTTGCCAGTGCCAGAAAACCCAGCTCAGAGTGGTGTACACAAAAAGAGATCTGTTTGCTTCTGTATCAGTAAGTGGGTAAGTTCAGACATACATCTGCCCTCAGGTACCGCCTCATTCAGGGACTAAATCAGGTCCTCAGCACCTGAGTGAAGACGCCCAACACACAGGCTGAGAATCGGGGAGAATCTGAGTGCTTTTGCCTGAGCAAAGGGTAGTGGATTCTTAGCAACCCTGTGTCCACTGCAGGCTCAAGCTGGCACAGGACACAGCCGCTCAAGAGGAGGAAAGGGGGGCTACATCCATGTGGAAGGCAAGGTGTGGGGCAGAGCTGGACGAGGGGAGGAGCTGTCCCCAGGCCCAGGTAGCCCTGAGTCACCCCACGGTCCTCGGCAAATACTTGCCCACTTTCTTCATTTCATCACCCCCCAAACGCACTTGTTGAGCACCTACTGTGGATGGACACTGAGTTGGGTTAGAATGGGAACCCAGCAGCCATGGTCCCTGCTTGTAATCATCTGGCAGAGAATACAGATGGGGAGCAAGCCTGGACCCCACGGTACACCAACTGCCAGGATTTGGAGGGTCCAAGGAGCTACGGCAGCACAGGCAGGGCCACCCGTCCTCGCCTTGGAAGCGGTAGGGGGTCAGGCAGACTTCCTGGAAAGAGTTACTAAGCAGAGACGGGACAGGATGCAGCAGGCGGGCGAACAGAACAGGTGAAGGCAGAAGCAGCCCAGGAGCCCAGGCCCGTGCTGGGGGACCTAGGAGCAGGGAAGGGAGTAGGAAGGGAGGAGGTGGGAGGGAGAGCCAGGCGCTGGTCAGGGAGGCCTTCTAAACCGTGTTAATAGGGCTGGGTGTAATCCCAAGGCCAGTGGGCACTGACAAGACCCATCGTTGATAGGACAGGCTTGAACTCACCTGGCCTGGCCTGCACACCTAAGGAAGCTGGTCTGTGCTGGTCGGGGCTCCCATCCACTATCGTGACTTCCCCTCCCCCGGCCTCTGAGCCGGTGTACACTGGCTTTGATCCTTGATACACCCACCAGCTATGGCAGCTCAGCCCCTGCCCACGGCCCTCGTCCAGACTCCACGACTTTCATCTTCCTCTTTGATGAGCCAGCAAATTCACAAGCATCTTCAGGCCAGACCCCCAACACACACACACGCACACGCACACGCACACACCTGCACAGCCCTCCAGCTCACCCCTCCGGATACACAGTAGATGAGGGAAAGGCAGGAGAAAGCCACTGGCTGCCTTGTTCTAATTAGGTCTAATCACACTCATTAGCCCTGGGAGGCAGAGAAGGAGGGAATAGAGAAAAGGGATCCGGCTGGGAAGTGTTTCCCTGGATGTGTCTCTGTCTCCGACATCCCACCTGCTGAGCAGGAAGTGTGAGTGAGGCGTCCTAATCCTCCCACCCCTCTGCCGGTGGACTGTGTCCCCAGTGCCACCGCCGTGACATCAGTGTCAAGCAAGGTCAAACACAGATCGAAAGCAGCCCCAGCTAACAGCACCTCCGGGCTCCACCGTTCCCTTATGTGACACGCTTCGGTTCAACAGATGTTTAGGGAACACCCACCGTTCATTCATTCCTTGGTTTGTTCATTCATCATTGTCTCAAAATGCAACGATCGAATTCCTGATGTGTGCCAGACACCGTGCCGGGCACAGAGGCGGACGAGAGGAATCGGATGGAATCCCACCTTGCAGTGCTCCCCCTGCCGTGTGAGTGGGTGAGACCATGAATTAAAAGCTAACTACATGGCAGAGTGGCATGTGCTAAAGCCAGAGGAGCACAGGTGCTGACAAAGCTCGGAGAAGAGGCACCTGCATAACCTGGGATCCCTGGAGAGGGATGCTGATGGTGAGTCCTGTGACTGAATAAGTGTCCCTGGGACAGAGATGTGTGCACACATTCCAGAACACATAGATCAGAAAGCAAAAGTCATTGTTTTTAATAGCCCTAAAATGGAAACAACCAGCCTGAATGTCTAGTTACAGTAGAACAGCTGAGTAACATTTGATGTATTCATACAATGGAATATTATACAGTTAAAAGAATGAATGAATCCCAGAGACATACAACCACATGAATGACCCTCAGCGGAATGTTGGGCAAAAAAAAATGCATGTAGTATAATTCTAGTCACGTAAAGTTCCAAACAGACAAAACTAAACTACAGGGTTTAGGGATACATATACACAGGTGGCAAACTATAAAGAAAAAATGATATTTATAAATTCAGATTAATGGTTCTGTTTAGGAGAGGAGAGGTTATGACTGGGGAGGGCCACACTGTGGGTTGTGGAGTGACAATAACGTTCAACTCCTTGGCCTGGGTGGTTATTCATGTACAACGCTATATAACCATTCATTAAAATGTCTGAATATGTGACTTGACCACAGATAATAGCTTGTCTTCCCCAGTGAGGGGACGTTTACACACTCGAGACAGAAAAGTGTGGTAGTTGCAAGCCCATTGTTTGCTGTTGGCTGATTGGGTTCATTTCCACCTTGGGCAAATGACTTGACCTGTCTGAACCTCAGGTTTCCTCATCTGTAAAATGGGGTAAATAATAGTACCAGCCTCATAAAGTTGTTGTAGGATTAAATGTGATAGCAAATGTCAAGTGCTTGGCACAGAGCCAGGCACACAGATGTAGTAACTAATCGTGATCACCATCACCATCATCATCACCAACATCACCATCATCTTTCTCATCATCACCATCACCATCACCATATCACCAACATCACCATCATCTTCCTCATCATCACCAACATCACCGTCATCTTCCTCATCATCACCATCACCATCATCATCACCAACATCACCATCACCATCATCATCACCAGCATCACCAGCATCTTCCTCATCATCACCATCACCATCATCATCACCAACACCATCAGCATCACCGCCATCATCACCTACACCATCACAGCCTCTCTTTTTCATTCTTGCTAATCCATCCAAATCACTTCTTCCTTATCCTTCTCTTCCTTCTTTATTCCTCTGGCACTCTCTTCTTTGTAATTGTCTTCATCTAGAAATTGAGTAACCCGGTGACAGCACCCCGTGGAGTCATAAATAGGTCTAGATCTTGGTAAATAAGGAAGTAAAATTATACCTGCCGTTTTTCAAAGCTCGCTCATTCTCCGTTTCAAATCATCTGTCCCATTGACAGAACACACATCCCAATTTATTTTATTTTTTAATTTTATTTATGTATGGTTCATTTACAATGTCATGTTAGTTTTAGGTGTACAGCAAAGTGATTGAGATTATAAATATATATTCTTTTTCAGATTCTTTTCCCTTATAGGTTATTACAGAATATTGAGTAGAGTTCCCTGTGCTATGCAGTAGGTCCTTGTTGGTTATCTATTTTATATATAGTATATCTATTTTATATATTTTATATCTATTTTATATATAGTAGTGTGTATGTGTTAATCCCAACCTCCTCACTTATCCCTCTCTGCCCCATCCACTTTGGCAACCATAAGCTTGTTTTCTTTTTTAAAAAATGTTTATTTATTTAGCTGTGCCAGGTCTTAGTTGCAGCATGCGGGATATTCGTTGCCACATGTGGGATCTTTAGTTTTGGCACACAGGATCTTTTACTTGTGGCGTGCGGGATCTAGTTCCCTGACCGGGGGTCGAACCTGGGCCTCCCGTATTGGGAGCGCAGAGTCTTAACCACTGGACCACCAGGGAAGTCCCCATAAAGCTTGTTTTCTATGTCTGTAGGTCTGGTTCTGTTTTGTAAATAAGTTCACTTGTATCTTTTTCTTTTTTTTTGGTTCCACATATAAGTGGTATCATATGATATTTGTCTTTCTCTGTCTGACTTCACTTAGTATGATAATCTCAAGGACCATCCATGTTGCTGCAAATGGCATTATTTTTTATGGCTGAGTAGTATTCCACTGTATATACGTACCACATCTTCTTTATCCATTCATCTGTCGATGGACGTCTAGGTTGCTTCAGTGTCTTGGCTATTGTAGATATTGCTGCAATGGACATTGGGGTAGATGTATCTTTTTGAATTATAGTTCTCTCTGGATATATGCCCAGGGGTGGGAGTATGGGATCATATGCCAACTCTGTTTTAGTTTTTTAAGGAACCTCCATACTGTTCTCCATAGTGGCTGCACCAATTTACATTCCTGCCAACAGTGTAGGAGGGTTGCCTTTTCTCCACACCCTCTCCAGCATTTATTATTTGTAGACTTTTTTCTTGGCCGCGCTGCTTGTGAGATCTTAGTTGCCCAACTAGGGACTGAACCTGGGCCACCACTGCCCTAACCCCTGGACTGCCAGGGAATTCTCATATATTTAGGCTTTTTGATGATGGCCATTCTGACGGGAGTGAGATGATTTTGATTGGTATTTTGATTTGATTTTGATTTTGCATTTTGATTTGCATTTCTCTGATAATTAGCGATGTTGAGCATTTTTTTCATGAACACACATCCCAGTTTTTGCCTCAGAATCTGCTTCCTCTAACTTGCACTAGGAATGCCAATCATGTCTTCTTCTTGCTGTCACAAGACAGGACCCCACTCCCTGACCACAGCTGATTGGGTCAGGAATGGACACCTGACTCTAGCTGACCTAAGCTGAATCTCTCCAGGGAGTCAGGATCCAGAGAGTCCAGGTTATTGACTGCCAGGGTGTTGGACTGAGAGGTGATGGGAAGAGCACCCTGCAGCAGAGAAAGCTGGTCTGTGGGGTGTGGAAACGCAGAGCAAACAGCAGGAGAGACAGTGGAGCTCAGGAAAAGAGAGGGACTTGGGTTCTGGTTTCTGTCCAGAGCCTGATTTTGCCTCCATCTTTAAGATCGGAGAGATCCTCCTCTGTTCCACTAAATTCCACATTCTTATCCCTGATGGCCTGTGGTTTGCATAATATTTTTCCTTAAATAGATCTTCCCCTGGCCCCCTTTTTAAAAACATGGATAGATTTATTTTCAAAGAAAACTTTACATTCGCGATCTAAACAGAAAATCAGTAGCATATGATATTCTCAGAAGGAAACTGTAAAAATAGATATAAACAATAAATAATAATAGACATAAACATCAAAAATTAAATAGTGAATGCAAGGAAAAAATAAGCCCAATTAATTTACAAAGTGTTTATCTGAGAAATGCACATTAAAATTGCACATTAAATAAAATGCACATTAAATGTATAAAAATGCATAAAAATGCATAAAAATGCCCATTAAAATAATGAGATATCACTACACATTCACTAGAGTGGCTAAAATTAAAAAGACTGACATTACCAAGTGTTGGTGATGCTGTGGAGCTACTGGAACTCTCACCTTCTGCTGGGGGCATGCTAACTGATTCAACCACTTTGGGAAACTAAAGACTAAAATTAAATGCATTTGACCCTTGAACAACACAGGTTTGAACTGTGTGAGTCCGCTTAAAAATAGACGGATTTTTTCCCATAGTAAATACTACAGTACTAAACGATTTGTGGTAGGTTGAATCCGTGGATGCAGAAACGTGGATGCAGAGAACCTGCGGATACAGAGGGCCGATTATAAGTTACATGTGAATTTTTGACCACACGGAGGGTGGGTGCCCCTACTCCCCTCGTTGTTCAAGGGTCAACTGTATACTTCTCCTCTAGTCCCAGTAAGTTCATGCCTGGGTGTATACCCAAGAGAGATGAGTGCCCCCCAGAAGACACATAGGAGTGCTCATACCAGCTTTATTCAAAATAACCCCAAACTGGAAACAACACACCTGTGTATCAACAGGAGAGAAGAGAAATAAATTGTAGTACATTCATGCAATGGAACAGTAACAGCACTGAAAAGAACCAAGTGCAGTTGCACGTACGTAACAAAACAGATGAATCTGAGACATAAGGTTGAGTGAGAGAAGCCATACACACACGTGTGATTCCATTAACATGAACTTCCAAGGTAAGGCAAAACGAATTGGGGGTGACACAGTTCAGAATAGCTGTTCCCTGCAGTGGGTGGAGGGGCAATGGGTGGGAGGTGCTCAGGGAAACGTCCTGTATCTAGAACCACGTGGTGCACGTATCTTGTTACGGTGAGGGGGGTGGGTACCGCGCAGAGCAGAGCGGCCACCTCGCATCAGGGTACTCTTACTGCCGCTATTGCTGCCAGCTCCTGATGGCGTGATCCCAGCAGGGAGCGGGAGAAGGTAGTTCAGGGAGCAGGATAGCGGGGATGTTGCCGGACAGCAGGGAGGAGGGGGTGCCCGCCTGCTTGCTCCGAATCTACACTCTGCCACCCACGGGCAGGTTAGCTCATGCGTCCGAGACTTTCCTCATCCGTAAAGTGGCACCATTGAGGGGCTGATGTGGCTTGGGGGTTTCAGGGCCCTGAGCCGGGCTTGCAGCAAGCACCCGCTGGCTGTCCTGATGAGGGATGGTGAAGGATGAGGGTTCCTGACACTCCTGGCAGAGAGGACAGTTTGAATGAGTCTTGAAACACTTGAACTTGGAGTGTCAAGCTTGGAGAACCACCTCCTACAGGAATGACTTGCCTATCTTAGGCAAATTGCTTATCTGCTGTCTGCCTCAGGGCCTTATCTGTGACCTGGGGACCAGCATTTCCTGGGACTAAGATGTGGGCCTTGCGGCCACAGGGTGGGGAAAGGAAGCATCCAGCAGGGTGTCTTAGGGTAGCATTTCAAAGCTCAGATTAAGTTCTCAACTTTTCTCCTGAGCAGACTTGACCCCGGAGCTGGTCAGCAGTTAATCAAAAACAAAGGATTCCTTTGTTATCTTCTCCACACAGATCAACCCCTGGCGATGGGATGCTTGCCCTGAAGCCTGGGTGCCAGCATCCCAGAGCAGCCCAGGAGTGAGATGCCCCAAAGATTTCTCCTTGCCTTCCATTTAAAAAAATATATTTAATTAACTAATTTATTTTTTAATTATTTTTGGCTGTGTAGTGTCTTAGTTGCAGCACGTGGGATCTTCGTTGCAGCATGTGGGCTTCTCTTTGGTTGTGGTGTGCGGGTTTTCTCTCTCTAGTTGTGGCTCGCGGGCTCCAGGGCACGTGGGCTCTGTAGTTCGCGGCACACGGCTCTCTAGTCAAGGCACACGGGCTCAGTAGTTGTGGCGTGCAGGCTTAGTTGCCCCGCGGCATGTGGGATCTTAGTTCCCTGACCAGGGATCGAACGCGGGTCCCCTGAATTGGAAGGCAGATTCTTTACCACGGGGCCACCAGGGAAGTCCCCTCCTTGCCTTTCTGGAGCTGACACTTGCTAGCCATATGTGGCCTCGGCTCACTCACTTTACCTGCTTGAGCCTCAGTTTCCCCATCTTTAAGGAGGAAGTGATGGTCACAGTCTGGACCCCAAAGGGTACTGCCAGGAATTAGATGAAGTCAGGTGCTCAGGGTCCTGGCAACAGAAGTCAGCCAAGGACATCCAGGAAGCCTGTCCACTCCTCACTGTGCTCCCATCCAGGGCTGAGGTCTTTCCCTGCCTCTGGTTTGGGGAGAATCAAGAGCCCAGGACAGTCTCAAGGTGCAGACCCTCATGGGCACCTCCAAGCAATTATCTTCTCTTCTCTGGGTCCTGGGCAGGGACAGGTGGAGAATTACAACTGGAAGATGCATGATGGTGGTTTGGGAGAAGGAGAGAATGGGAGGGGAGGACACGGGGGCCTCCAGCACCTCTCCACCCCCTCGGGGCAGAGGCAGCTCCTGTAACAAGATCATCGTCATTCTCGGGAAAATTATCCCTGGAAAGGGGCAGGAATAATACTAATAACAGTCATGAGTTATTGAGGACCAATGAGGTGGTGGGGACGGTACAAACACCTTACTTACCTGGGTTGAGTCCTTTACTCTTTACCCCAACCCTACAAAATAGGAACAGGTGTTGGTGCCATTTTACAGACGAAGAGAGAGAGGCACAGAGCCATCCCATAATGGGCTCCCAGCGAAGAAACAGCTGAGCTGGTTTTCACACCCCGGCAGCAAAGGGGACTGCGCAGACGAGATCACGGATGCCTGTCTTAACAGCTGCTCCTGGAGCTGTAGCCAGGCAGAATTCCCACGTTTGCATGAGTTTGTGTAGTGGGGCCAGTTTTGGGGTGGAGAGATCAAGCCTTGGAAGCTGGCCTGGGTGACCCTAAAAAGATAAGCCCTTCTGAATAGGTTTGCTCACTGCTTGCTACAGCCACAGTCCTGATAAGTAATCCATGGCACAGCAGGGCAGAGTCACACTGAAGTGTAGGAAGAGTAGGCGGGGCCTGCTAGGGGAAGTCCTGCAGCCTGAGAGCCCAGGGACCAGGGAAACCATCTTGCTCCCCACTTTATAGGTAAAGCCACTCGGCCTCAGGAAGCTCTGGGAGACTTGCCCAGTGTCAGACAAGTTAGTGTCAGAACTGAGACCAGAATCCATGTTCCCCAATGCCTGATAGGGTATTTGTCCCTCTCATCACCCTACTTAACACTAACTCTTGGGTCAGCATATTCATGCAACAAAAGTGTACTGTACACTGACTGTGTTCCAGCTTGGGGGGCATGAGAGTGGGCGACACAGATGTGGCTCCATCTGCATGAAGCATGCAGTCCATTCTGGTTGCTACTGCTGTGTAACAAATATCCCCCAAATTTAGTGGCATACAAGAGTCTATTATGGACTGAACATTTGTTTCCCCCCCCAGTTCATATATTGAATCCCTACCCCCCAGCGTGGCTGTATTTGTAGACAGGGCCTCTAATGAAGTAACTAAAGTTAAATGAGGTCATAAGGGTGGGGCTCTGATCCCTTAGGATTAGTGTCCTTATAAGAAAAGACGCCAGAGAGCTCTCTCTCTTTCTCCTTCTTGCTCTCTCTCTTGCTCTCTGTCTCTCTGCCATGTGAGGAGGAGAAGGCAGCCATCTGCAAGTCAGGAAGGGGCCCTTTCTAGAACCTGACCATGCTGGCACCATGATCTAGGACTTCCAGCCTCCAGAAAATAAATTTTCGTTGTGTAAGCCACTCAGTCTCTGTTATTCTGTAATGGCAGCCTCAACAGACTAATACACAGGGCTTGGCAAACTTTTTCTGTGAAGGGCAAGATGGTAAATATTTTAGGCTTCATGGCCGTGTGGTTTCTGTCCAAATTATTCAACTCTACCATTGAGTGTAAAAGCAGCTGTAGCCATGTGTAATAAATGGGCATGGTGTGTTCCAATCAAACTTTGTTTATAAAAGCAGGCAGTGGCCCCTGAGCTGTAGTTGACATGACCTCTGCGTGGCTTCACAAAGCAATAATCATCTATTTTGTTCAGAAATTGAAATTATGATGGAAACAACCTAAGTGTCCGTTGCTGGACGAATGAATAAAGAAAATGAGATAGATATAGAAATAATGGAATATCATTCAGCCATAAAAATGAATGAAATCCTGCCATTTGCAACAACCTAGATGGACCTTGAGGGCATTATGCTAAGTGAAATAAGTCAGACAAAGAAGGACAAATATAATTTCATCTCACTTACTTGTGGAATCTAAAAAAAAAAAAAAAAAAAAAAAAAAAAAAGCCCACAGATACAGAGAACAGATTGGACTGGAGGTTGCAGGGGACAGGGGGTAGGCAAAATGGGTGAAGGGGGTCAAAAGGTACAAACTTCCACTTATAAAGTAAATAAGTCACAGGATGTAATGCACAGCATGATGACTTTAGTTAACAGTACTGTGTTGCAGATTTGAAAGCTGCTAAGAGAGCAGATCTTCTTTCTCTTTTTAATAAATTTATTTTATTTTTAGCTGCATTGGGTCTTCGTTGCTGCGCATGGGCTTTCTCTAGTTGCGGCGAGCGGGGGCTACTCTTGGTTGCGGTGTGCGGGCTTCTCATTGTGGTGGTTTCTCTTGTCGTGGAGCATGGGCTCTAGGCATGCAGGCTTCAGTAGTTGTGGCACACGGACTCAGTAGTTGTGGCTCGTGGGTTCTAGGCGCTCAGGCTCAGTAGTTGTGGCACGTGGGTTCAGTAGTTGTGGCTTGCAGGCTCTAGAGCGCAGGCTCAGCAGTTGTGGTGCATGGGCTTAGCTGCTCCGTGGCACATGGGATCTTCCTGGACCAGGGCTCGAACCCATGTCCCCTGCATTGGCAGGTGGATCCTTAACCACTGTGCCACCAGGGAAGCCCTAAGAGAGTAAATCTTAAATGTTCTCATCACAAGAAAAAAATGATTCTGTAACTCTGTATGGTGATGGATGTAATTAGACTTATTGTGGTGATCATTTTGCAATCATATACAAATGTACAAATCATTGTTGTACATCTGAAACTAGTATGATGTTGTGTGTCAGTTACACCTCAAAAGGGAAAAAGAGAAATTGGAATTATGACAAGGCATGGTGGGGAAAGCCCCGTGGGTGGGGTCTCTGATCCATGTGGCATTTGCTGGTGTGGCCGGACAGGAGCTGGTGGACTCACTTTCAAAATGGTGTGCTTACAGAGCTGTCAACTGGGGCTGGCTGTTGGCTGGGAGTCCAGCTGGGGCTGAGGGCTGGAGGGCCCATTTCTCCCCTGGTGAGCCTCTTCACGGGCTGCTTGGGCTTCCTGACAGCATGGTGAGATGGGCCCATGCTCCCAGATCTCAAGAGCATGAGGCAGAAGCTGTGTCACCGTCTACACCCTAACCTTCGAAATCACATTGTGCCGCTTCTGCTATACTCACCAGCCGGCCCACCTCCCAGCAGATACAGCGTCAGTATCACGTTATAAGACAGCATGAAGGAAGGGAGCTCCCGATGCAGATGTCTCACCGTGTAGGGTAAACACAGGCACGTTCAAGGAGACAAATGGGAAACTATGGACTGCAGCTCAGGTCTCCGAAGGAAACCCATGGGCTTCTGTGGAGGTGAGAGGGAGGTGTTCTTTATATAGGGAAAACAGGAAGCCTTTCTGGAGCTGAAACCGGAAAACTTCCCGGTCCCAGGAAGAGGGAGTGGGCATGGGAAATGGCAATGCCCACCCTGGAGGCTGGCAAAGCAGACAGCTTGGGCTGGAATCCTGCTTAATCAATATCTTCCCTTTGGCCGGGCACTTCCCGGAGCGGGCTTTAACCTGGTCTTTGTGGAAGCCCAGGTCACCTGAGGAGTTGCCCGTGGAGTCACTAACGTGAGCTGTTCACCCCAGAGCCTGGTGCACAGAACCATGAAATTCCTCATGGTGGTCTAGCTTTTTGTTCCTTCTCCCTGGTTTGTGTTTTGAGATTGCTGGGTGGTACTGTGTTTATAGCCTTGGACAGTTTCCTCCAAAAAGAAATCAATACTGCCAGCCCTACTTTATGGGAGAATGATTTCCAAATTGCACAAAATGAATGCCTCTAATATCTGTATTTCAGGGAAGAGAGTCTGTCACTGTTGGAGCTAATCTGAGAGGAGGGAGGGTCATGGGGGGGAGCGTGTTTGGAATTGCCTGGGGGAAGGGTATGCATTAGCCAGAGATAGAAGGTGCTGACCAGTAATTGCTCGGAACCAATCACCATTTCCCAACGAGATCTCAGTTGCAATCCACTGCTTGTGTGAGGAAGGGCTGCTGAATCAGCAAAAGAGAGCTTGGAAATAAAATGAAAGTGCAGGCTGTCCAAGAGAAACGGCAATTTTATGCCAGCAGTGTTGGGGGAAGCAGGCGGAAGGCTGGGCATCCCATGTGGAAAGCCATGACCTTTGCTGGGGGCTGGGCTTCTGGTAACACCGCTTCCCACTTCTTGAGCGCCTACCAGGCACTGGGCGCTCAGCTGAGCTGAGTTCTCACAGCGACCTGATGGGAATTGCCCAAAGCCACACAGCTGCTGGGCCATGGAGGCAGGATTTGAATCTGAATCTTGAGGAAAGTCTGCAGCCCTTTCCCTTACACATTCACGGTATCTTATTTTTCATTTACACCGAACAGCCGTGAGATACTATTTTATATCCATTTAGAGAGAAAAAATAAAATAAATGCAGACCTAAGTCTGATAACACCGAGTTTTAGCCAGAAAGTGGAGAACCAGAAGTGCAGTGCACTGCAGGGTGAGAAGGAAATTGTTCCAGGTGTTCCGGAGAGCCATTTGGCAACTTCCATTAAGTCCAAGATGTGCTCTCCCCAAGAATTCCACCCCTAGGAGTTTAGAAAAACATTCCGGAGAGCACAGGGAGGCGCCACCTAGAAGGTGCATTGAATCACTGTAACTGCAAAGTCACAAAGCAAAACCCAAAACTCCCTAATTGTCCCTCTACAGCGGGGTGGTAAAGAGAGGACTGCCCTGCAGGCTGGTGGCCCTTTAGGGAGGGGGCTTTGGTGCTCAGGCCAAGACAAGGAGTTGAGCGTGAACTCTGGGAGAAGGAGGAGGGCTTGTTTTCCAGTGAGAGCCCGTTTGGCCAAAGGTGGGAACAGTGCTGGCAGGCGGTGTGAGCAGGGCCCCTGGCTAGTGGAGACTTCAAAGTGTAGTTCTTTTGGCGTCCTAAACCTCAGCTCCAAGGCCTGTCTTGCAATTCCCGACTCTGCTCGGCCCGAGCCACCCCCTGCACTCCAGCGAGCCCCGACCCTGTGCAGTCCCCCCCCGCAGCACTCCGGTGCTGCCGTTTGCCCAGCACATTCCGGGAGAGCTGGGAACTCGGGCTCCTGCCTACGGATTTATGGGCCAGGAAATGCATTTCCAATTGGTCCCAGGATACTCGGATCCAGGAATCAGACACCATCTCTTGCGGGTGGGGGATGGGAGTATGTGTGGAGAGAGACCTAATAACGCCCGAGTGGCGATCCCACTTTGCTCCCCCAAAGCACAACCGCTCCCGGGATGGGGGGCTACCTGTTGGCCAGGGCGCGGGGGAGGGACGGAATTTGGGTGTCTTTACTCCAAGGTATGTGCGTGTAGCCGGACTTTCTCTTAATTTATGGGGCGGGGCTAATCTCCAAATACCAGTTTTCTAAGGCGAGCATCACCCTTCCCCCAAATGTGGACCCGAACTGCCTGTAAGGAAAAAGGACGGATCATTTGTCGTAGAGAAAACCACCTGTGGTCCGCCAAAAGCCTCTTCAGTCAAGTAGGGGCCAGGCGTCGCAGGCGGGAAGAGGGCGCGAGGAGCGAGGCTCGGGGTGGGGGAGCCGAAACATGCGGGGCGCCCCCGGCCCGCCCTGGGCCTGCTGTGCAGGGCTTCACCTCGCAGCTCCCGGGAGGGGGTAGAGAGCGCCCTGGGTGCTGGGCGCCTTCCCGTTACGCAGTTCCTGTCCCTTTAAATCCAAGACCCGGGAAAGGGGGGGCTGGGGCGCCCCGGCTGGACCCCTATCTCCAGGCCGGCCCGAGCAAGAGGGGAAGGCGGGCGGGCGGGGCGCCTGGGGCCTCCGCCTGCGCTACGCGCCCTAGCCCAGGAGGAGCAGGTCCCCTCTCCAGGCAGCCGGCGCGCCGGGGGCGGGTGTGTGTGTATGTGTGTCAAGGTGGGAGTAGAGGGGCAGAGTTAATAATATAATGGGAAAAATACTGCGATGGAGTCAAACACCATGAATCTGAACCCTAACTCTTCCACTTGCTATGCAATATTACTTAAATGAATCCAGGATTGCTTTTCTGTGAGAAGCAAATACCAAGATTTGTAAGCATTAGAAATAATACAGGTAGGGAGACTGACACATTAAGGTTTTCAACATAAGGTAACTATCATTATTACTATATACAAATGTGGGAAAAAAACCCAAATCAATTGAAACCCAAGCTCACAACTTTCACAAGTGCTAAGACTTGATGACCCCATGGTTCTGAGAAATTCTGCCTTTCTACTGCTGTTAATTTCCTAAAAATAAAACTCAAAGGGATTATATCCCAGTATATGATAAAGAAGAAACTGTAGCAACATTATATGAGTGCCCTGCTCTGTTGACTAATACACACACACAAATTCACAAAGTGTGGTGCTCCATAACTATCACTGCTTTAAAAAACAAGTGAACAATTAATTCTAACACTTTGTAAAAGCAAAACAACATGGATATGGAAAAATATAAAGGGCCTTTTTATTTACACAGGAGTCAGAGATAGTCCAAACTAGACAAATTGTAGTGTATTACACCAACTCAACCTTTATGCTTGACAAAGAATAAATACTGGTGGTTAAGATTCTTGGAAACCAATGCTTTGACTTTATCAGTTAGTATATTTTAAATTACTTAAATATTTAAGAGAAATATTTAACTGGATGAATTAAAAAAAAAAAAAAAAAAAAAGGAAAACAAAACCAGCCAGCCAGCCAGCCAACCAAGACTCCGGTTTGTTGATCGCCTTTTTTTTTTTTTCACCGTTTGCGGGATTTGCAAACCGAGTTACATGCATGTCCAGTGGGGGTAGGTTTAATTTTGACGATGGAGGGTCCTACTGTGGAGGCTGGGAGGACGGCAAGGCGCACGGCCATGGCGTCTGCACCGGCCCCAAGGGCCAAGGCGAATACACCGGCTCGTGGAGCCACGGCTTCGAGGTACTGGGCGTCTACACCTGGCCCAGCGGCAACACGTACCAGGGCACTTGGGCGCAGGGCAAGCGCCACGGCATCGGCCTGGAGAGCAAGGGGAAGTGGGTGTACAAGGGCGAGTGGACGCACGGATTTAAGGGGCGCTACGGGGTGCGGGAGTGCACGGGCAACGGGGCCAAGTACGAAGGGACCTGGAGCAACGGGCTGCAGGACGGCTACGGCACCGAGACCTACTCCGATGGAGGTAGGTGCGCCGGGCGCGCGGGGGCTGGCGGAGGAGGGACCTTCTCTTGCCTCTTCTGTTTATCTCCGGGGAAGTCCAGCTTTTCCCTCCAGAGGGCCGTGGGCACCTGGGGCATTTCCTGGGGCTCCCTGGAGGCCACAGCGGCCTTGGCTACAGGTTGCCCCACTGCCTGGCGGGGGACAGTGCCCCTGTGCTAGCTGAAGGGTGTTGGGGGGCTTTCCAGGAGCAGTGCCAGGCCCGGGAGCCGCGGAGCTGAGCAGAGTGTCAGTGCATCGTCCAAGAGCAGGCCGGAAAGGCCAGACTGGGCCCGCGGCCTCCTCCGGTACCCAGCAAGGGCGCAGGGGGGCTGGGAGAGGGCCCCCTCCCCTTGTTGGCAAAGCTCCCTGGGTGTCGGCCTCTGGGAGTCAGGCCCCAGCTCTGCTGCTTGTTTTCCTGCGGTGCCGACGGGCCTCCCTTAGTCCTGATCAACCCAAGCCAATGGAAAGAGAGTGGCTGGGAGAGCTAGAGGCGGGGGCTGCAAACCCAAACCATCACAACAAGGCAATAAACTTCTAGGTGGTTGGACGCGGGCTAGCACTGCCGGAGCAGGCTGCTGGGGGGAGGGAGGGAGGGAGGCCCATCTGTTTAGCGCGAGCCCAGGAAGCTTGCCTTTCAGTGGCTGAATCATTTTCACCGTTAGTTTAGGGGTGCTCTGTGCCTTCATTCTAAGATGCCACCACATTCCCAGCTGGAAGCCAGAGTGCCGCCCGGCTGCCCACCCGCCGCCGCGGCTGTAAGATGGTTTCTGTGCAGGGAGCCCTGGCCAGCTTTGCGGCTGTCCCCCCCTCCCCCCCAGTCCCAGACAGTCCGGTGTCCACTCCTTGGGGCGTCTGAGAGGCGTGGAGCATTTACTGTTTCTGGAAGCCAGACCCCAAACAAGCCTGCTCTCCAGAGGCTCCCTCCCCCACCTAGGAGCTCATCCCCAGAAGTGGCTCCATGGCTCCCCAGTAATTTTTCAGGCATGCATGCCTGGGAAAACAGTGGGGCCCAGCGGGGACTTGGGTGCTTCGGCGCAGAAATCACGAGCGTACGTGTGGTCTCCTGCTCGCTGCCTCCAAGTTAAACACCTGCTCCCCGGCCACATCCACAAGTGACGGAGGGCTGGAGAGTAATTATTATTTTGGCTTATACAGCCGAGAGGCAGGGTTCGTTATTCGCCCGAGGGGAGGAGGCGTGGGGGGCAGTTACTTATATAACGCTCTTGCCTGTCAAAGCCGTGGCGCCCCGTCCCAGGCGGCCTCTTCTGTGCTGTTGTTGTTTTCCTGGAGTGGGTTGGAGAGCTTCCCTGACCCTGGGGCGCTGGGGCAGGCTGAGCAGACGGCCCTCCCTGGGTTCTAGGCCGCGCGCGCGCGCGCGCGAGCGCGTGTGTGTGTGTGTGCGCGCGCGCGCACGCGCAAGCACGGCAAAGGCCCAGGCGCAGATGTGGGTGGCTGAGGTGGGCGGCCGAGCAGCTTGGCGCTCCCAGCTGGGCTCTTTGGGAACCCGGGGACCGTCGTCACGCAGGGGCTCTGGTCTGGCCGCTAGGCAGATCCGTCCCTCCAGAGGTGTTCCCAGCTGTGCGTGCGCCTAGAGACTGGAGCCTGGGAGTAGAAGAGCCCCGGTCCCTCTGGGGGTCAGCAGAGTGTCTGAGAGTGAGGGCCAGCACCCCAGTCGGCCCGCCTTCCCCAGAAATCTTCAGTGGCCCACAGAATTCAATGCTCCGTTCCGCAGACATCTACTGAGTGCCTACTCTGAGCAGGTGGTCGCGGCTCTGGGAAAACGGACGGAAAGCTGTGCCCTCACGGAACTTCCATTTCAGAGGGAAGGGTGGTAATTTCCCTGCGAAGGCTGCGAGGGGAGGGTCTGATTCTGTGGCTGGGCGTGAGTGTAGGAGCAGATGCGTCGTTGTGAGGAGTGCTGCCGTCGTTGGGTGGACATCCTTGGGTCTCTACCCGCCATTCAACCGGCTACGCCGTGTCCACTCCCTAAAGCACTTCCGTCTGCACTGTCTTGCTTGAGTCTCACACGTTGGAGGGGCAAGGGTCATATCCATCACAGACAGAGCCAGGCAGGCCCCGGAGCCCCCGAGACAGGATAGAACCCCCAGCCTTTGGTGGCAGAGTCGAGGGTTGGAACCCCTGGTCTGTCCAGGGTGGGGCCCTCTTTCCTCACATCACACCACCTGTATGCCAGCCGAGGCGGGCACACAGATGCAGGGCGCCAGGCCGACTGCTGCCTTTTGGCTGGCAACAGGGCCTGATGGAATGTCGAATTGACCTTTCTGGCCTGGAATAATCAGGCCCAGACAATCTGGGGCCACTTTTCTGGAACGTGCTCCCCGCTCCTCATTAGGAGGGAGGCGACTGTTGAGAATGTTTGCCGTCAAGCAGTGCGTGGGGTGAGCAGAGCCAACATGGGTGTCGTAATCTGCCAGAACAGAACGGTGGGTCTCCTCGCCTGCTCCCAAGTCAGCTGGTGGGCAGGGGTGGGCCCTGTTTCGGAGAGGGCAAATAGAGCCTTAATGAGTTCACGGTCCTGACTCCAGTCCTACTTGTCCTTTGCACAAGGAGTGGACATGTTGGGCAGGCATCAGCAAAGCTCCCGAACTTCAGCCCAGCTCCCAGTGCTGACTTGGGGAAGCGGTGATTTTCATGAATAATGCACCAACGGCAAATGTAGTCTACATTTAGCTGGAATTGGTATGGAATCCATTTCAGCTGGGGACACTTCTGCCAACTCCCCCTCCTCCAGGTTCCTCCTCCCCCGGGTGCAAGGCACGCATTGCTCACTAAAGTGAGCTGAGCGGCCTTCACTGTCTGTCAGGTGACCCCAGGTTGACGGTGAGGCCTGAGGGCCTAGGGTGGCAAGAGCACATGCTGTGGGGTTGGCATCCATTGGCTTGAATCCCAGGGGTGCCTTTGCTCTGCTCGGTGACCTTGGGCAAGTTACTTAACTTCTCTGAGCTTCTGTTTCTGAAGCTGTACAAAGGGCTGATAATAACTGTAAAGTAGGTGGAGATTAATTGAGGCGGTGTACACGTCAATGCCAGGAATAGAGTAAGCATTCGTTATTATTTAACACTGTTTTATTATTGCAGTTCATATGTGATGAGTGTCACTTACAATGATTGTTATTCGAACCAATAGCCAGACATGATGATGATGATAATGAAAATGATAATAAATGGCAACGTTCAGCACTTACTGTGTGCCGAGCATGTGGCTAGTGTATGTATAATTACAGCACTCAATTCCTGCACCTCTCCGGGCTTGGTTTTCTCCGTCCTCCCATTTCCCACATTGGGAAGCTGAGGCTCAGAGGAGCCAGATGAGTTGGCTGGTGAACGCTGGGCGGCACCAGGATTCACGCTCGGGGCAGCGGTTCCAGATCCCGTGCATCCGTGTGGAACACCTGTCTCTAAACTCCCTCGTGCAAAACTACCTTCTCGTTCCTTGCTCTCCCTCCATACCCGTTCTCCTCTGGCTGCAGCAGAGGAGTTGTAGGCAGATGCACGTGGGCAGACACCACACCCAGACCCTCTCCTCTGCTCGCTGGGCCCCTGCTTTGCTGTACAGGTAAATATTTCCTG
>NW_006796283.1:2415931-2418585 GCF_000442215.2 Lipotes vexillifer
AGTGCCATGCACACAGGATCCCACGGACCAAAAGTTACCCCCCCCCACAAATAAACCCTCCCACAGCCCGAAAGATATGAGTCATTGCACACGCCCGGCCGCTCCCCCTCAGTTACAGATTCCGTTCACCGGCCCAGATCCCTCAGCCCACACACGAATCACACACGCCCACAGTCAGAATTCAGATTCCCCGGTGCCTGCGCGCACACACAGTACACCTGTCACCCAGAGATGGTTTCCACCCTGCCTTCCAAAACACAGCCATGTGCGCCCTCCAGCTTTGTTCGATTGCCAGGTACTCCAGATCCCTCCCAGCTCCAGCTCCTGAGGAGCAGCTCTCCCTGTAAAGGGAGGGTGCCAGCCGCGGAGCAGGGCTCAGATACAGATGACTTGCGGCTTTGTTTCCACTTCAAATACACGTTTAGGCAGTTAATGCCCCCTTGAAGGGGGAAAAACCCTCATCTAAACAAAGTCAGTGACCACTGGTCGTGTTTTTGGTGCTTGGCCAGGAATATGTGAAAAGTAAACTGTTTTTTTTTTTTTTTAATCCAGATGCTCAATTTTGGAGGAAGCAGGTCCATGGACACGGGTATTAAGCCAATAGGAACTCATTTCAGAAACAAAAGGCAATTGGAGATCAAAGCATCTCCTCAGAGAGCCTCTCAGCCCCTTTGGGGAGGGAAAAGTCTCCATGAGGTGAAAGGAGAGGGGAAAGCAAATAACTAGTTCTTTGTGGCCAATAATAGCTGAGAAAGGGGTGTAGCTGAAAACTCCCCCCATCCAGCACAGCCCCGGGGCGATGTAACGAGCTTTATATTAGGAAGCCTAACTGGGCTGGTGAGGAACTAAGTATCAGCGTCCTCCGAAAATAGCCCTCCGCCGGCTGGCCAGTGAGTAGCCCTCGCTGACGCTAACAGTTCGCGCAGCAAACCTAGGGAAAGGGGGCCGTGCGCCCAGAGAGGACGCCCCTGGGGGAAAATGGTGATGGTGGCGGTAGCGGGTGGGCAGGAACGTCTGCCCTTTCTCTTCAAGACTGTTTCTTCCTCATCTGCTGCCAGGCCTCCACAGCTCGAAAGACAGCTAGCTATCAACCATGAGCTGATAATTCTGTATAAAACATTCCTTAGGTCCTTACATGTCAGCAAGAGATTAGATTTGTGAGCCCTGGAAGAGAGAATGATGTTTGTTTGAATTTTCTGCAGTGGTCCATCCCTTCTTGGATTAGCCACTCCCCAATTTGTAGTATCCTGGCTTGTGAAAGGTCACATGGTCGATGAAGGTGGCACTGCAAGGGGTCCTGGCCCCGCCGAACAGGCCCTGTGGACTGGAGGAAGGGACCTGCTTTCCCATCATTCCAGAGAGGAGCTGTCCCTTCAGCACCTTGGAGAGCGCCCCCTGCAAACTGCCTGGGCTGCCAGGGAGCCCGCCTTGCTCCAGTTCCTCCGGGCGTCTCTTCCCTTCCCGCCAGACCGCGTCTACTGGCCAGTGACCACCTGGCCCTGACCCCTCCACACTCGTCCACCAGAAGTCTTCCTGCTCCCGCTCTTTCTGTGTGTGGGTTCCGTGCTCCATGAAACACCACTACTGGGGGTGTTTGTTTTTCACCCCAGTCCTATCAGTCTTTTCTGAAAAGTTGAGTGCCTTCTAGATGTCTCCTGGTGAACCAAGAGAGCATTTCCCAGCTAGGGGAGGCAGCTTTGGGATGGGGTCCTTTAGTAGGACTCATGGAAATAAAACGTGAGGTTTATTTCTGCCTTGGGTTGTGTGTGCTCAGTTCCTGTGGGTGCACACCAGGGACTTCGCTGGCAGTCCAGTGGTTAGGACTTCGTGCTTCCACTGCAGGGGGCATGGGTTCGACCCCTGGTCGGAGAACTAAGATCCCGCATGCCACGCAGTGTGGCAAAAAAAAAAAGGGCACACCAAAGGCAGCAAAGGAACGATTTTGTCTGTAGCAGCGAATGAAAGACTGTTTTGCTTCTGTTCTCTTTAAATGGGCATCAACGGATTAGTCATCTACACCAGCCCTGCCCAATCTGTATGTGGCTATTTGAATTTGAATTTAAATTAATTCCAATGAAATGAAATTTAGAGACTCGGTGCTTCCGTCACAGTAAGCCACATTGCAAGTGCTCAAGGGCCACCTGTGACTCGTGACCACCACACTGGACAGTGCGGAGACAGAACATTTCTGTCATCACACAGAGTCCTGTTGGACAGCACTGGTGTGGAGTGTAAGAGTCGTGCAGGAAGGGCTGTGTGTCTGTGCCGGTCACTGTTGAATGTCCAGTAACTAAAGTAGTGCCAACATACAGTGGTCACTCAATAAATACTTGTGGAATGAATCAACTGTGCAAATGCAGTAGTGCTTGGTGATTTCATCCACTGTCATCATTTCACACATCCATGTTGTTGCAAGAACTTAGAACTGGACGTAGACAGTTAAAGGGGAATTTTAAAGCTCTTTAAAGCATTGCCATTATAATTCCCTGGTCGGTTTTGTTTTGTTATCAGCTCTGTCGTTGCTTATAGAGACTGACAGTGTGTTACATGAGTAAGGTGGATGGTGTTGAATATAGTGCATAATAGAGATAATGTCCTAATGCTGCGAGGCATTCGTGGCCAGAAGACTTTTTTTTTTTTTTTTTTTTTTTTTT
>NW_006796283.1:2418706-2425149 GCF_000442215.2 Lipotes vexillifer
TTTTGCGGTATGCGGGCCTCTCACTGCTGTGGCCTCTCCCATTGCAGAGCACAGGCTCAGGATGCGCAGGCTCAGTGGCCATGGCTCACGGGCCCAGCTGCTCCGCGGCATGTGGGATCCTCCCGGACCGGGGCACGAACCCGTGTCCCCTTCATCGGCAGGTGGACTCTCAACCACTGCACCACCAGGGAAACCCCAGAAGACATTTTTGGAGCACTGTCTAATGAGCAGCTTTCATTGTAAAGTGCTAGGAAAGACAAGCAGAAAAATAAGTACCTTTTCATCTGCACACTTTCTAATGATCCCTTTTCCTCAGCTTGATTCATTCATTCATTGAGAAGCATTTACTAGTTCCTACAGTGTTCAAGGCATAAAGAGTGAAAAGCTCAGGTCCACTTCTGGTGAATCCACCTGGCAATCTTTGCTGAGCCTGACTCTGTGTCTTAGTTCATTTGGGCTGCTATAACGGAATACCATGGAATACCATGGGGCAGGGGTTGGGGGGTTTTAAACAACATTCATTTCTCACAGTTCTGGAGGCTGAGAAGTCCCAGATCAAGGCACTGGCAGATTTGGTGTTTGGTGAGGGCCTTCTGGGTTGCAGACTGCCACATTCTCTGTGTCCTTACCTGAGGGGAGGGACAAAGGAGCTCTGTGGGGTCTCTTTCATAAAGGCACTAATCCCATCATGAGGGCTCCACCCTCATGAGCTAATCACCTCCCAAAGCCTGTACCTCCTAACTCCATCACTTTGGGGGTTAGGATTTCAACGTATGATTTGGTCGGGGGAGGACACAAAAATGCAGTCTAGGGGCTTCCCTGGTGGCGCAGTGGTTGAGAGTCCGTCTGCCGATGCAGGGGACACGGATTCGTGCCCCGGTCCGGGAAGATCCCACATGCCGCGGAGCGGCTGGGCCCGTGAGCCATGGCCGCTGAGCCTGCGCGTCCGGAGCCTGTGCTCCGCAACGGGAGAGGCCACGACAGTGAGAGGCCCGCGTACCGCAAAAAATATAAAAATAAAAAATAAAATAAAACACAAGAAACAGGAGGACATGACTTTTACCAAGAAGAATACGTAGCCTGTATGCAAAACTAAACTATGTAAAATAATTATGGGTTTCTTATGCCAGACTTCGGGCATCCCAAATAGAACTACCACAGGTGAGAGTTCTGAGAAGGGGAGGGAGAGACGTGTGTGTCCTTGAGTGAGCAGCAGAGACGTCCCTGGAGGGGCCCCTGAGCTGTGTCTGAATGATGGCGGGCAGTGTGGCTGCTACCCCAGGGCTGAAGTTTCTGACTTTGAAGGAGGCTTGTTCTCGGCCTCGGTTTTCTCATCTCTGCGATGGAGTCATAACAGTTTTTTCCATTTCCATCTCCCACCTTTGCGGGAATGTCAGGGGTGTTGATTGGGATGCAGGGAGAGCTCCCTGGTGCTTTTGGAGACCTCTGAACGAATCGAGGGGCAGTCTCCACTGCTGGTGCTGTCCTGCCACTCTCTGTTACCCGGGCCAGTGCGTCCCACACGTGAGTGTGTGTGAGAGTTGCCTGGGAGGTGTGCTAAAACAGATTGCTGGCCCCCCGCTGAATTTCTGGGTCTGAGGTGTCGCCCAAGAATTTACATTTCTTACAAGTTTCAGTTGATGCTGCTGGTCCGAAGACCCCACCTTTAGAACCACAGTGCTGGGCAGTGCCTCTTAATCCTGGCTGCACAGTAGGACCACCAAGGGTGGTTATCCCTGGAGACTTTTAGAAATGCAGAATCTCAGGCATCCGCAGACCTGCAGGGTTAGAATCCACATGCTTGCAAGACGCCCGGGTGGTTCTCGTGCGGGCGGCTCCGTTTTAGCACACTTGTCCCAATCTTGGCTGCTCATGGAGTCATCTTGGGTGCTTTGGGAAATGCTAGTGCCTGGGCCCCACGCAGACATGCTGACAAGGTGGTCTGGGTGTGGCCTGAGTGTTGAGATTCTTTTTCAGAGTGTCCAGGTGATTCTGACATGTGTCTCAGGTTGACGGCCTCTTGCCCAGAGCGGCCTCAGCCACATTTTGGAATCACTGGGACGGTTTCAGGGAGGGACCCGTCTGGGTTCCACCCAGCACTGCTCCAGCCAGGATCTCGGACGGTGGCATCTGGCTTGGGTATGTGATAAAAGTAGGCAGGGCTGAGGGTCGCTGCTCTGGACAGAGTTTTTTTAAACTCTGGGCCAAGTGGCTCATGAAAATGAAAGAGACTATAGTGTTCCCAAGCACCACATGTAAGTGCTGTTACGTTTCTGCTCTGTCAGCAGTGGCTTCCTCCTCTGTGTCTGTGTCTCCCCTTTGTTTCTTTTTTTTAACATCTATTTGGTTGCACTAGGTCTTAGTTGTGACGGGCGGGCTCCTTAGCTGCAGCTCGCCAGCTCCCTAGTTGTGGCACATGGGCTCCTCATTTGTGGCATGCGAACTCCTAGTTGTGGCATGCATGTGGGATCTAGTTCCCTGACCAGGGATCGAACCCGAGTCCCCTGCCCTGGGAGCACGGAGTCTTATCCACTGCGCCACCAGGGAAGTCCCTCCCCTTTGTTTCTTGTAAGGATACCTCTCATTGGATTTCGGGCCCAGCCAAAATCCAGCGTGATCTCATCTCAAGAACTTTAAGTTCGTTGAATCTGCAGAGACCCTTTTTCTAAATAAGGGCACATTCCCAGGTACCAGGGTTTAGGACATGGACATGTCTTTTGGGGGACACCCTTCAACCCACTACAGTGCCCTACAGGCTTTGGTTTGAGCGTGCTCCGAGGTGCATGCATGTTAACTAGAATCCTAAAGCCAGGCGATTCCTCTGGAAGACGGACAATCACTGTTGTTAACATGCACTTTGTCCCAGGTACTGGGCTGTGCCCTCACCATAGATGTTACTTCTTTTAGTCCTTCAATCAGTGCTTTGGGGTAAAGCATGTGCTGTCATTTAAGGGATGATGAGAAAGTGAAGCGTGGAGGGTTCCGTGGCTTGCCGAGGTCGCATAGCCGGGGGCGGTGGGCCTCGGCTGGCCCAGAGTCGCCCGTGGCACCTAGCGACGGCGCTTCCCAGTGGAGCAGTCACTTCAGCGCCCGCCCCCGACCCTACCCCGTAGCTTGCTGCTGAGGAAGCTGAGGCCCAGAGGAGCCCAAGGTCTACCAGGGAAGCGGAGAGAGGGAAGGATGACACAGTCTTCTGAACCTGAGCCTTTGCTGGGCCTCTGCCAGCCATGCACAGACTTGCGGGGCCTCCCAGACCCCTCTGAGAGCATTTGGAAGCTGTGGTCCTCTCCCAGGTGGCAGGCAAGTCCCTGTACTCATGCGATGTTTTGTGGGCACCTCTGGGGCTCGAAGATTCCCTGAGACTTCTCCGTGGACGCCGGATAAGAGCCCTTCCATCCTCCACGGATGTCCAAACGTGCCGAGATCCCACAGCCAGTGGGAAGTGGGAGCAGGGCCTGCGGAGTCCTATAGGCCTGAGTCCAAGGCGGAGGCCTGGAGCGGGCAGTGGGCCTCTCCCTGTCCCCCCTCTCCTGGGAGGGTGCTCGGTAGCTTCTCCTGGAGGACTCCTGGGTCCGCCCTTGCAGCCAACATCTGACGCTCTGACCTCCTTCCCAGCCCGCTCCCCCCAGCTCACTGCTGTCACTCTCAGGCCTGGCGAGTGTCTGGCCTTGAGCTGGGGAGCTGCGCAGGCTTCTTTCGTGTGGTCTCCCTGTGAGAGAAGCATGACTCCCCCGTTTTACAGGTGGGGAGCTGAGGCTCAGGCAGGCAGTGGGGACGGGAAATGCTGAAACAGGGCTGACCTTGCAGTCTCTGGGCTGATCGCCTAACCCAGGCCACCTGGACAGGCTCCCAGGGGAGAGCCCAGGGGCCTGCAGTGGGGCCATCTGACACAGGCAGTCTCGGGGACCACGCCTTGAGAAGCACCTTTCCCTCCCACGCCGCGAGCCAGCCTCTGCCAGGGCTGAGGACGGCCGATGGGAGGATAGGAGGCCTTCCGGGCGGGTGGGTGGCAGCCACGCTGTGGGCAGGTCAGTGGGGGAGGGTTTCAGGATCAAAGGGCGGCCAGCGGACCCCTCCCAGGAGTACCAGGCGGGATCTTACCTGGAAGGCCGGCGTCACAAACCCGGGCAGGCTTTGTCGGAGGCTGGTTGTAGGAGCCAAGCCAAGGGGCTGTGGGCCGTGCAGCCAACCTGTGTGTATGGCCTTTTCACACACCCACCCCTGGCCATTGGGTTGCTTACTGCTGAGTTCAGAGACGTAGCTGCAGTGGTTGAAGTCCACTTTGGTGAGGACGGTGTGTGGCGCCAGGCGTGGCGCCCCTCTTCTGTCCCCTCTGGGCGCTCCGTGTGCACACACGCCTGTGCGCTGGCTCCCGTGGCCTCCCCGCTCCAGAGGGCAGAGGCCCATCTGTCAGGTTCCTGACTGTGGCCCCCGGTATGGCCGCAGCACCTGCAGCAGGGGGAAGCTCGGGGAACCATGGTTGGACGATGCGTGAATGACAAACCAGCAGAGAGCTGAGGATGTGAAGGGGCAGTCGTGTGGAGAGTGGGAGAACGAGCAGGTGGGGAGAACAACACGGGCAAAGGCCCAGAGGCAGAGGCGTGGGCTGCAGCAGAGTGAGGGCAGAGGGTAAGGGGTCTGAGCACAGCTTCCGGGCCATGGGAAGGACGTTAGCTTTTGTCCAGAGGCCAGGAAAGGTTTAAGCAGGACAGCAATGCGATCTGATGTTTGTCCTTTTGTAATTAAACGTTTTGTTTCCAGATAATTGTAGATTCACGTCCAGTTGTAAGAATAATACAGGGACATCCCCGAGCCCTCCACCGTGTCCGCCCCAAGGGTAACATCTTGCAAAACTCTAGTACAGTGTTATAGCCCAAATGCCAACGTCGATACCGTCCGATGCAGAATATCCCATCACCGCAGGGACCCCCGGTCCTCCTTTTATGGCCACACCCACTCCCCCCTCACCCCCGTGTCTCCTCAGCCTCCGGCAACCACTGATCTGCGCTCCATTTCTCATTTCAAGGGTGTTCTACAAATGTAGCCTCTGGGAGCACCTTTGCCGCTCGCCGTGCTTCTCTGGAGCCCGTCCAGGCCCTTGTTCCTGTCGACGGTCGGTTCCTTTTACTGCTCACCGTGCCCTGCAGAGCGGATGGGGCGCTGCCCCGTCACCGTCCGGGGCGTCTGGGGTAGTTCCCGCGTGGGGCTTTTGGGAATAGCCGCCGCTGCTAACTTTGACGTAGAGGCTCTGTGTGAACCTGAGCCTTCATTTCTCGGATAAATGCCCAGGAGTACATTTGCTGGGCTATGTGGCAGTTGTACGGTTGTGTTTGGATAATCACTCTGGCTGCTGGGTGGGGAAGGAAAGGGGGGCCAGAGAGGAAGCTGGGGGCCCCTGGGAGGTGGTGCAGGTGTCTAGGGGGGAAGGGATGATGGCCTGGGTCCAGGTGGTGACAGTGGGCTGGGGAGAACCAGAACGCTGAGAGCTCAGAGGTGAGCAGAGCAGGCGGGCAGAGTCCGGGACGGTCAGCACCCAGGCACCGGGGACACAGGGGCCCCTGGGGGAGGGGTGGGTGTGGAGCCAGGTGAGGATGGTGAGGCTGCGGGTGGAGGTTGTGAGTCCGGATCTCAGTGGGGCATCATACTCTGGGAGGTGGTAGCAAAAGGCAGGAGAGAGGTTGTCCCTGGAGGGGGCCCCAGGACTCGGAATCGGCTGAGGAGGGGGGCAGGGAAGGGAGGAGGGTAGAGACAGGCCCGGGGGTGGGGGTGGGTCAGCAGGAGCAGAGACGGGATGGGGACCCAGCCCTCACTTGTCCCGGCCACGTGGCCACATTTTTGTCCGTTAGGAAATCTGATTGCCCCACACCCCGTGAGGCCAGGCCCACACAGTTACTATGCCCATTTTACAGATGAGGAGACCAAGGCCAGGGGATAGAGTGACTTGCCAAAGTCACGTGGGAGATTTGGGTTCTGGAAGCCACAGAATCACACAGCACAGGGCTGAGTTCAGACCCCAGATCCTTGGTTACGAGTCTGCGTGGGGCGTCCTGAATGTTGTATGCGAGCCCAGGCAGAGATTTCTGAGCTGGCGCCTGGTATGCACAGATGCTCCATAAATAAGCTAGTATTACTGTTGTAAACCATTTACAGACACCAGTGGTGGATGATAATCCCGCTTCTACGCTTCCCGTTCTCCCCTCCTCTCCTTATTACATCCTAGAGGTGGTATCAAGCCTGCACCCTGAGAGAAGACAAATGGTATTGTTTTACTGAGGCATAATTTACATAAAATCCATCCTTTTAAAGTGTGCAATTCACTGCTTTTAGAAGTTCACAAGGTTGTGCAGCTATCACCACACCCTAATTTTAGAACTTTTTTTTTTGTCACCCGCAAGAGAAACCTCGTTATGCATTAAACAGTCACTCACCATGAACCCCCCCCC
>NW_006796283.1:2425239-2429849 GCF_000442215.2 Lipotes vexillifer
CGCCCCGCCACCCCCACCCCTCCACCCCACCCCCGCCCTTGACAACCCCTAATTTTCTCTCTGTCTCTGGATTTGCCTGTTCTGGACATGTCAAACAGATGAAATCCTATACTATGTGGGCTTCTGTGTCTGGCTTCTTTTACGCAATGTCTTCAAGGTTCATCCACGTCCCATGTATCAGAATTTCATTCGTTTTTAAGACTGAATAACATTCCACTGTATGGATAGCCCTCAGTTTGTCTATCCATCCATTCATTGATGGACATTTGGGGGTGGTTCCACCTTTTGACTCTCGTGAATAGTGCTGCTGTGAGCATTTGTGGACACAGTTTTGTGTGGAAATATGTTTTCCATTCTCTTGGGTAAATACCCACAAGTGGAGTTGCCAGGTCATATTGTGACTCTTGTGTTTCACCTTTTGAGGAGCTGCCGGCCTCTCTTCCAGAGCAGCTGCACCGTTTTACATTCCTGTCAACGCGGTTTGAGGGCTCCAGTTTTTCCACATCCTCTCCACACCTGTTATTATCTGCCTCTTCGATTATAGCCGTGCTGGTGGGCGAGAAATAGTGTCTCACTGTGGTTTCAGTTTGCGTTTCCCCAATAACCAGCGATACTGAGGATCTTTTCACGCGCTTCTTGGCTGTTCGTGTGCTTTTGGAGAAATGTCTGTTCAGGTCCTTGCCCACTTAAGGATTGTGTTATTTACCCTCCTACTGTTGAGTTCTAAAGCTTTTTTATGTATTGTAGATATAACAACGGTGACTTAAACTGCAGCGCCTGAGTCCTAGCCACCCCCAGGGTGCCCGTTGGCATGCTGCCCCCCCCCCATTGGATGGTGGATTCCTTGAAATAAATCGTGGGTGCCTTCCTCTTGCCCCCAGAGTACCTAGCACGGTGCCAGGCACACAGCAGGGCCTCAGTAAAGGTCGGGACCTCAGCCCACCAGCTAAGCGGCCAGGTGGTCCTGTCCAGTTCTCAACGAGGTGGCTTTGATGGGCTGCATTTAGGGCCTGTTTTACCAGCAGTGAGAGAACAGCAGTGGTATCTGCAGGGAAGCTGGGACCCACACAGGTATTTACTGAGCACGGACTGTGCCGGGCAATGAGCTGGCCCCAGGGAGAGCAGGGAACCAAGAGTCCCAGGGCGGTGTGTGCATTTGCACAGGCTGGGGACCATGTCAGTGAATCCTTTACATTTAACGCTGATGGGATGGAGGAAGCTGGGCCCAGGCTAACAGGGGCGCTGGCAGGTGTCTGGGACATCCGGGAAAGCCTTCTAGGGGAGGGACTTTCCTGCAGAGACCCGAGGATGGCAGGAGTGAGGCGGGTGTCCGAGGCACACCAGGAGGAGCATTTTTAAGCGCCCAGAGGCAGAGGGAACAGGGCCACCCCGGAAGAACGGGGGCACCAGCATGGCTGAGGTCAGAGCACAAGGGGCCATGTCTGGGGACTAGACCCCCCGGGCCGTGGGGCCACGGCCTGACCCTTTGCGTCTGCACAGAACCAACCTGATTTTCAGGAAAAGCAAGCCAGGAGGTAACCCACCAGGGACCGAGGTCCCGGGCAACAGCTGGGCCGGAGTTTCCCTGGGCCCTGGTGTGCCATGCTGCCCGGACGGCACCTGTGTCCACGGTGCAGGGCCCATTGTGGAAGAAATTAATCGTGGGTCCCAGAGAGAATGCGGCAGAAACATAGCAGGAGTCAGGGTTTTCTCGGGGCTGGATCCAGGCTGCCATGTTGACAGTGACCGTGAATTGACAGGCGCAGAGTGTCCTGCTAGCTCGAGGCCAGGCAGGAGGAGGAAAGGACAGGAGTGTTAGTGGAGAGACGGAGAGGGAGGGAAGGGGGCAGGGGATAGAGACAGAGGAGACAGAGACAGGGACGGGGAGAGGCAGGGCTGGGGAGGAAGAGACAGAGTTGGGGGTGGGTTATGGGGGGGGAGGGGAGGGAGAATGAGCCCTTCCTGCTGTCACGGGCACCCGTGTGTTAAATCTCACTTTGCCCCTTGTTTCTAAGCCTAGAGCCCAGCCCCTTCCACACACCTTCCCATAAAGTCCCAGCAGCAGCCCCTGAGCATGGCTGTCCTCTAGCCCAGAGCAGCCCGAACCCACCCAGAGCAGGGCCACCCCAGCTGTTGCTGTGCCCCAGGCAGGAACTCCTGCCTCAGTGGGCAGCCCTGTGCCCCCGTCTCGGGACACTGAGGGGCGCTGAGTAGAACTGGGTCCCTAGGGCACGGGGGTCTCTAGGTGATGCCCAGCAATGCTGCCCAACCACCCGGCAGCCCAGGGCTTGATCCCACTTGAGCTGCTCTCAGTTTGGCCCAAAGTCCTGAGATGAAAATGCGGGTCTGCCTCAGCTGCCCATGGAGCAGGACCCCCCGCCTGGGGACAGCTCTCCATCTGCTTGGAGATGCCCCCTGCGTCATCCTGCAGGAGGGGCCCAGGCCCAAGCCCACTGCCCAACAAGCCGCAGGAGGGTTGTCAGGGCTGATTCTGAGCCGGAGCCAGTCAGGCTGCAGGGTCAGCCTCCCCGCCCACCCACAGTGGCCAGCAGGGAGGAGTTCCTGTGGAAACACCCAGAACTCCCTCAGGGCGTAGAGGCCAGCCCCCCAGGAGCACCTGCTTGGAACAGTGGGGAGCCCGGGAGCGAGAGGGTGTTAGAAAGAGCCTGCTGTGGGAGTGGGCTTTGGGCGGGCCGTGTGGGGAGGGTCTGAGGAAGGGGGTTCAACCTCGAGTGGGTGCTGTCGGAAAGGGGGACAGTCCTCTGATGGGGGTCTGGCTCATCTCCGGGGAGAGGCGAGGATGGAGCTGAAACGGTGAAGGGTGCTTTGGCCTCCTTGAGGGTTTGGCACTGTGTGGGTGGCCGGGTGACCTGTGTCGCTCCGTGGTGGTCAGAGCAGCCTCGTCTGAGGTCCTGTTCACACCCAACGGAAGGACAGCATAGCCTGGCCGGCCGGGAGCCAGGCCAATGCCCAGGTGTCCAGGGGCCTTTTTGGGGAGGGATGGGAACCCCTCAAGTCTTCACACCATTGGACCGCCTCTCCCAGCCACCTTCTGCCCTCAGAGCCGCTGTTCTGGCTGCCGTGCCTCAAGGACCCTCGGCGATGGCTGAGGGAAGTTTCCGGAAAACCCAACCTAAGGGGCCTGTCTGCCAGGGGCGCAGGCCCTCCTGCCTGTGTGGCCGGGGACCGTGCAGGGCCTAGAAGGAGCATGGGCCTCGGGCGGGAGCGATCGGAGTGCAGTCTGGCCAGGTTCCCTGAGGCACGGGTTGCTGGGACCTGAAGGAGCCGGGTAAGGGCTTGCTGGGGGCACCCAGAGAGAGTCAGGGTCCCCACCCTCTCTCAGAGCCCGCCTGGAGATGCCCAACCCAGCTGCAGCCCCGGGGCTGACCAGGAGTCAGGGTGGGGCTGGGGGACACGGTTTGGCCAGAGGCCTGCCCCGCCCCAGGCCCCCTGAACATTGAGTCCTCCCGGGCGGTGCAGGGCTCCTCCCTCTGCACTCGGGGTCCCTTCTCAGAGCCACTCTCTCCGGAGACGCCTGTGGAGCCCGCGATGTCCCTCCTGACCCTGGGGCAGCGGGGTGCGGGGCCAGCTGTCCCCGCACTGGGCCCAGCACAGCTTGGAGCTGCGTCCGTGGGGGCCGCAGGGTCAGCGTGGGGCCCTGGCACGGTGTGTCCTGGCCTGGTCCACCCCTCGGCTGGCCGCTCTGGCATCCGGCAGGGTGGGCGTGAGCTTCATCCTCGGCGCTGGGGCCGGCAGGCCTGGGTGTAACGCTGTCCCAGGGCGTTTGCAGCCACCCTCACTGGACGTGCTGTTTCCACGGGTGACAGGGTCACGGGTTTGGCGAACTGCGCCGTGGTTTGCTGCCTGCCTCAACCCCAGGTGGAGGCTGGTGAATATAAGGATGTAATTTCTTCCCTCACAATCCCCAAGTCTGCCCTACTCCTGGGAGTCCACAGACCCCAGGTTGGGGGGCCCCTGCGCCGGCCCCGCCCCCGCCCCTTGGGAGGAAATGTCACGTCTGAAAGCACAGTCTCCTCCGTGGAGTCCTGACGGGAGCCTTCTGCACCCCATGGGCCACTGGGGCCTGTGGGTGGACTTGGGGGTGCCCTGTGGAGGTTCAGGGCACAGCTTGGAAGCATTCCCTGGCTGTGCGGTCCCCCCTGGGGTGCAGAGCAGTCCTTCTGGGAAGTCCTCATCTGTGGGGGTCCCCATGGAGCCCAGTAATCAGGGGGATTGTTTCTGGCCTTCACAGGAAGTGGAGGTATCCCCACTGGGGTGGTCAGGGTAGCTGTGATGTCTGTCAGGCGGGGGCAGAGACTCCCAGACCCCGCCCCAGGGCAAAGGAAGGGTGGGGCCGCCTCACCCCCAGGCCCACTCAGACTGCAGCGGCTCCACTAACCCGAGGCTCTATTTTTAATAGTTTGAGGTACAGTTCACACACCATACAATCCACCCATTTAAAGCATACAATTCCACGATTTCTAGTATATTCACGGAGCTGTGAAGCATTACCAGTCAGTTTTAGAACATTTTCATCACCTCAGAAAGAAGCCCTGTCATCCCCCCTCCCCCTCCCCCTGTCATCCTCCCTCCCCCTCCCCCTCCCCCTG
>NW_006796283.1:2430147-2433792 GCF_000442215.2 Lipotes vexillifer
CCCCTCCCCCTGTCATCCCCCCTCCCCCAGCCCCTGGCAACCGCGAATCTGGTTTCTGTCTTACAGATCTGTCCGTTGTGGACATTTCACGCAGATGGAATCCTGCACCGTCTGGCTTCTTTCACTCCCTGTAATGTTTTCAAGGTTCATCCATGTTGTAGCTTGACTAATATTAAGACAATAATAGTCCAGCCTACGGATGGACCATATTTGGTTTATCCATCATCCATTGATGGACCTTTGGCTTGTTTCCCCCTTTTGTTCCCCCCTTTTGCTGTGAACATTCGTGTACAGGTTTGTGTATGGACGTGTGTTTTCATTTCGTTCTTTTCATTTTGGGGTATAAACCGAGGAGTGGAATTGCTGGGTCAGGCGGGACCTCTAGCTTTAATTGAGGAACTGCTGGACTGTTTTCCAGAATGTCTGCACCATTTTACATTTCCATTCAGCTCCTTTTTAAAGAATGTCCTGGAGGTTGAGATGTCCTTACAGGCCCTCTACCCCTCACCCAAACCTGGGGAATTATTCCTGGACACGGTGAAGCCTATGTTTGGAGAAACTCCTAATTTCTCAAGCACACCCTGTGTGCCGGGCACAGGACCTGCTCAGTTTCGCCCCCTGCAGGTGGCCCTGCCCACGTTCCTGCCCCTCCCCACCAAGCGCTACTCTGGTTTCCTTCATGGTGGGTTTCACCTAGTGTCTCTCTGTCCCCCTACATCTCAGGCGCGGGAGGTTCTTTGCTCTCCGTACCCTCAGCCTCTGGCACTCGGAAGGTACCTGGTAGACAAACAGTCATTTAGAGTAGGGGGGTGTCCCCACGCCGCGGGAAGTGGGTGCTCGGGGGAGGTGGGAGGGGCCCCGAGGAGGTTCTCAGAGCAGAGAGTGACCAGCAATCCTGCTCTCTGCGTTTCAGGGCTTTGGAAAAAGAGACGGTGCAGGGCCAGCTGGTGCCCAAGCACGCTCCTTCTCAGAGAGGAGAATCCTCCTGAGAATCCTCCTCTCAAATCCTCCATCTTAACCTGGGTGCTCGGCCTGCGGCCTGGGCCGCCTTCCTGGCGTGTTTGGTGTGTGTGTATAGATCGCCTGCCCTGGGAATAGCTGGCAGGGGCTCCCCGGAGAGTGTGAGACAGAGGCTGCTGCCTGGGGTGAAGCTGGGAGCTTGACCATCGGGCAGATTTTCAGCAACAAGATCGTTGGTCCTCAAAAAACATAACATAAAAAAGAAAACGATTGAGGGCTTCCCTGTGGCGCAGTGGTTGAGAGTCCGCCTGCCGATGCAGGGGACACGGGTTCGGGCCCCGGTCCGGGAGGATCCCACATGCCGCGGAGCGGCTGGGCCCGTGAGCCGTGGCCGCTGAGTCTGCGCGTCCAGAGCCTGTGCTCCACAACGGGAGAGGCCACAACAGTGAGAGACCTGCATACCGCAAAAAAAAAAAAAAAGAAAGAAAGAAAAGGATTGTTGGTCCTGAAATAAGAATCACCTGTGAGCTTTTAAAACCCTCTGCTGCTCAGGCCTCACCTCTGACCCACTGAATCGGTGTCTCTGGGTGGACTGGGTGTCAGTTACTAGTTTTCAAGGTCCTGCAGGTGGTTCTAACAGGACAACCTGGGTTCTTGATCTCGAGTGGCATCTGAGTCACCTGGAGGGCGTTACAGCCCCGGTGGTCCACCCACCCCCAGAGTTTCTGCTTCAGTGGGCCGGGGGGAGCCCGAGAATCTGCATCTCATCAAGGTCCCAAGTGATGGTGATGCTGCTGGAGAGCAGCAGCACAGAGCATCCATGGCCACCCGCGTCCATTGCGGCCCCCCCAGGTCCTCCGCCTGGTCATGGGCTAGACCATTGCGGCTTCTGACGCGACGTACTTAACGCAGTGCCTGCCACGCGCCCTGCACCATCCTGAGGTGCTTTGCAAGTGTGAATCCTCTTACTCTCCACGAGCATCCCACGGGGTGGATATTGTCACTGTCACTCTTCACAGCAGGGGACACGGAGACCCAGCAAAGTTAGGTGACTCGGGCCAGCTCTGAAGGCGGTGCAGTGCCGGTCTGACCCCAGCTCCTGGCTCTTCACCCCCACGCTGTTCTCCTCTTCTGTGGCTCCGAGAGAGTAACTTTAACCCCATTTTGCAGATAGGGAAGTCGAGGCTCGGGTCAGGTCACCTGTCCAGGATCCGAGCTCAGACCTTCCTGACTTCCGGCCACTCTGGTCAAGGTCCCTCTCCCGTGAGGGGGCTCCTTCGATGCTTCCTCCCATCCCTGCCCTATACCCGCTGCTGCCCCACCTCACAGTTATGTCCATGAACCCCTGACCTGTGAGAGGCCAGCCCTGCGGGCCTCGGGCAGCTGAGCCTCAGCGCCTGCTGGGTGACCAGAGAGGGGAGCATGGGTCCGGGAAGGTTGCTCCCCGGATGGCGGGATTGGGAACCCTGCGTTCTATTCCTGTCTCCCCTGTTCAGGCCCAGAGGGAGGGGCATGAAGGGTGAACAAGGGTGGTCCCTGCTCACTGAGGCCCGACAGGATATGGGGCTGAAACTTGGAAGCTGGAGTCAGGGATGCCCAGGTCTCCAGAGCCTGCACCTTGAAACTGTTCACACCAGAGAGAAGACAGTGCTTGACATCAGTGGGGTCCGAAGCAGCAGCTGGCCTCCCCTGAGCAAAACCCAGGGTTCTTCTGACGCCCGGGGCCCGCTCCTGGGTGTTGGGTGCACAGCTGCGTCCTGAAGGGACCCTCCTTCAGGATGAGTCAAGCTGCCATTCTGAGTGAGGACCCCCAGGCCAGAGGGACCTGGTGTAGTTGGAGCTGCAGGCCGCGCTCCTCGATGCCGACCCCCCTGTGTTTCGGTGGGCAGTGCAGAGGGATAGTCCCCAACGTGGGCCTGGGAATCTGGCGCACATGGCGGGGGTCCTAGCCGAGCCGCTTCTGTCAGGACTTTGGGCAAGTGACTTAACCTCATCACGCCTCGGTTTTTGTCTGTCTGTAAAATGGGTACAGTGTCTCCCTCGTGGGCTCTCTGTGGGAACTGACTGTCTTGGACCTGCCGTGAGCACTTGGCATGGGGGAGAGGAGCCTCTGCTGTCCCTGGGAGGTCAGGGCGACAGGCGAGCAGAGGGGGTCTCCTCAGGGAGTGCAGCTCAGAGGGAGGCAAGCTCCCAGGGGAGAGGACGCTGACTTCGGGTCTACGGACCAGCCACTTCTCTGACTCATCCTCGATGTGCACACGTCAGCCGACGGTGCCAGGTGTGGGCCTCTCCTCTGATGGGGAACAGGGGGCATTGGCTGGCCCCCACATCCCCGTGGCTCCTTCCAGTTCTGGGGACAGCTGAGTGCGGAGGTTCACATCTTCGCCCCTTCCTGCTGTGTGGCCTTGGACAAGTCGCCTTACCTCTCTGAGCCCCCTGTTGCAATGACAGCTCCTGGCCCTCCGTGGATTGTGAGAGCTCAGCAGATGTCAGCCGATGGCGTCCCTGGACACCGTGGCCGTGGTTTCTGACTGGGCTGCCCTGGAAGGTTTTCCGGGTGCCTGCAACTGAGAAGGCAGCCAGCGTGGGGAAATTCTCAAGGTAAACTTAACAGGGTTCATTCTCCGGAAGTTAGGTCCATCTCTTTTTTTTTTTTTTTTTTTTTTTTTTTTTTTTGTGGAAAAA
>NW_006796283.1:2433807-2452083 GCF_000442215.2 Lipotes vexillifer
TTTTTTTTTTTTTTTTTTTTTTTTTTTTCTGATGTGGAAAAGACCTTCCCTTTATTCATAATCACCAAAACTTAAGCAACAAAGATGCTCTTGAGTAGGAGTGGATAACACAGTATGGTTCAGGTCCACAGAAGACGCGGAGGCCTTAAGTGCGTACGACAAAGTCAGAGAAGCCAACCTGAAAAGGCTTCCTACTGTATGAGTCTAACTCTATGACTTTCTGGAAAAAGCGAAACTATGGAGACAGTCAGAGAACACTGGTTGCCAGGGGATGGGGGAAGGAAGGATGAGTAGGTGGAGTGCAGAGGAGTTTTAGGGCAGTGAAACTATTCTGCGTGACACGGTAATGGTAGGTACAGGTCATTACGTTTGTCCAAAATCACAGGATGGGCGACACCAGGAGTGGTGACGTATCAGTATTGGCTGATCGACTGTAACACATGCACCGCACTCATGTGTGTCTGTACTTGCACTCAATGTTTGTGTGAACCTAAAGCTATAACGTCTAATCTTAAAAAAACAAAACAAAACAACCCCACTAAACCTTCCCAGGGTGATCGGGTGAGGAAAGCAGAAGGAGCAGTGCTGGCGTTAAGTCGGCCAGGTGGGCACGGCCTAGGGTGCTGGTTGAGCTTGTTTCTTGAGTCTGGTCCTCCCCCGGCCATTGGGGACCCCCTGCTCGCACCGTGGAGGTGGGCACACCTGGGTGGCTCCCTGGTTTGAGGCCAGCCGCACCTGAATCCCCTCCCCTCTGGGCAGCACAAGGACGAACGTGGGGCCCGTGTTTGCTGGTCTCCGTGGTGTCTGCTTTAGCTCTCGACCCCTCCCGGCCTCGGGGTGGCTTCCTGGCTGGTGACCTGGTCTCATCGCGGGAATGGCCATCATCTGCATGCGATGCTCGTGGCCTCTCCGGTCGCTTTCCTGCCTCCAGTCTGACATGTCTGATGCCTTCTCAGGGAAGCTTGCCCCCTCCGTCCCCCCAAGAAGGCCACCGACCTGCCACTTGGGCCCCCTTTCTGGCTTTCCCACCAACCTGCTAAATACTCGGGCTGGGCACCTACCAGGCCAGCGTCCTCTGTGAGGAGCATGGCTTTCCCCCAACACCCGGGTTCGGATCCCGGCCCCCATGAGGCACAAATCCTGAGTCTTAGTTTCTACAGCTGGAAAAGCAAGCATAACGTCACTGTTGTGAGAATTTGCCCATGAAAGTCTTTCTTCCCATCCCTCTTGAAAAATTTTAATTTTTATCAAGATGATGTGCCCACAGTTTAAGATGTCAATTAATGCTAAAAACAACAGTGTTTAGAACAAAGCCCCCTCCCTCTACTGCTTCCAGAAGTACAACTTTAAACTCCTTTAGCTGTGTCTCCAGACACTTAACTCCAAGTTTCTACATCTGTGCTTACTGCTTTCTTAGTTTACGGTCACTTTTAGCTGTTATGTACTGACTCCCTACTGTGGTAGGTGAAGATTCTCAGTCTTTTAGAACCACCTCTCTCTTCCCTTTCTTAACCATTCCAGCGTTGTTAGGTCAATTCTGTTAAATCCATAGCTCTCATTATTAGAAGACTGGGGTATTGAGGCAAGCAACGCGCTGATTGTGTATACACGCATGTATTGATACTTTTCACGTGCAGCTTGAGTTAGTAATCACCTCATTTTTTTCAAATACATAGTTTTCTTTAAAACAGTGGTTAATTCGTTTCCCAACTTCCAAATGCTCAGAAAAATATCTCTCAATGCTGTGTTTTGCATGAAACATCCACCAGATTCTCTCTCTATATATACAGTGTATACACATTTTTTAGATTTATATATTTTCCTTCAGTGTTTGCTGGAAGATATATACAGTTGACCCTTGATCGGTGTTGGGATTAGGGGCTCTGACCCTTCACGCATTTGAAAATCCATGTGTAATGGATAGTCAGCTCTGAGTATGTGCGGTTCTACTGTATCTGTGGATACGTCTGTGGATTCAACCGAGTCATGTAGTACTGTAGTCTTTACTATGGAAAAAATCCATGTTTAAGCGGACGCTCACAGTTCAAATCCGTGGTATTTTTGTGTAAACATATATAAAATTGCTCCCGGAAATTCCCTTCGCCACCTCATGGTGGTTGGACAACCCCCCCGCAACCATGTCTTTCCTCTTCTGTGATTTTTCTCCCTCATTTTGGTGGAGTACATCCTGCAGTAGCTTCCTGAGAAAGGATGCATGGAAGATAGTTTTTGTGGCTTAATGACTTGATAAATTGGAAGATAGTTTTTGTGGCTTAATGACTTGATAAATTGGTTGTGTATGTAATTGTAGATTAAGAATCATTTTTGTTCAGAATTTGGGTGGGGGCCATTTCCCACTGAGGTCTAGGTCTCGGTGTTGCTGTCAAGAGGTCTCATGCTCTGCTGACTCTCAGTCCTTCGTGTGAAGTCTGTCTACTCTGGAAGCATTTGGGATCTTTGCTCACTGAGGTTCTGAAGTTTCTCATGACTTTGTATGAGAATCTTTCCTCCGTCGTGCAGGGTGTCTGTGAGCCCCTTCAGCCTGGACGCTCACATCCTTCAATTCTGGGACGCTTTCCCATTTTACGTCTTTGGTAATTTTCCTTCCTTGCTTTCTGGAACTCCTAATTTATAGATTTAGGGCCTTCAGGATGACTCATGAATGACTCTAATTTTCTTCTCACTGTTTCTCACTACTTTGCCCACCTCTTTTTGTTCTAGTTTCTGAAAGGTTTCCTTGGATTTATCTTCCAACTCACTTATCAAAATTTTTATTTTAGCCATCACACTTTTAACTTCCAGGAGCTCTTTTTCTGTTTCTTTTTTCTTTTTCCTTTTTTATTGCCTTTGATTCTCATTTTGAGGATACAGTACCTTATCTCTATGAGGATTTAATGTTTGGCATCTATGTCTTCCACACCCTGCATTTTTCATGATTCCCTCCAAATTTTTCCGCGTTTACTTGTATGTTTCGGTCTCTTTCCTCTTGGAGGCTTTCTCCAAGTGTCTGATGACCCTGGGCTGTTCACTTATTGGAGTAAGGTACCAGAAAGCTGACTGAAAGCTCTGTGCAGGCTTCACTGCTGGCCTGATCCCGTTTCTCCAGAGAAATTCTCCCCATCCTGCCTGGGTGTAGGAATTCCAGCCGCCAGCACCTGGGTGGGCCGGGGAAGCGGGCAGGGTCTCTGTTCAGAGTGAAGACTTCCTCCTCATAGTCCCGGGTCTGGTCCCATGCCTCCCCCCATGCTCCTCACCTGCCTGGGTCCCCTGGGACATGGTTTCCTGGTTCACGCAGAAACTTCCTGTGTCACGCAGGAGGGGAGAAGTCTCTCTTTTTAATTCACAGTTGATATGTTCTCGGCATATCAGTCTTTTGTTCTCTAGATTTGTTCTATCTTTTCTCTAGATTTGTTCTCCTAACTTTTAGTTCTTATTTATGTAGTTTGTAGGTCGCCTGGCTAGAGACTGAGAATCCTGTATTAGTTTGCTAGGGCTGCTGTAACAGAATGTCACAGACAGGGGGCTTAACCAGCAGCTACTTATTCTCTAGCAGCTCTGGAGGCTGGGTTCGGGCTCTTCTGAGGCCTCTCTTCTGAGGCCTCTCTCCTTGGCTTGCAGACGGCCACCCTCTTGCTGCTTCTGCACATGGCTGTCCCTCTGAGTGCACTCCTGGTGTCACTTATAGGAACACCAGTCATACTGGATTAAGCCCCCCCCTTCCCCCCGCCATGGCCTCATTTTTTAAAATATGGTAAAATACATGTAACGTAAAACTTATCGGGGCTTCCCTGGTGGCGCAGCGGTTGAGAGTCCGCCTGCCGATGCAGGGGACACGGGTTCGTGCCCCGGTCTGGGAAGATCCCACATGCCGCGGAGCGGCTGGGCCCGTGAGCCATGGCCGCTGAGCCTGCGCGTCCGGAGCCTGTGCGCCACAACGGGAGAGGCCACAACAGTGAGAGGCCTGTGTACCGCAAAAACAAAACAAAACAAAACAAACAAACAAAACTTATTATCTTAACTGTTTTTAAGTATGTGGTTCACTGATAGTCAATATAGTTATAATGTCGTGCCACCACCATCACCACCATCCATCTCCAGAAAGCTTTCATCTTGTAAAACCACCTCTCCACACCCGTTAAACAATAACCGCCCTGCCCCCCAGCACACACCATTGTGCTTTCTGTCTGATTTTTAACTACTCTAAGAATCTCAGATGTAGAATCCTACAGTATCTGTCGTTTTATGACTGTGACTTAATCTCGCTTAGCATAAGGTCTTCAAGTTTCATCCAGGTTGTAGCCTGTGTCAGAACCTCCTCCCTTTTTTGTTTTTAAATTTTTATTTATTTTATTTATTTTTATTTTTGGCTGCATTGGGTCTTCGTTGCTGTGCGCGGGCTTCTCATCGCGGTGGCCTCTCTTGTTGCGGAGCACAGGCTCTAGGCGCGCGGGCTTCAGTAGTTGTGGCGCACGGGCTTGGTTGCTCCGCGGCACGTGGGATCTTCCCGGACCAGGGCTCGAACCCGTGTCCCCTGCGTTGGCGGGTGGATTCTTAACCATTGCACCACCAGGGAAGCCCCCTCCTCCTTTTGAAGGCTGAGTAATATTCCATTGTGTGGATGGATTGCATTTGGTTTATCCATCATCTTTTGATGGACACTTGGGTTGCGTCCACCGCTTGGCTATTTTGAGTAATGCTGCTGTGAACGTGGATGTACAGGTATCTTCTTGAGACCCTGCTTTCGGTTCATATGGGTATATACATGCCCAGAAGTAGCCATCAAGTGACAAATGTGTTCAAGGAAGGAGGGAGGGGTGTATCGGGTGCCAGGGGCCGAGCAGCAGCCACCTTGTCCTTGCTCAGGGGGAAGAGGCCCAGCTGCTTCTGTCCGTGGCTCCTGTCTCGTTTCTTTCGCTGCATCTTCGGGCAGGTAGTAGTCATGTGAGCTTCACCTCCTCCCTCCTAGGAGTCCAGTAGCATCACCTTGTCAGGGTCCCAGCGACCCACGGGGAGAACTTGCTGGCCAGGGGCAGAGTCTGACCAGGGCCTAGTCATCTGTGCCCCCAGACCAAGCCAGGTCAGTCTAGTTGGGTGGGAGTTTTCTGGACGGAAGACTTGGGCCATGGCATCGGCACCTGGGCTTGTGAGCGCCGTGTAGGGCCAACCAGGAGAAGGGGTGGTTCGGCCACCTCCAGGCCTGAGCCCCCGTCTGCTGCGGGCTCCAAGCGGCTCCCAGGAAGAGCTCCCCCGTCCAGGGCTTGCCCTCTGGAGGTCACCGCATCTGGCCACACTGACCTGGCCCTCTCCTGGACGTATGGCAGAGGCTGCATTGTCCCCAGGCTGGTCCCCTGGGCTCTGTGTTGAACGCGTTGGAATAACTTCAGCGGGCGGGCGGGCGGGGGCGTCAGAGGAAGAAAATAAAAGCGTGCGAGAGGCGTGCGGGGCCCTGGGGAGGCACGAGTGACTTGGTTAGAGCCAACTGTCCACACTGCCCAGGATGCTGGCTGCAGGGTTCTAGGCCCAGATCTCTGCTGGCTGAGGAGCACGGGATGAAGTCGGCTTTCGGACTTGGACCCGCTGGTGTCCTGAGCCAGACAGAGCCGGTGCCCACAGTGTGCCTGGAGCGATGGTCTTGGTGGCCCTCAGAGTGGGTCCCCGAGCACAGTGTTGGCTTTACTGGGGAGCTTGTCAGGAATGCAGAGGCTCTGGCCATGCCCACCCGGCTGGGACAGGAGTTTGGGGGGTGTTAACTCGCCCTGCGATCAGGGACACTGCCACAACCCAAGCCTGAGACCCGCCGGTGGTCACATCTCATTTGCTCTTCCCTACGAGCCTGGGTCACTCCAGTTGGCATCTTACAGGCCATGTTTAGGGAGGTTGGGTCTCCCTAAGGCCCACTCAGATCTCCTGATTCTGGGTTCCGGGTGATGGGGACAGAGGGGTCATCCCTCATCTTCAAGGCGATGGGCACGTGAGGTGGCAGTGGAAGCGGCAGAGTCCCTGAGAGGGTCACCTGCGTGCAACCCTGCCCTCCCAAGCTTACCTGGAAAGAAGCAGGGGTGCCCCCTTGACGATCTGTCTTCATCTCGGTGTCTGCCTGAGAGGGGCAGCCACGGCTGCGGGGCCCGGGGTCGGCGGGGTGCAGAGTGCAGACCGGAAGTTGCCCCTGCCCTGGGGGCTGCACCGGCCCAGACAGACCCCACAGCACTGCAAGGGTGGTGCCCTGTCGGGGCTGTGCCTAGTCTTCTCTGCGCCAGGCTCTGCGCCAGGCTTCTGTCTTTCCACATACAAGCTGCTTGGGGTATAAAACAAAACAGTGGATTTAGTCTTTTGCAAATAACCAGCCGGATGCAATGGAACCAGCATGGGGAATCAGTGCCTTGAATTCAGCCTTTTGTCTGTTGCCCCAACAAGAAAGCAAGAGGGGGAGGAGAAACGGCTGGCCCAGAGCCTCCCTTTGCGAGAAGCTGTCTCCTCGCTGAGGGCCTGCGTTCTTTCTCCTGCTCTGCACCAGCCCTTTGCTCTCAAGCGGCGGGGCCCAGCTACCCCGGCAAGTCACAGCAGAGCTGATCTGGAGCGTATTTCTGTCATATCAAAATCCATTTTTCTTCAGCTCTAAAATCAGAGGTGTGTTCTGACCGGGAGCAAAATTGCAAATACAGTAAAAACTGCAAGCTGCAAGCAAGGACGGCTCAGCTGCCCTGTCATGCCATGTGCAGGAGGCCATGCCCACTGCTTTATGTGCCTGGGGGGGGTGGGTGGGTACAGTTATCACCCCCATTTCACAGGTGAATAAACTGAGATCTGAGAGGTGGAGTGAGGTCCCCCAGGTCGTGGGTGGGTGGAAAGGCCCAGCTCTGGACTCAGGGCTCCTGACTTCCGGCTCCCACACTGCAGGCTCTACTCTCCCAAGGTTCCAGAACTGCCAGGCAGGCTGGCCCAGCAGGGCCCCGTTGGCCTCAGGAGTTTGTTTCAAAGCCCTGTGTCCCTCACTCTACTCTCAAAGCACCTAGAACTGGTCCAGCTCATCTTCTATCTTGCTTTGGGATTTGAAATTATATATTTCTCACTGCTTCTGTTCATTTTTGTGTACCAATCATTAACCATCTTGTCTTTTGTAAGTGACCTGAAATTTCACGTAACGTACAACTAGCCATTTTAAAGTGAACAGTTCAGTGGGATATAGCACATTCACAACGTTGTGCAACCACCACTTCTATCTAATTCCATCTAATTCTATCTAATTCTATCTAATTCTATCTAATTCCAGGCCGTCATCTTCGTCACCCCAAAAGGAAACCCCGACCCCGTTAGCATCATTCCTGTTCCCCCTGCCCCAGACCCTGGCAGCCGCCAGCCTGCTTTCTGTCTCCATGGATCTATCTGTTGAGGACATGGAGTGATGTATGTATTTTAGAGCAAAGCCTGGCTGAGTAGCTGTTAGCTCCCTTTTCCTCACCATTCGCTCTTGTCTGGGCGCACCTTGCGTGCACATTTCTGACCCTCTCCAGCCTCTGCTAATCTGTTCGGGGACCCCTGGAGTCACGGAATTCAGGAATAATATGCCGAGCAGTTCTTTTCACTGATGTGGAAACAGACTCGGAAGCCGTGGTTGGTTCTGGTCACTCAGGTCTGCAGGGGCGCGGTGTCGAGGCTTGTGGAAGGCCAGGGTGGCAGGACCCGGGAGCTTGGAGTGGGAGGGAGGCTCCAGCCCCCACCTGGGACCCTTGTGCTGCCTGCTCCATCTCTCAGAGACAGTTGATATTTGCCTTTGTCTCCGTTTATGTGATAGACTCTGCGTTCATGTCTGGAAGGTGGGAACGATGCTGTCCAGGCTGTAGAGACGTGGTGTTGATTCTGTGATTGGGCCGGGTGGCCCGCTTCCCAACACCTCCCCGTTATCACCACTTTATCTGAGGGAGGGAATGTGGGCACTCATTTTCTCAGGGGTGGGGTCTGCCGCACCTCCCAGGATGCCAGCTGTTGCTCCCAGTCTGGCACCCTCGGGACGAGGTGGACAGGAGCTCACTGGGTGCAGAGCCCGGGTACAACCGCGAGCCCTGGGTTTGAATCCCTCCGCCTTGGCTGCCTGGCCCCTCTCTGAGCCTCAGTTTCCTCACCTGGGAGGTAAAATGCTGTTCACCCCTAAGGGTTGTTGGGTGTTTTTTTGGTTTTTTAAAATTCTTTATTTTTGGCTGTGTTGGGTCTTCATTGCTGCGCACAGGCTTTCTCTAGTTGCGGCGAGTGGGGGCTACTGTTCGTTGCGGTGCACGGGCTTCTCGTTGCGGTGGCTTCTCTTGTTGTGGAGCACGGGCTCTACACATGCGGGCTTCAGTAGTTGTGGCATGCAGGCTCACTAGTTGTGGCACACGGCCTTAGTTGCTCCGCGGCATGTGAGATCTTCCCAGACCAGGGCTCGAACCCGTGTCCCCTGCATTGGCACGCGGATTCTTAACCACTGCGCCACCAGGGAAGTCCTATCCCTAAGGTTTTGATGATGATGATGAATATTAGTTACCGTTAACTGAGCATTAACGATCTTCTAGCACCTTACACGGATTACATGGATTACCATGTTTAAGCAGCACAGCCACCTTCCCCGTTTTACAGATGAGGAAACCGAGGCACAGAGAGTTAAAGCAGATATTCCCAAGGGCACAGATCCAGAAGGAGTGGAGCTTGGATTTGACCCCATGTCTGCTCCACTCCTGACTCCTCCCTGTGCCCCCATATCCATGGCCTCCACAAGGCTGTCTGTGGAGCTCCTGTGCGTCCTTAGCTGAAAGCCCAGCCTGCCTTGAAGGGATGCAGGGGTGCTGGCAGGGAGGTGGGCTGAGTCTCTTCATGCAGGAGCATCCTCAGCTTTGGTTGGTGGGGGGGCACCAGTGAAACCCAGAGTGACATCTTGGCCGGTCCCAGCTGGGGCATCTGGATTCATTCAGCAAATAAACATGGGACACCCAGTTAAACTTGAATTTCAGATCATCATTTCTAGTATAAGTATGTCCCCTGTACTATGTCTCTAAAAATTACTTGTTCATGTGAAATTCAGATTGAACTGGGCATCCTGTGTTTTATCTGACAGCCCTGTCGCCAACCCACAAGTGGGCGTGGCAGTAAGCTGGGGGTGAGAGGTCCCTGCAACAGCAGCCTACGCCCAGCTTGCACTGGCCACAGGGAGACCACTGTCCAGGCAGACGGGTCTGGCCTTAAAGGGCCAGCTTCCCGCAGGCCACCCACCCCAGGCAGGGGAGGGGACGTCCAGGACCAAGAGGCTAGTCTAGGTTCCTTCTCACAACCCCAGGTGCAAGCCCTGGGTCTCTGCCCCAGCGTGGGCAGCTGCAGCCTGAGGCAAGAAAAGGTGTAGGTTGGGGCGGGGATGGGAGGAGAGAAGATGGTGGGGAGCCCCACCCTGTGGAGTGTCATTTAATTTGCATAACTACCTACGGCAGGAGAAATTTAGACCCATCCCATGGGAGCCACACAGGCTATAAGTAGAGCAAGAATACGGGCCCAGTGCTGCTGAGTTTATTTTATTATGTGAAGTGTACATAGATAACTGGGCTTCCCTGGTGGTGCAGTGGTTAAGAATCCGGCTGCCAACGCAGGGGACACGGGCTCGAGCCCTGGTCTGGGAGGATCCCACATGCCGTGGAGCAGCTAAGCCCGTGCACCACAACTACTGAGCCCACGTGGCACAACTACTGAAGCCCACGCGCCTAGAGCCCATGCTCTGCAACAAGAGAAGCCACAGCAATGAGAAGCCCGCGCACCGCAACGAAGAGTAGGCCCCGCTCGCCACAACTAGAGAAAGCCCGCGTGCAGCGACAAAGACCCAACGCAGCCAGAAGTAAAATAAAATAAATAAATTTTATTTTTTTTAAAAGATACATAGATAACATAAAACTTGCCACTCGAACCACTTTTCGGTGCACAGTTCAGTGGCATTAGTCATACTCATAATATCGTACAACCATCACCTCTATCTATTTACAAGACTTTACTGTCACTGCAGACAGAAACTCTGTACCCATTAAGCAATAATTCCCTGCTCCCCTCCCCCCGCCCCATCCCCACCATCTACTTTCAGTGTCTCTGAGTTTGACTCCTAGGTATCTCATATAAGTGAAATCAAATAGTGTGTGTCCTTTTGTGACTGGTTTATTTCACCTAGCAGAGTGTCCTCAGGGTTCGTCCACATTGTAGCAAAGAGCAGAGCTGCCGTCCTGTTGAAGGCTGAATAATGTTTCATTGTTTGGATGGACCACATTGTCTTTGGCTGTTGTGAATAATGCTGCTGTGCACATGGGTGTGCAATGTTGATTCTTTTGGAGATACCAGGCCTGCCATTTTTCATGCCTTAAGGTGTCCTTGCTGAGTGGTCTTCCCACCTCTTCTTGGATGCCTCCAGCAATGGGGATCTCATTACCTTCCAAGGCAGCCTCGTCAGTAGCCAATTTGTAGCCTGGATCTGTGTCCTTGTAGCTGCCCCTTATGGGCCCCATGAGCCCTGTTTGGAGCTGCTCACCCAGGATGTGTTTCTTCCTTCTCTTCCACGCCCCTCCCTGTGGGCCTTCTGCCCACATGGCCTGGGGAGCCCTGCAGGTCACTCCTGACTGCCTCAGCCTCTTACTCCTCCCTTCCCCCTCCCCGACCTCTAAGAGAGAGAGAACAAAATCCAGCCTTGGGAAGCAGGAGGGAAGGGTCTTTAAGAACACTATCAGTGGCAGGAATCATAAAAGCACCTGTGGTCTGATGGTCTGTCTGCCCCGACGTAAACCTTGCCGAGTTGCCCCAAGACAGGGCAGACCGTGGTGGCTGCGTTGCCCTCCCGCACTCAAGCTCACCCTCTCCTGTGTCTCCGCAGGGACCTACCAGGGCCAGTGGGTCGGCGGCATGCGTCAGGGCTATGGTGTGCGGCAGAGTGTCCCCTACGGCATGGCAGCAGTCATTCGCTCTCCCCTGAGGACCTCCATCAACTCCCTGCGCAGCGAGCATACCAACGGCGCCGCGCTGCACCCCGACGCCTGCCCCGCCGTGGCCAGTAGCCCAGCCGTGTCCCGGGGGGGCTTCGTGCTCGTGGTGCACAGCGACTCTGAGATCCTCAAGAGCAAGAAGAAGGGGCTGTTCCGGCGCTCGCTGCTGAGCGGGCTGAAGCTGCGTAAGTCGGAGTCCAAGAGCAGCCTGGCCAGCCAGCGCAGCAAGCAGAGCTCTTTCCGCAGCGAGGCCGGCATGAGCACCGTCAGCTCCACGGCCAGCGACATCCACTCTACCATCAGCCTGGGTGAGGGCGAGGCCGAGCTGTCAGCCATCGAGGACGACACCGACGCCACCACCACCGAGACCTACGTGGGGGAGTGGAAGAGTGACAAGCGCTCGGGCTTCGGCGTGAGCCAGCGCTCGGACGGGCTCAAGTACGAGGGCGAGTGGGCTGGCAACCGGCGGCACGGCTACGGCTGCATGACCTTCCCCGACGGCACCAAGGAGGAGGGCAAGTACAAGCAGAACATCCTCGTGAGCGGCAAGCGCAAGAACCTCATCCCGCTGCGTGCCAGCAAGATCCGCGAGAAGGTGGACCGGGCCGTGGAGGCGGCCGAGCGGGCGGCCACCATCGCCAAGCAGAAGGCGGAGATCGCGGCCTCCAGGTAGGAGGGCGGGGGCGGCGTGGGGAGGCGCGGGGTGGTTCTGCGTCACGGGGCCTGGTTTGGTTGGTTGGTTGTGCTGCCCAGGTTGAGGGCTACACTGGTGTTTCTCAAACTGTGCCCTGCGGAACCCTGGGGTTCCTCAGAGGTTCCCAGAGGTGCGGCGAGGAAATGGTTGATCTGAGGGGGTTCTGGGTCTTACAGCCTCCCCTCAAAGGGAGCAGACCTCCCTTCCTCTCTTTTACTTGTTTTGTATGCTGGTGCTTGACGTAAAACATTGATGGATAAAGATGGTGGCCATTCTGCTTGGTAACATGCATAGGACGGCTGCGGGCTGAGAGAACCGTGTGCTGCCTCCACGGCCGCACTCCCAGGTGGGCATGGAGTGCCCACTGCTGCAGGCACGTGGGAGCAGGGTGGCAGCTGTCCCAGCCACCCCAGCCCGAGGCTCAGATTCTCCATGGGCCCTGGATTTGGCACCAGCTGGACAGACCCGCTGTGGGCACTGGCCTGGGGGCTCACTTGAGGCTTGGCGCTGTAGGCCAATAGCTGTTCTGAATGGGATGCGGGACTTACTGCATTTAGGGTTCAGCGGGGCCACCAGGCCCTAAGCGGTGGGTCCAGAGCTGACCATTGGCGGGCTCCGTGTTGGATGTTGAGGTGTCTTCGGTGTTGGTACAGGGGTGGGGGCTTCAGAGCTGGAGGAAGGGGCCCTGGGTCCCCCTGGGAAGCACAGAGGTAAGTGTGTGAGCCTGGGTCTGCCCTGCTCGGCTGTGGGCAGCAGGAACCGCCAGCCACAGCTTGAAGGAAGCCGCCCTATTGCAAGCCAAGGCCCCCAGGTGGCCATGCTCCTGGGCTCTAAGGAAACAGTTCCTGACTTGTGTTCATCGAGAGCTTCCCACCGCCGTCCTCTTTCCTGGGTCCGGGTAAGGCCCTCGGGTCCGCCCTGAGAGTCTTGGGGACTGGGACGGGGATCTGGGTTGCTTTAAATGCCTTAGGCTGCCCGGTGAAGGAGGTGTTCGGGACGACAGACGCTGGGTCTTGCAGGATGATTCTGTATTCCCGGCCAGGGGCAGGCCTGGAGTTATTCCAGGGAGACGCCCAGCTCAGTGACAGCTCAGGCCTTCCCAGCCTTGTCACTAATAAAACTTTAGCTCGTTCGGTTCTGGTCTCCAGTGACCTTTGATCCACACTGAAAGAACAGAAAAGGTGGCTGTGGTTTTTTTGGCAGAGTATCTGCAGCTCCCATCTGAGGTCTCGGAAATGAAACCCATTCCAAGAAGCTGAAGGGAGATGGAATTACTACCTTGAATGTCGGGGTCCTGCACCGCTCTGTTCACCCCTTCCTACTCCCCCAGAAGTGTTCAGGCCCGCATGAACAGAAGCAGCATTTATGACCACTCATCTGGTATTTTAAGATCAAATTTGGTTCCATAGTTACTTTTTCCATTATAAATGTAACACTTGCTCCGTATGGAAAAGGCAGGGAGCCCGCAGCCTGAGGGTGGGTCTCACGCGTCACCCAGAGACTCCAGCTGGCGTTTGGCGTATTTCCTTCCTTCCAGTAGTTCATCTGTTTGTCACGTTTGTGTTTGGTTGCCTCACTGACCTCAGTGGACCCAAGGCACTTTACAGGGCAGGGGGACAGTGTTGTCAGAAATTTAGGTGCTTGTGAGGCAGAAGCACAAGGATTTCATTGACTTTAAAGTCCGACACCCAGGCGAATTTCTTGAGACTGGGGACGTGGGACTCATCTGTGGGAGGTGTTTTCTGACACCTCCCACGGAAGCTGCCGGGGGGCTGGTCTTCATGAAGGAGTCTGTGGAGGTGGTGGTGGTGTGGGCGGAGCTCAGAGCCAGCTCCCTGAGGAGCCCCACCTGGGACAGTCTTCCCACCTCTCGCCCGTGAGATGAGAGTGGCGGCTGCCCGCCTGCCACAGAGGCCTGGTAACTTCCCTGACAACGGCTCCATGTATCGGGTGCTGGCTCGCTGAGACGTCCAGCCTGGGCCCATCACTGCTCAGCAGCCCGGGGGAGGTGCTCGCTCTCTCTGGGCCACAGGTTCCTTGCGGAAGGATGGGATGGAGCGACATGCAGTGCCCTCAGCGTGTGTGGGGCCTGGCGTGCGCCGCTGTCACCCTCCCAGGCGTCCCCTGAGCTGGGCCGGCCCCTCCCCTCCTGCCTCTGGCCTCGTGGGGAGGTGGGTGTGAATGCACACCCATGGTGTGATCCCAGCCTTGCGGCTTCGTGGTGCCAAGGTCACCCCTCGGAGGTGGGAGGGGACAGTGTCCTCGGTCACCACGACAGGATTGAGGACGAGCCTCCGTCCCAGGCTGTGGTGGGAGCTGCACTTGCTGTGTTTCTCCATGAGCTTAGATTTGAAAAAAAAAAGAAAGAAGAGAAAAGGAGGAGGACCAGAGGCGGCTGTCCTGGAGAGTGAAGCCAGCGGATGCGGGCAGGTCAGTGCCCACCCTCCACCGCAGTGCTGCCGGGGCCACGGCAGCCGCCTGGGGCTGTGGTGCGGCTGGCCCCGGGCGGGCTGTGGTCACTGTCACAGCCAGGTTCTGGCCAGGCGCGGGGAGCTGCGTCCTCGGGCCCCAGCCGGGCTCGGTCGCCAAGCCGAGTCAGTGAGAAACGGTTTGGTCTGTCCTCGTCTTGATGCCTGGGACCTTCCCTGGAGGGTGGCTGCAGTGAGGACAGGGGCGCAGCCTTTCCTGGGAAATGGGGGTGGCACGGAGCTCGGGGTCTGAGTGGGGGTCCTGTTACCTCCGTTTCAGGGCAGACCGCACCCGTAGCTTCTAAGGGCTGGGCCCCGGCCCCGCCCCTGAGATGGGTTCCCAGCATGGTTCCCAGCGTCCCTGCCCCCATTGTGCGCTGGGATCACCTGGGGGCAGACGCACAGGCGGCCCACTCCAGAGATGCTGAGCTCCTTGCTGGGGATGCCACCTGGGCTTCAGAGCCCTTTGAAAGCTCTCCAGGTGATTCTCAGGTGCCCTCGGCACCCTCAGGAGGTGTGTAAAATGCAGATGGCCGGGCCCCACCCCCAGAGCTTCTGCCTCAGCAGATCTGGGCGGGGCCTGAGAACCTGCATTCCTGAGGAGCTCCCGGGATGCTGGTCGGGCAGGCCTGCCACTCTTGTATCTCCCAGGAGGCCCCAGGGAAGAGGAGACGCGTGCAGACATGCCTGTGAGCAAAGGTGGGGAGGTGGAGGAGGTCCCTGCCCCGTCAGGGTCAAAGTGGGAGCCGGGGCGAGGGGAAGGTGTGCCAGGCGGGTCGGTCTGGGCGAGGCAGATGGCATCAGAGCCCCTGCTGTGCCCCAGCTGTGACTTCTCAGCATCGTGTCTGCGCAGGAGCTCGTTTTGAATGAATGAGTGAATAACTGCTCAGGCCCCACCCCCTCACGTTGTCAGGGGCCCCGGCCACCTCCTTTGGTTCTGGCTCCTGGACGTGTGGCCCTGGCCACGGTGGGGCAGGGGACCCCCAGGCCAGGCTCTCGAGAGGGCTGAGGGCCCCTTCTTGCTTCTCGGTGCCCGCAGATTCTCCAGGGTGCGAGGCACCCCCACCCCGGGGTCCAGCAAGGCAGCGTCTGCTCGCAACGTTCACGGGAGAGAACTGCGAGTTCCTGTGGGTTTAGTCTGTCTCGGGGCCGGGCCCGACCTCCCGCAAACACGGGCCACTCCTCTGATCCAGGCGCGCTGCTGCACCTCGCGGGTCCCCTGGCTCCATGGAGGGAAGGAGAGGGAAATCCCTCGCCCCAGGGTCCTGCGTTGTGGGGATTATGTGACAACTCGCTTCCCCGCCTGGACACCCTGCAGGTACCAGGTTCGCGCCTGAACGTGCCCTTTCAGAGGGCCAGGGGCTGGATGGTGGAACAGACGCTCGTGTACCCCCTACCCCACCCTGCCTCTTGGCCTGGTGCCCTCTGGCGCTACACCCGCAGCCTGGAACTGGGAGCCAACTCTGCTTCCCGGGAGTGACCTCTGTGCTTGGGGCTGAGTGGGCAGCAGCTGCAGGCAGGATGGCCGTGCTGCTCCAGGATCTCTTGCTCCCCGAGGGGCGGGCAGCCCTGGACGGGCCGGGGTATGGGGGCAGGAGGTGGGGGCAGCCGGCACACCCGCTTCTGCGCGTTGAGGCTGCTGGGCGGTCGGGGGGGTGGACGGCGTCGTGGCCCCAGGCCCGCGTGCGGCCGTCAGCTGACGCCCCTGTCTTGTGATGCTTTGCTGAGTGAGCAGAATCGGCGGTGGGTGGATCTGGGAGGGACCTTGACCCGACGTTTAGGTGTGGAAGATGACAGTTCTTGGCACGTGGGCAGCCGTTCCTCTCTCCCGCACCCACGGCAGACGTGGCTAATTGACGGCTGCGCTCAGAATCCTCACGCCAGGCAGTCCAGCCCTTCTGAAGGTCGGAGGTCATCCCTGCCAGCACGGTGGGAGAGTGGACCCCGCGGGCAGCGTGCCTGAGAGCCGGGCCCCTGTGCCAGCAAGGCAGCGCCCGGGTCTCAGAGCCAGGCAGTGGCCCAGGCGGGACTAGAGCTCACATCTTGGGCGCTGCCTACTGCCCTGTTCCTGTACTCGGCCCCTTCCCACCTGCACTAGATTCTGGGGACCCTAACTGTGAATAAGGGGGTGCTGACTGGCTTCCTTAAAGTGCTCTCCAGATTCAGCCCTGCCCCTGGGACAGGCAGGGTTTGGCGTATGAAACCTCGGGTGAGGCCTACTCAGGGAAGGGCTTCCAAATCCCCAGTCGCTTTTTTGTTTCTTCCCCCCAGTTATTCCACATAAATGTATAGAATGTCAGCAACTACCTGAAGCATTAAATACAAAGATAAGTAAGACGTGGTTCCAGCCATTTAGGGAAGAACTTGCCTACAAGTTTAACATTTATATTAGCAGATATTCTACTGACTTCAAGAAGGTCTTGTCTTGGTTTTTTAAAAAAAAGAAATAAAAAGGATGTCATTCTTTTTCTTATTGTAACGTTGCTGTGCGCAGTCACTTTTCTTATGCCCGGCCCTGCGTTGGCACCTGTCTGGGCCTCGGGGCGACCTGTCTGCTGTAAGCTTTCTGCTGTGGCTTCTCTGCCCCTGAGTTATGGATCTTTACCAGGTTGTCCCCAGAGCCCTGGGTGCAGGGGGACAGCGCACAAGATCCCCTGTGGGGTCTCCCAGACCGGGAGGGTGGATTATTGCCCGAAGATTGCCTGGGGCTCTCTAACTGGGGCATCTTCCCATCTTAAAGGAAACAAAATATTGCAGGATCTGAAAGTGGGGGGCGGGTAGTGGTGTATTATTGTTTTAAAATATGTACCTGTCATTCCTTGTTAAAATGTTAAGAGTCATATATCCCTGTAAGAAATGTTAACGCAACAAGGCAGACCGGTATCAAGTAACCGTGTCCCACCGTGGGCTGTCCATCTCCTTAGAGGGAATCACGGTTTTTTCAACACGTGTACAGGTAAGTGTGTCACACGTACATGATTCCCGGTTACAGTGGTGGAATTGTACTCGACTTGTTTTATAGCTTGTTTTTTTCCCCTCACTTTTATCCAGGACCGCTTTCCACGTCAGGTATGTTTCCTTAGCAGCTGCATCATATTCCGTGGTGTGGATGCACCACAGTGGTCCAACTTATTCTAACAAATGTTTCGGATGCGTCCCCTCTCTCAGTCTTACAAACAAGGCTGCAGAGACTGTCCCCTGTCCTCCGCGCCCCACCCCCCGAGCTGCTGGCAGGGGTCTTTGTCACCACGATGCCACAGAGCAGGCATGGCTGAGTGCATTTAAAGATTGTAGATGCTGCTGCCACATTGCCTGGCAAAAGGCTGCACCAGTTTACCTTGGCTGGGTGGGAAGGCTCCAGGAGGGGGAGGTGGAGTGGCCTTGAGTGACTGCTGTGTCATCGAGGGGTTTCTCCCTGCAGTAGGCCGATGACAGCCCCCCAAAGCATCCCCATGCTGATAATTCCTGGAACCTGTGGATGTGTGACCGTCTGTGGCAAAGGGGACTTGGCAGACATGGTTACATTGGGATCTTGAGGTGAAGAGATTCTGCAGGATTATCTGGGTGGGGGGCCCAGTATCGTCACAGGGGTCCTTAGTAGCGGGTGGCAGGAGGTCGGAGTCAGAGCTGTGATGATGGAAGTGGAGGTTGCGGTGATGTGGCCACGAGCCAAGGGATGCCAGCGCCTCCAGACTCTGGAAGAGGCCAGGAAACAGGTTCTCCTCTGGAGCCTCCAGAGGAAGCCAGCCCTGCGACGCCTTGATTTCGGCCCGTAAGACAGGCTCGTTTTGGACTTCTGACCCCCAGGTCTATAAGGTAATAAATGCATGGTGTCCTAAGCCACTGCGTATGTGGTGAATTGCTACAGCTGCGTAGGAAACCCATAGGCTCCCGGCTGTAGCCGAGGGTGGGGTATATCCCCGGTGTCCCCCTTCTAGAGCGGGCATGCCTGTCCCCTTCTCGCTCCCGCCAGGCGGCCTGCTCTGCAGCCGTGCTTCCAGGTCCTGCAGATTTGGGCTGTCTGCGGCTTCCTGCCTCCGGGGGAGGGCCGGCCATGTGCCAGGAGAGGCCTTCTGGTGGGCGACAGCCATCTGTTCCGGCTCTGCCCTCCCAACATTAAAAAAAAAAAAAAAAAAAA
>NW_006796283.1:2452650-2465088 GCF_000442215.2 Lipotes vexillifer
AAAAAAAAAAAAAAAAAAAAGGAACAGGAGAGACTGGGGGAGTGGGGTGCTAGGTCCTGAGAAATGCCTGTGTTGGGGACCAGCCCGAGGGCTCCCTGGGGGTGAGACGCTGCTGCCTCTGGGGCCACGTGTGCCCCAAACTTGGGCTCCGTCCCGGAGATCCAGGAACCCTTGGCCTTGGGCCTGTGTCTCGCGTCTGTAAGGTGCTTCCCGGGGCCTGGCAGGTGTCGGCTTAGGGTGCCAGCTTCTGCCCACACCTCTGTCACCTCCGGTCTGCACACGTGGGCTTGGGGATTCGGGCTGTCAGATGGGATTAGGATCGTTGCCCGCCTTGCTCTGTGCCACTTGTCAGACAGAATGCACGGGGCCTCCAGTCACCTGCAGGCAGCTTTCCCACCTGGCATCAGAAAGGCACCTGGGAAGCACCTTACAGACGTGGGTGCATCCCACCTGGGATGACATGCCCTGGCCCTGGCCTGGGGTTCTGGGGCAGTTGAACCTACCTTCCACTGAACTCACCCCTTCACAAGAGAAGCTGTTGTCTCTCACACGGCCCTGGAGAAGGGGGTTCCCAAATGGTCTTGGTGAGCTGTCCCCAGGCTTGGTGACAGCAGGGATTTTTCCCTCTAAATCTAAACCCAAACCCTCCTGTTACAGCCGGAGCCAGTTTCTTTCCCATCTTTGAGGGAAATGGTAAATGATTCCACTGTTAGTAGTGCTGTGGCCTCAGGCAAGGTGCATAAAATCCCTGGGCCTTCACTTTCAACTCTGTAAAATGGGTTGAAGAGAGCATGTGCCTGGCAGGGTCATTGTGAAGAGTGACACATCACCAGGAAAGACGGGACACCAGGCTGCCTTTGTCAGAGCAGGGGTGGGGGGATATAGGGAAGACTCACCTGCCCTTGACTCCTGGGCAGCTGTGGAGCCTCAGTCTCCCCACCTGAGTGAAGGGGCTCCCTAGGTGCGGGGACTGCCATATCCACACTGGTCAGATCTGAAGAGTTTAATTTGAGGGTTTTTTTGGTTTTTTTTTTTTGGCTGTGTCGGGTCTTAGTTGCGGCACACGGGATCTTCATTGAGGCACACGGGATCTTTCTTTATGGCATGCGGGCTTCTCTCTAGTTGTAGTGTGCAGGTTTTCTCGTTTCTAGCCACGGTGCATAGGTTCCAGGGCGTGTGAGCTCTGTAGTTGTGGCGTGCGGGCTTCAGAACGCGTGGGCTTTGTAGCTGGCGGCACGCGGGCTCTAGTTGTCCCGCGGCATGTGAGGTCTTAGTTCCCTGACCAGGGATCGAACCTGCGTCCCCTGCATTGGAAGGAGGAATCTTTACCACTGGACCACCAGGGAAGCCCCTAATTTTAGTTTAAACTGAGGCGTTTCATCAGATGGAAGTTCAGTCCAGCCTGTGGTAGGTTACATGTTTGTTCCGCATTCCCCATGCCCTTGGCCATGTGACTGTGGTCCCTTCCCACTGGAGGCTCGGCCACGGGCTTTGTTTGGTCTGTGGGACCGGCCTGGAGCGACGGAGGGCCCATCCCAGGCTGAGGCCCTGGGACGCTCGCTGTGTTTCTGCTCACCCGCCTTGTACTGCTGCCATCGCCATGACAACACGCCCTGGGAGCCCCCATCCCTGGGGGTGAGGGACACTTGGGAAGACCTGATGCATGAGCAAGAATAAGTGATTATTTTAAGCCACCTACTTTGGGGGGCGGGGTTGTTAAACAGCAGTGTTTGGCATCACTGACTCTACAGCCTTCAGTGGGTGGTTCTGGAGGGAGGAAAGGAGTGTCTTCACTGTGCTTATCTGCACACACCATGGGCTCTGGGCCACACTGGCCCATTGGTCCTTTTTGGAAACACTCCTGATCCTTTATATGAGTGTCCTGGGGCTGCCGTATCAAAGTGCCTCAAACTGGGTGGCCTAAAACCACAGAAATGTTCTCTCCCAGTCCTGGAGCCGGAAGTCCAAAGTCAGGGTGTTGTAGGGTTGCAGTCCCTCAGGAGGCTCTAGGGGAGGGTCCTTCCTGCCTCTTCCAGCTCCTGGGGGCTCCAGGTGTCCTCGGCTGGTGTCTGCATCCCTCCAATCCCTGCCTCTGTGTCTGTCCTTCCTTCTTATAAGGACACGTCATTGGATTTAGGGACACCTTCATCCAGTGTGACTTTATCCTAATTACATCTACCAAGACCCCATTGCGAATTAAGGTCACACTCTGAGGTTCCAAGTGGATGTGAACTTGGGGGTCTGCGCTCTGCACAGCTGCTCCCGTGGTCATGAATGCCTTTCTTCCTGTTGTTTCACCTTGACCTCCTGCCTCTGGCGTCAGGCCTGCCCTCTAGAGGGCTTGGAGCAGAACTTACTACTCTCCTGGGTAGCCCCTCCCCCGCCCCCAGTAGTTGTGTCTTTGGGTGTCAGGGTCTTATGTGCTCGTGGGTCATGTGCCCCAAGCTCAGAGGCGCTGCTCTTGCTTTCCCAACTTTTTCTAACCATGAACGTCTTCCGTGAGAGGCTACCTTATCCTCATCTAAGGTGTGTGTGTGTGTGTGTGTGTGTGTGTGTGTGTGTGTGTGTGTGTGTGTGTGTGTGTGTGTGTGTGTGTGTGTGTGTGGGTGTGGTGTTTGTTGTGTGTGTGTGTGTGTGTGTGTGTGTGTGTGTGTGTGTGTGTATGTGGACTTTGCAGATGGTTTGGCGGAATGGAAGGGGGTTTCTTTGGTCACTGTTTGCCGACCAGGCTGTTTGCACAGTGCCCAGCCTCTGCTCCAGCAGGAGCTTCAGGCTTTGTCTGCTGTCAGCTTCCCCCATCCCCGCCGCCACCTCAGACTCTGCCCCGGCCTCCCTTTGCCTCTCCCAAGACCTATTAGTGGGCTCTGCCAGGTGGGGGGTCATCTTCTCCCAGCCTGTCTGGTACCCGGAGAAGTCATACCATGTGAGCGTGGAAGTTACGGATTTGATCGTAACGGCAATGAGTCAGGAGGGAGAAACGGAGGGAGGAACAGAACAAGATCGGAAATGGGAACATCTCACGCGTAAGCACCTCTCTGAACTTAGTTTCCATTGTTTAAAGACCTATATGTTTTGCATAATGGAGCCCCTAAATGTATATGTTTTAGGGGATTTTGAAGAGTCATCTTGACCGCTTGAGGTTTTCTCCAAATCTAAAGTCTGTGTAAAACGTGACTTGGCTCTATTAATCAGGACTCTGCTGCAAACAATAGAATCGTAGTGCAAATTAGCTCAAGCAGAAGGGGACTGTAGGGGGCTTCCCTGATGGCGCAGTGGTTAAGAATCCGCCTGCCAATGCAGTGGACATGGGTTCGAGCCCTGATCCAGAAAGATCCCACATGCCGTGGAGCAACTAAGCCCGTGCGCCACAACTACTGAGCCTGTACTCTAGAGCCCGTGGGCCACAACTACTGAGCCCGTGCGCCACAACTACTGAAGCCCATGTGCCTAGAGCCCGTGCTCCACACAAGAGAAGCCACTGCAGTGAGAAGCCCACGCACTGCAACAAAGAGTAGCCCCTCTGGCCACAACTAGAGAAAGCCCACGCGCAGCAACGAAGACCCAACGCAGCCATAAATAAATAAATAGATATCTAGATAGATAGATAAAATTTGTATAAAAAAAAAAAAGAAAGAAAGGGACTGTATTGGCTCCCGTTTCCTGGGTTGGCTTCAGGCACAGCTGGATTCAGGAGTTCAGATAATGTCAGGGCTCTGTCTCTCTTGGTTCTGCCTTCCTCTGTGTGATAATTTCATTCTCCAGCAGGTTTTCCGTGTGTGGTGGGAAAGGCCACCAGGTCTGCGTTCACATAACCCTTAGAGTTCTCGATCCCGGCTGGAAAGAGAGACTGTTTTCTCCCAGGGTCCATACAGTAATGATCTGGAATGGCTCGGACTGGCTCTGCTGGACTCACCTGCCTACTTACTACCCACAAAGGATGGAGTTTCCTGATTGGCCAGGCTGGGTCATGTGTCCACCTCAGATGTGACAGTGGTCAGAGGATGGACATCCTGTTACCCCACCAGGATGTGTAGTGGGGGAGGGATGGTCCCTAATGGGGGGCGCTGGGCAAACCAACCATCCAACTTCAGCAGGGAGCAGTACCGGTTCATGTTGTCATGTCCATGTGGAAAGTAGGAGTGCCTCAGCCACTCTTCTTTCTATGGAGACATATTCACATACCGTAAAAATCCCCCTTTTAAGGTGCACAACTCAGTGGTTTCCAGTGTGTTCAGAGTTGTACAACCGTCACTGCTGCTTTCCGAACATTTCCATTGCCCCAGAAGAAACCTGCACCCCTGTGCCAGCCTCTCCCCCAGTCCCTGGCAGCCGCAAATCTACAATCTGTCTGTGGATTTGCCTATTCTGGACACTTCATGTGAGTGGAATCATACAACATGTGGAATACGTGGTCTTCCATTTCTGGCTTCTTCATTCAGTGCAGTGCTGTCAGTGTTCATCCCTTTTGTCGTCTGTGTCTGTAGTTGTGGCTTTCTGCGGCTGAGTAATATTCATGCTACAGATGGACCCCATTTTGTCGATCCACTCACAAGTTGAGGGACATTTGGGTTGTTTCTACTTTTGTCTGTTATGAATAGTGCTGCTGTGAACGTTTGTGCACAAATTTTGGGGTGGATGTATGTTTTCAGTTCTCGTGGGTGGATACCTGGGAGAGGAATTGCTGGGTCGTGTGGCCATTCCAGGTTGAACTTTCTGAGGAGCTGCCCCACTGCTGCGCACGGTCTGCCCCTTCCACGTTCCCGTCAGCACCGCACGAGGCTTCCCACGTCTCTGCGTCCTCGCTGACACTTGTTACCGTGCGTCTCTGATTCTAGCCGTGATTCTGGGTGCGGAGCGGATCTCCTCGTGCTTCTGACTGCATTTCGAGCATCTTTCCCTGCGCTTGTCGGCCATCTGTGCGTCCTCCTGGCAGAACTGTCAGCAGCTTGGATTTTTAATAAATATTTGTGTCGTCTTCCCCGTGGGCTGTGTTTGCTAGTTGGAGGCACCCACCCCATGGGGCTGAGCTGCCCTGTGCTCTGGCGGGGCCTCTGCAGGGTGGTGCTCGGGAGAGCTCTGGGCTGGGTTCGGCCGGCACTGACGGAGGGACCCCTCCCCCAGCAGCCTGCTCTGCACTGACCCGCCTGACTCGGAGCCCTTGGCCGGCAGTGCTGTCCTGGGGGAGCAGCGGGGCCACCCTGGGGACAGACCTGACTCTTCCGCAGTTGTCACCAGGGAGACCAGGTCCCTCCTGCCCCCACCCTCGCCCAGCTTGGGTCCCTCGGGGACGGGGTCGAGACTGAAGCTGCTTAAGACCCTGCCCCCTCCCTGAACCTCAGGTGCCGCCAAGCTCCTGGGACCCCGCAGGAGCATCAGGGATGCTGGAGGGTGTTTGTCGCTTGGCCTCTTTGGCTCCCACACCCTCTCCCTTGAGCCCCCATCCCTGCCCTGGGTTCCTGGGATGCGGGAAGGGGAGGTGGAGGCAGTAGAGCCCCAGCTCTGTGTCTCAGGCCTCAATGCCACACCCCAACCCCAGGGACTGGTGAGAGGCCACGTATATGGAAAGTGTAGCACAGTACCTATTGTGGGGGGGCTTGCGCTGGGGTGAACAGTGCCCCCCCAAGAATCCATGTCCACCCAGAACCTCAGATGTGAGCTTGTCTGGAAATAGGGTCTTTGCAGGTGTAGTTTAAGATAAGGTCACCCTGGATAAGGGTGGGCCCTAAATCCAATGGCACGTGTCCTTATAGGAGCCCATGTGAGGACAGAGGCTGAGATGGAGGGACACAGCCACAAACCAAGTGTCACCTGGACCCCCAGGAGCTGGCGGGGCAGGAAGGACCCTCCCCCAGAGCCTCCGGAGGGAGGGAGGCCTTGTGACCCCTGGGTTTCAGATTCTGGCCTCCAGACTGTGAGAGAGTAAATCCTATTGTTTTGACCCACCCGGCGTGTGCAGCAGCCCAGGACGCTGTACCTGCCCATACGACCTGTGTGTCGTCTCCTTGGCTGTAAGAGGAGCTCTCACACCTTCACGGGGACCCAGGGGCTGCCCGGCAGCCTTTCCCTTTTGACTTGGGCACGTTCTTCACTTCCTCTCTGTTTGGAAAACTGCCTTGAGTAGGAATTTTCCTGAGGAAGTGAGGAAACTTAAGCGAAACAAGCCTTCGTCCCCTCCCCATCCTACCGCCGCTCGTCCAGCCTGACTGTGCAGGGCTGGCTCTCTGCAGAGGCAGGTCCCCTCCTTCCTGGGTACACAGCTGGGGGCATCTCTGGGCTCCCCCTGCAGCGGGGTGGCCGCAAGCCAGGCGGGAGCCAGAGAGCAGGTGCAAGTGACCCTCCGCTCCAGGTGCTTGGTTCCTTCCCTGTCCCTCGGCCTCACCACAGTGTGGCCCAGAGCCGTTGTTGACCTGAACTCTGACCCACCCCTCCCCCAAGGTAACTTTTGAAGAGAATTCCAGGCATCATACCCTTTCATCTATGAAAATTAAAATAATTAAGAAAAACATAACCTCAATATCATCCCCCCAAAATAACACCAATATCTAATATTAAAATCCAGCTGCGGTTCTCATTCTGCTGGCTGCCTCATTCTTAATTCGTTTATTTATTTAAATCAGGACTGAAATAATATCATACATTGTAATTGGCTGATATGTCCCTGGTCTCTTAAGCTGCAGGTTCCCTCGCTGCCTTTTCTTTTTTAGATTTTTAATTTTTATTGGAGTATAGTTGATTTCTAATGTGTGTTAGTCCTCGCTGCATTTTTTCCCTTGCAGTTTGTTTGTTGAGAAAACCAAGTTGTTTGTCCTGTAGAATTTCCCACAGTCCGGGCTTGGCTGAGCGCCTCTGGGGGTGGGCTTAATAGGTCCCTCCGTCCCGAGGATTTCTGAAACTGGTAGTTAGATCGAGGGGTGTGATCTGGTTCTGCTTGTTTGTTTGTGTAAGAATATTTGCTGGGTGCTCTGAGCAGCTCTGAAGATAGCAGGACTTAAAGGCCGTCCTGCCTCTGGGTGACGCCCCTGGTCAGTTGTGGCCATTGCCGGGTCATGTTTCAGGAACACCTGGTTTTGGCTTTAAATGAACAAGATATAAGCATGGGTTGCCTCCGAGCTGTTCCCCATCGTTGGGCCTGTTTGTTACAGCACTTAGCCCAGCCTGACTGATACATTGACTGCTGAGCTGATGCCTCTCCTGCTGCAGCATGTGTGTGTGGGAGGGTGGTTCCGGCCCTGCCCAGGCAGCTGGCTGGACCCCAGAGCCCCAGGCAATGAGGGCCCCTCCCCGTGTGGCTCATCTCCAGGCAAGCCTGGTGCTGGTCCCTCTGCAGCCCTGCAGCCCTGCGCGTGGGTGAAATGGTGATTGCCTGGCTTCTGCCTGCCCAGAGAGGCAGCTGCTGGGAGGAGGGAGGTGGGGCTGTGCCCCCAGACTCTGAGACAGGACTATCCTCTCGCCCCGGCGTGGGGGAGCCTTCCCTCACTCTTCCCTCAGCCACTCGTGATGTTACGATACACTTTCTTCTTTTTACTCAACTAAAGAGTCAGATCGAAACACTGCCTCTAAGCCCCGCCGCCCGCGGGGGGCCACTGCCCAGGGTCTTGTTTCCCGTTCACACAGTGCGCGTGCGTGCATAGAGGAGGCACGTCGCGTCGCTTCTGTACTTCCAGAGTCACTCTATTCACAGGCCCTTCTGGAACATTTCTGTGTGGTACACACACCCGCTAGAGGTGCTTCTGCGGAACAGGCCGCCTTCTGGGGTGTTCTTCGTGTGAGGCTTTAAAATCACGTGTGGATAGTGTCCTAGCTTTACAAAGAAAAAAAGACTAAAAGTATACATTCATGCACGTATACTGAGAGTATACATTTAGATGCTTGGTTCTTGGCCGTGTGGCTCGATGCCTCTAACTTTGACAAGCCCCTTACCGCCCCTGGGACTCCCCTGAGACGGGGGTGGGGCTGAGATCTGCCGGCTGACGGCTCAGAGCAGGCGGTGCGGAGCAGGGTCCCGTATCCTCCCGGCACGGGTAGGGACCCAGGAAGCCCATAGGGAGGGCTCAAGTCTGCAGCCACAAGCCCCCTTGAGTTGGCCACCCGTCCCCTCCCGGGACCTCGAGGCTGTGACGCTGGCACCGGCTCCCCAGTGAGGCTTTGATGTGAGGTCTGTGGGGCCTGCCCTTCTCAAAGGGAATCGGGGGGGAGTGGAGGGATCTGGCAGTCGGGTCCAAGCCGCTGCGGTGTTCTCTGTAACCTCAGGCTTGCTTGTCAGACGGGCCTCCCCGATACCCACAGAGGTCCCGCTCGACCAGCCAGGAGGCTAGTCTTGTGGGACCAAGTGTGGTGGCCAGTGTCGCCTGCGTGGAGACTGACCCAGCTCCATGGAAGGTCTCCGCCAGTGCAGAGAGGGGATATCGGGACGGGGGCGCAGGACCCCTGCCTCTGGGACCGGGCACAGCGGCCTGTCCCTAGTGCCTCGTGGTGGGTCATCTCTGCAGTGGACAGAGGGGCACATCAGCAGCCTGCTGTCTCTGTCCCAGTGCTTCCAAGCCTCGGGCTAAAGTCCAGATCCCCAGCTGGATGGCAGCCCTCCTTGTATTCTGGCCCTGTGACCCACCACCCCGGCTTCAGTCCTGCGCTGCAGCCCCACCACCCTCTGGGCAGCCTTCCTCTTTGCACACGCTGTTCCTCCTGCTTGGAATGCCTTAGCTTCACCCAGCCGCCTCCTATGCATCCCTCAAGACCCAGTTCAGACGCACCTTTCTGAACTCATCCCCAACTCTGAGAGGAGTTTTTATCTATTTGTTGGAATTGTGAGTTCCCTGAAGTTATGACCATATCCTTCTCAGTACCCAGTAGGTACAGGAGCAAGGAGGGGAAGGAGGGGATCTCTTTAATAAAGAGGAACGCGTCTGAGTAATACGTGTTGGGGGCCGTAGGGTCGGACCAGCCGTGGTAGTCCGACCTCATGTGAGCCTTCACTCTGAGCTTGTTTCCCCATCTGTACGTCAGGCATGTTGATAGACCCACTCCTGGGGCAGCTGGGATGGATCGGGAGGATGCCTGTGGAATGCTCAGCACAGCCTTGCCCCCAGGAAGCCCTCAGGGATTGTATTTCTACCTTGGGATCCTCGGGGCAGTGGGAACTCACAACCAGCTCGCTGAACACTAACTCAGGAATCAGGAATTCTCCTGCCAGGCTCTGGTCCTCTCACCGCCCACAGACACTGTTCCTCAGGTCCTGCTCACTGCCCCGCCCTCTCCTTGTGGAAGGCTGACCACACGCGTGGACTGGTCACCTGGGATGTTCCAGCAAGGATTTCAGATAAATCCCTGCCCTGGTTTGGCTCCAGGAAGACACTGTCGCTGCAGGCGAGCTGTTCTTTGTTGCCGAGCACCGAAAGGGCGTGGCGAGCGGGTTCCTGTCGCCCACCTTGGGCAAAGGCTATGTGCCACCAGTTTGCCTCGGGGGTCAGAGGGGTGGCGCCTTGGGGCTAGAAAGGGCGTGTGGCCTCGTGTCTCCGGCCTCGTTGTGGCCCTGCTCTTACTTCTTCAAAGTCTCACTATTCTGTTCGAGGCAGGAGGTGGGGACCCCCATCGCAACATCCCCTGCCCATCACCCCTGCCGGGCACGTGAGTTTCGACACAAACCCATCACGCACAGGTGCAGACCTGGCCTCAGGCCCGCCAGCCACCTTGGCAATGTTGCCTCTCCTTGCTGAGCTAGTTTCTCTGTCTGTAGGACAGGAATCATTTGCTATTTTTGTTTTGGTTTTCATTTCCCATTTCTCTTCAACAGTCATAACAATTCCCAGAGGTGGTAGTCAAAATACTTGTCAACCAATCAGCACAGCAGCAGCCAGCATCCCGACAGCTGCATGGAGAACCAGGCATCTGTCCCTGTCCACGCTCCTACTCGGCCCGCCTCTGAGGCAGTTCTGGGTTAAATGAGGAGGGAGGCAAGTGCACACAGTACACTGGCCCAAGCGCACCTGGAATCTCGGCTGCTCTGCTGCCGTCACTGCCCCCCACGCATTCCCTTCTACCACCGCCTGGCCAACCTCTGCAAGCTGACTTGAGTAGGGGCCGCCAAGGTCGGGGTGTCACCCGTGACAGTGGAGCCTGGATAGTGGGTCTCTCCTGGGTTGCCAGCAATACCGAGTTAACCTGTCAGGGTGCCCTGACCGTGAACTTGCTTCCCCGAGCTGGTCAGCTGAGCGGGACACAGCCAGGTGCCCTGGGGTCTCTATGCCCCGTCCTCACAGGCCCTCAGGGTAGCACGGGAGCCTGTGCTCCTGTTTCACAGCTGAGGAAGCCGAGCACCTTCCGTGCTTTGTGCCTCTCTCCCCGCTCCTGGCATCTCTGTCCTCCTCTTTGCCTGGTGTCTTAGCTCAGAATGTGTGACAGAATCTCACAGACTGAGGGTTTACACAAGACGCAGTTTCTCCCAGTTCTGGAGTCTGCAGAGTGCAAGGTGAAGGTGCCTGCGGGGTTGGCTCTGAGCCTCTCTCCTTGGGGCAGGCGGTACCGTCTCGCTGTGTCCTTACGTGGCCCGCCCTCCACGCATGCAGAGAGCTGTCTCTCTTCTCCTTCTCATAAGGACACCAGTCCTATTGGATTGGGGCCCCACCCTTATGACCTCATTTATCCTTAGGTACCTCCTATAAGTCCTGTTTCCAAATATAGTCACATTTGGGGGGTAGGGCTTCACATTTAAATTTCAGGGGGTACAAAGTTCCGTCCATGGCACCTGGTGTGTTAGGAAGGAGGCCAGATTGACAAGACCCCAAATAACAGTAATTTAAGGTCTAATACAGGCTGCAACATGGATGAGCCCCGAGGACGTGGTGCTGAGTGACAGAAGCCAGACACGAAAGGACAAATCCTTTCTGACTCCATTCATGCGAAATACCTAGAAGAAGCGAATTCATAGAGACAGAAAGGAAAGCAGAGGTTCCCAGGGGCCGTGCCGCGGGGTGGGCAGTGGCTGCCTGTTACTGGTATAGGGTTTCTGTGTGGGGCGGTGAAAAGGGGTTTGAAATAGATCGTGGTGGCAGTTGCACGACACTGCGGATGACACCACCGCCGCTGAGCTGCACACTCCAGACGGTTGACGTAGCAGATGTTATGTATAATTTGCTACAATAAACAAGCTCACAGCAGCGCGAAGCAGATGCTTATTTCTTCCGAGATCAGACGAGATCGGGCGTGTTCAGGGTGGTATGGCCGTAGAGGAGTTGCTTATTTCTTACGTGTAACATCCATGCTGTCCCCTCCAAGGTGCACATGGCACTGTGCTCACACCCCATTGGCCAGAATGTAGTCACATGGCCACCCAGCCACAAGGGAGGCTGGGAAATGTAGTCCTTATTCCAGGTGGCCGTGCACTGCTACAGGGGAGTGGGGCCAGTGGTTACTGGAAGGGCAGCAACTGTTCCTGCCACACCTGGCCACAGAATGGCCATTCTTGACGACCTAGGTGAGCCCTGGGGGCCAGGGTCCTGCGGCGTGGCCTGTGCTGCCCTGTCTTGGGGCTGTGGGACCTGGCTTTGTCCACCCCACCTGCCCTAGACCCCTCACTCTTTGGGTGCAGGGTGCTGCCCGTTTGTTGACTGGTATCTCCAGGGCCAGACGAGAACCTGGCACCTTGGAGACGCTCAGCAAATACTTTACGAATGAGTGAGAGCAAGTGAAAGTCCGTTCCTGGGGGTCATAGCCGTTCAATAGCCGAGCCAGGATGTGAACCCCCAATGCAGCATCCGGGTGGCGACTTCTGTGTTTGCCTTTTGGGAAGAGTATTAGGGCAAGGGTTCCATCTCTATGTCTCCCTCTCTCCACCTGTGGACTCTGACACAGACCCAGGGCATAACGGGCAAGGGAGGACAGAGAGAAGGAAGTCTTGCAGCTGACCCCACGTGTGGGTAGCGGTGGCGGGGAGGTGGCGTGCGGGGCTGTGCTCCCGCCCTGGGAAAGCTGGACAAGCAGCCGGCCTTCCCGACTGTCTTCCTTCTCAGGCCCTCTGCGTGGGGCCTGCTGGCGGGGTTTACATGAGGGAGTCTGAACCCCAGCCTGGTGGGCAGGGGGCGGGCGGGCGGGCGGGCGGCTGGGAGCCGGGCTGGGTGAGGGCCTGGAGCAACAGCGTCTGCCCCCTCAGCCCGGCTCCTGCCTTTCCGACTGAATGCGCCCTTGTTAGCTGTTCCCGGCAGGAGGCTTGACTGCGGAATAATTACGTGAAGTGGCTGAACAAGGGCACGATCACCGGCAGGGTGCCACCGTGTCTGCGACCTCGGTCAGCACTGGTGCTGGCCGAGACTCCCGGGCAGTCAGGGGGCCCCAGCCCAGGCCGGAGACAGCCCGCCCTGCGTCTGGGGACTGGCGCTGGTTTGCAGGGCCCCCAGGCCCCTTCCTTCCCCTTCCCCCTTCCCCCCCCTTCCCCCTCCCCTGCCC
>NW_006796283.1:2465140-2472630 GCF_000442215.2 Lipotes vexillifer
GCCCCTCCCCTTCTCCCTCCCCCAGCCCCTCCTCCTGTCCCTCTTCCAGCCCCTCCTCCTCCCCAAGCCCCTCCTCCCTGGGTCCCATCTGGTCCCAAAGGTGGCAGCCCCATCCAGCTCTCCAAGGTCTCTTCTCTTGACACCCGCTTCCCCACCCTGCAGCCACACTGGCCTCTGCAGCCAGACTCTCGGGTTCTGTGCCTCTACCTGCAGGGCCCCTGCCTGCTGTCCTTTACCTGAGCCCCAGCGCCCCTTCTCCAGAGCCTTCTGAACCCTCTCCAGGCCGCGTGAGGTGCCCCCTCTCAGAGTCGCCACTGCCTGTCCGTCCTGGTGTGTGAATGGCCTTGGGTGGGGATCAAGTCTGGGGGTCTTGGGTAGGACAGGGTCCTCCATTCTTCACGCTATAGGGGGTCAGCCAGGCTGGCCTGGTGAGAGGTCACGGGTGTGCCGTGGCCCCCGTGGCCCCTGTGGAGGAGAGACCTTCCCGAGACCCCCAGGGGTGTGTCGGCGCCCAGGCCCCAGTCCTGCACTCACTGCTCTGAGACACGGGGCCAGCGCCCGCACATCTCTGAGCCTCGGTTTCCCCGTCTGTGCAGTGAAGCTGCCGCAGGACCCGTAGAGAGGCAGTGGTAGGGACCGAGGGAGTGGTGCCACATTGCTAGTCGAGCCCTCAGCTCCCAGGAGGTGGGGGCTGAGTTGTTAGTGTTTCCCGGGAGAACTTTCTAGACCAGCGAGTTCCCTCCTAGAAGGGCTCTCCCTGGAGCCTGATTCGGGGGACTGAGCCTTTCCCCAGAGCAGACCTGGGTGCCTTCTCGGGTGGATGGAGGTGTTCAGGGTCAGTAGTTAAGGGGGCCCCGGGAGTCGCTCCCAGGACTCTGCTCTGGAGGTGGCTGGATGACTGTCTACTCACCCGCCCCCGTGCTCCCTGCAGAACTGGCCCCTCGGCCCTGCACTTGTCCTCCTGTTTCCCTGCAGCCCTCAGTCTCCCTGGGTCCTGGAGGGGAGACCACCAGCTCCCAGGAGGGTCTCCACGCCCCCTGCAGTCACCTCTTCCTGGATACGCCCATGATCACATGTCAGGTCACCTCTCTGAGCCTCTCTGTCCTCTCCAACAAGATGGGACGGCGGAACCCCCGCATGGGGCATCCTGGGCACTCAATGGCGAGTCCTCGTAAAGCTGGAGGGAGACGTCTGGTCTGGGGTCACCCAGCTGGATGTCAGCTTTGGGGGAATCCCACGTCCTCCTTGGACACACCCGGTGGATCTCCTGGAACTCATTGTAGTTTCTCTGAGTCTCGTTTTCCCATCTGTCGAATGGGATAATAATAGTACCTGCCTTTCAGAGCTTAGAACAGTGCCGGGCACGGAGCGGACTGACAAAAATGCTGTCTCATCCCCCCGGCCCCCATCAGCACAACAGCTCAGAGTGCAATGGGATGGGGACAGTTACATCTGCGTTGCGCTGGCTTCTAGAGAAGATGAGCGTTTTCCCATTTCCCCATGTGTGAACGTAGGCTTCTGGCCCCCGAGGCGGCAGAGCCCGGGTTTTGCTGCCAGGGGAGCCTCAGATGGTTCGTCGTGTGTGGAGGTTTCAGATGCCTAAATTCTGGTGGTTTTAGGCCTTGATCTGTCACGTGCTCACCAAGGAGCTGGCAGGACGTGTGACTGTCACAAACGTAACACAAATAACTTCACACCGCAGAACAATCGGTTTCTTCGTAACATCGTGTCTTCAATTTTGTGTGTTTAAAACCATCCTGAAACAGGCCGTGGGCTTCCCCTGCCCACCGCTGGCCCAGAGGAGTTGCAGACGGCTACCCCGTGTCACTGGGAGGTGCCTGGCCTTGAAGTGCTCCGTCCACCTTCGAGGACCCCGGGGGCCAGTGGGTTTTGTTGGCAGTGGACTCTGCATCCCCGTGAAACAGAAACCAGGGGAAGAGTTAGAATTTTGCCCCACTGCCTGATTTTGCCAGGCTCGTGTCTGATATCTGATACTGTCGGCTAACAGGCCTGGGTTAATTTTACGGCTGTTGGTGGTGGAATTGGGCACTGGCATCTTTGGGGGTTTGTTTTAGGGCTGAGCTCCTGTGGGGTGGGTACAGCACGAGACTCGGGGGCCTCAGACCCTCCTTTGCCGACCCCCCAGCGGCCTCTCTGTGGTCCACCTGGGGCTGGCCCAGGGTGCGCCGAGCCCACTGAGGGTTGGGCCGTGCACAGCTGTCTCCAGGGTCAAGGTCGGCTAGGGGGTGGAGTATTTGTACATTCAGCCCCGCCCCCAGCGTTTGCAATGAAAACAGGAATTTGCTTAACATGATTGATATATTAGGGAACAGTCTGAACATAAGACAGATCACCTGTTTTCTCACAGTTTCATCCGCTAGAAGCCCTGGTGAATGCGGATATCCCGCTGAACCGAGCCACAAGGGAACGCAGACGCGTAGACACCCCAAGCCCACCGTGTCGGTGCTCCCGGGTGTGAGGCCCCCGGCCGCACGTCGGGCACACCCATCCCACCCGCGCCCCGTCCACACTCCCGCGTTTGTCAAGTGCAGAGGCACTGTAGTGGGTATGTGTTGCCCACCGAACGTGGGAAACGGTGCCGTGCGTACTGCTCCCATCTTTAAGTGCTCCCCCAGCCGGGTCTGGCAGAAGCCCCTCCTCCGTCCTCACTCTGTGGCCCCGGGCGTCTGGGTATGATTGCCTCGGTCTCACCGAGCCTGGCTGTGTCCCAGGGCCTCGTGTGGGGGACTCACCTACCCGGTACCCGACCCCCTTCACAGATGGGAGGACAGTGGGCGGCGCTCAGTGGCTGAAGCCAAGCCTGAGTCTCCTTCACTGTCTGTCCCCAGTTGTCTGGCTCAGTGCCACCCCCTGAAGACACAACAAGATTGGACCAGCAGGTCCTTCCTGAGAGCCCTGGGTAGGGCTGGAGACAGGTCACTGGAGCCAGTGGTTCAGAGCTGCAGGTGCAGCAGGATGAGACTGTCGCCTCTGGGGCCGCCTAGTGGACAGACGGCCGTCACTGAATAAGTGACCTCGGCGGAGGCTGGTGGCAGGCGGAGAGGGAACGCCAGACTCAAACCCCCTAAGCCAGGGCCGCCCGCCTTTGCTGTCCTCACGATGCCTTGGTGACAGGGGTGTCATGGGCCGTGCTTCACACGTGGGGAAACTGAGGCCCCGGGGGCCCTGTGATTTGTCCAGGGTCCCACCTAGTAGCCAGCATAGCTCTGTGAGGCCCAGGTCATGGCAGGGTCAGCCTTGCCCCCTGCCCAGCTCGGATGTCTGTCCCCAAGCCTCCACTGCTCAAAATTTGAGCATCTCATGAGCGGGAACCATCCCATCTCTGCTCACCTAGCTCCGTCCTGCAAACAGTCAGCATGCAGTGGTTGTTTCTTGCAAGATAAACCTGGGAGCTGTCGCCCCGAGCTCATCCCTTTGGCGTGTGGGCACGTGAGGAACCGACAGGAAGTAACGGGCTCATCGCAAATGGCTGGGCTGGAATCTTATTCCCTGGGGAGCGCTCAGGGGCCCGCCCCGGACCCTGGGCCGGCGCTGCCTGGGACCTCCTGTCTCATCTTGGGGGCTGGTCCTGCAGGGCAGGGCCGGCAGGGGCTCTGGTGTCTCCCACCTGCCCGTCTGTGTGGAGACCCCGTTCTCCCTGCAGGCTGTGGGAATGGTGTCCCGTGAGCCCGTGGCATGGACCCTTCACCACACCTTCCCTTGTGGCTCTGAGGCCTGGACCCTGCCCACGGGCTGGTGGCAGCAGAGGCAGGAAGCTGAGGGCAGAGGGGAGGGGCGGGCGAGGCTCAGTGAGCGGGACTCGGGGCCCCCACAGCTCGCTGACCTCTAAAACTGTCCCCTGCCCGAGTCCAGCTTGTGCACATGTCCCGCCCAGCCCAGCTGGCACCTGCCCACCACGTCGACGTTCCTCCCTTTGATGAGGCCATTTAGACAAAGCGCCTCGTCTGTTCTCCAGAATGTCCCGTTCCCAGTTGGCACGCTGGTCATCATCGGCTCCGTCCTGAGCTTTGAAGTCGGATCTAACGGTTGACCCTGACCCCAGGCAGCCTGTGCGGCATCATTGTCCCGACACCTGCGTGGAGAACCGGGTCCTAGTTCTTGGTGGTGACAGCTGGGGATCTAGGACAAGGTACCCCCATCTCAGGGCCTCGGAGATAAAGGGGTGAGACTTTGACCCATAGAGTTCCCCTAGATCAGTGTCATCACGCTTTTCCTGTAAAGGACAAGACAGCAAATGTCCTGGGCTCTGCCGGCCCTGTGGTCTCTGTCATAGAATCTTCTCTTTTTCACAAAATCCTTAAAAATGCAAAACCCACTCTCAGCTCTAGGCGTCGGCCACATTTGGCGGTGGGCTGTAGATGGCAGCCCCCTGCCCTAGGCCAGCCCTCTGACTCTGTCTGTAGGTGTCGTGCTGGACTCCAGCTCGACAGGCACTGGGCCACAAGTGGAGTTTTCGGGCTCCATCCGTCCTGCTTTGGGGGCTTCTTTTCTTTGGCTGTGCATCAGCGAGCAGAGCATGCCGGCCCCCTGGTTCCTCCGACGTTGCTTCCTTGTCCTTCCTCCGTCTGCTCCGGGCCCCTCTGCCTTCAGTGGCACCTCCTCCGGGAAGTCCTCCTGATCTCCGTCCTAGCCTCAGCACATTTGCTGCCTGAACACTCGAGAGCTTGGCCTCAGGTGGAGCTGCCCTGGCTTCTGTAGTGTGGCCTACTCCAGTGTGGAACTGACCTGGACTTGCGGTTCCACCGAGGCCCGTCCCTCATACAGTCACTTGAAGGCGGGTCCCACGCTCACACACTTTTCAGGAGCACCCTTTCCGGTTCTTCTCAAGTGGTGGGTGAGCACGGCTGAGCCTTAATCCTTCTTGGATCCACAGAGGAGGCGATACCACCCCCCGTCTGTCGTGTGAGGGTCGGGGGAGCTTGACTCCGTGCAGAGCAGCCCATCAGGCTGGCCCTGCCCGGTGTCCAGGGACAGTCAGGGGTGCGGATCAAGGCGGGCGATGCTCCAGACAGGACGGGTCCCGTCCCCTCCCTCCCTGGTGTGATGGATGCTCAGTCTCTACCGAGGTCCTTGCGTGGCTGGCGCTGAGCCCCTCGTGCCCTCAACATTACTGACCAAGCAGCTGGACTCCAGTGCCGCCACCTGGCCCTCCTCCGCAGAGAGTGCCGGCTCCTTGCACCCGCCCAGATCTGGCCTCCAGGGAGCTCCAGACACCTCACAAACACCTCATTAATCCTCTCTGAGGTCCCGTGAGGTTAAGCTCATGCAGCCCTGCCTTCGGAGAACCGAAGGAAGTTAGTAAGGACATCTCTCCCAGCTTCTCCAGCTGGACGCAGGAGTGTTGAGACGCTGCTGGCCTCTGCCGTCTCGTGCCAGATGGGACAAGGGATATCTGTAGTCGGGGGAGGTCTGCTCTGGGCCCTCCCAGGGGTGCCATCGTCTGCAGCGGGGGGTGCGGGAAGCAGGAGGTGCAGGGGTGGAGTCGGCTGAAAACCCCTGGTCTCCTCTCCGCACCTGTGGGAAACCTGGTCAGGTCGGTGGCTAAAGGATTCCTGATCCAGGACGCCCCCCTGCAGAGTGGAGCTCAACGCCCAGAGCCGGTGTCTCGTCTCCCCAACACCTGACTCGGGAGAGGCTGAGAAAAGGAGAGACTGGTTACCTAAAGGCTGAAGTTTGCGCCCAGACTGGTGCCCTATCCGAGTGGGAAGGCGGGCACCTGAGCTGGACAGGCAGGATCTCTTCCTCCCGCCCCCCCCACCCCGCCCAGCTGCTTGTCTGTCACCTGAGGCAGGTTGTTGAACCTCCCCTGTGCCTCGGCGTGCTCTTCTGTAAAGTGGGTCATCCTAGCACCAGGTGCTGGGATGGGGAAGTGCAGGGCGTTGGGCTGCTGGCACCAGTAGGCACGATGTGTAAGAGCCACCAGCCCGGGTGGAGGGGGAGCCCAGCTGGATCAGGCAGAGGGAAAGGAACAGCAAGGGTCGTGGTAATAACAGCAGCTAGTCCAGGGCACGGCTCTGGTGCCTGGCCCTGCGGAGGGCCCGCGTGTGCGCCCTCTCTGGATGAGGCTCTTACGTGTAGGGCTCTGGGGCTCAGACAGGCTGGAGCCACGTGCCGGCGTCCCACTGCAAGGGTCCAGCTGCATGCGGACCCAGCCCCGTGTCCTCTGGCCCAAGCGCCCGTGTCCAGGAGGCCATGGGAGTTGTTCCTTTAGCCCATCTCAGCCCTTCCAGGGTGGAGATGTGGAGGCTTTCTGCAGCAGTGCAGGGATGGAGCGAGGCCCATCCCATGGCCGGCAGCTGGTTCCTAGGAGTCCGAGGCCCTGAGCGAGCTCGCTGTCACCCTGCAGGGGCAGAAGGAATGACAGGACAGGGTTGTGAGGAGGGTTCTGGACAGGCACGGGTGGGTGACTGCTGCACCCACGGTATTCAGCTGCAGGGTGACGGCCTCAGGGGGTCTGCCAGGAAGATGGCACCGCCTCTGAGTGGCCTTTGTCTCCACTGCTCCCGTCACTGAGACCCTGGCAGAAGCGAGCCCGCGTGTAGCGTCTGCAGGGTGTCGACAGTGCAGGGCCCTCCCCGCAGGCCTGGGGGCACGGGGCACGGCCCGTGCCGCTGTCCAAGGCCCTCCAGGGCCCGGCCTGGCCTGATTTTGTTTATTCTATCAATCAGCGCCTGTTGCTTCTGCTGTGGGAACAGCCAGGTGCTGGGATCCGCGGGCGGACCCCGGGTGAGGGTCCGTCCCTCACCCACGGCGCCATCCCCCGGCCGGCCTCCCCCCGCACTGCTCCTGCGGCTCGCGCCGGTCCGTCCTCCTTTTCCGTCAGCTCATTCATCAGGCGAGCGTCTCCTGAGCAGCCTCTGTGCCCTGGGCACCGGGGGACGGTCGCAGGCCATTCTCAAGGGGCCGGGGTGGGGTGGGGGCAGACGGGCGTTCCCGGAGAGCCCCATAAATACACTGATTTGTCCATTCACCAGTTGCCTCTATGGGGCCCATCCTGCCCCCCTGCCGCTGTCCTTGGTACTTGGGAGGAAGATGCTGCTCGGGGGCTTCCGCTGTAAGGCGGGAACAGGAACTGGGATGAATGTCCCGGGGTTCTGAGCGCTGAGGGGGAAGGGCAGACGGAAGGGGCAGGAAGGACTTCCCAGAGAAGTGACCTCGGTCAGAGATCCAGGGGCCAGCGGGAATGGGTCCTGGAGTCTGGAGGCAGCGTTGTCATCACCAGAGGGCGCAGTGGGGGTGTGCAGGGCACTGGGTGGGCTGTGGGCAAAGGGGTTGCCTGCGTCCCCTGCCCCGAGGGGCCCCGATACTCGGCGTCACCATCTTGAAATGCCTGACCCTTTGCATCTGTGTCGAGGGAGGTGCAGTGGGGCAGCGAGCAGGGCCTTGGCCTTGATCACAAGGGGCGGGTTCGCAGCCACCTGCCCCTGACCTCTCCTGGCCCCGCACCCCCCCCCCCCCCCCCCCCCCCC
>NW_006796283.1:2472645-2490757 GCF_000442215.2 Lipotes vexillifer
CGTCGGTGAGCACCCTCGTCCCACCACTGCCCTCTGCTCCTTGGGGCCTGGTGCGTCAGGCTGGGTGCACAGGGCTGCCCTGAGCTGGCCGGGTCACGGCAGTTTGGTGGGAGATGGGGGGCAGGCCACCTCGAGGTTCCTGGAGGGCCTAGGAGGCCAGCAGTCCTGGGCCCAGTCCACACGTCGTGGACAGACTGGTGCCTTATTAAACTGAATACAACTGAGTTATTTCAAAGTCCAGGTTTCAAGCAGGGCATTAAGTAGGCAAACCAGAGGACAGGGACACACTTCCAGCTGGCTTCTAAGTAACATGGACTCGATGGGGAGGGGCCTTACATGCTGGAGAGAGAGACAGTGCCCACCCCTGCCCCGGCCCCTCCCGACACCCACCCTGTCTGGGCGCGCAGACAACCCCGGGGAAACGCGGTGCTGGGATCGGCCGTCTCCCACTCGCTCAGTAGGTATATAGGCTACTTGCGGGGCGGCAGCTCGCCTGCTATTCCTGGTGTGCGGGGGCTCGGGGTGTGGGGTGAGGGAGGGGGTGGCGCTGGGTCTAAACATAGACCACAGCGGGTGGGGGGGGGAGGCGGCGGGAGGGAGGGAGGAGTGATGTTGGAAAGTCAACCCTTTAAGAGACTTGGGTTTCTAATGAGTGGGAGCCTGTGGGTCGCCTTGGCAACTGGGGTGTGCCTCCCCCACGCCCACGCCCACCCCCCTGATCACAGGCCCTTCTCTGTGGGCTTGCCCGGCTCAGACTGTGGCTGGGCTTCTGGCTGGAGGTGGTCAACGCACCAGCCGTGCCCCTGGCAGGGCCCTGCCTGCAGAGGCCTCAGTGTTCTCACCTGCAAAATGGGGTGGGGGATGCCTGTGGCAGCCTCAGAATTTCTTTATGAGCAGTGCTACAGATCAACAAGGAAACCCACTCCCAAAGTGCAAATTAAAACTACAAAGATATATATATATATATTTTAATATTTTCTTCTTAATAAGTGTATTTATTTGTTTATGGCTGTGTTGGGTCTTTGTTGCTGCACAAGGGCTTTCTCTAGTTGCGGCGAGCGGGGACTATTCTTTTTTTGTGTGTGTGGTATGCGGCCTCTCACTGTTGTGGCCTCTCCCGTTGCAGAGCACAGGCTCCGGACGCGCAGGCCCAGCGGCCATGGCTCACGGGCCCAGCTGCTCTGCGGCATGGGGGATCTTCCCGGGCCAGGGCCTGAACCCGTGTCCCCTGCATCTGCAGGCGGACTCTGAACCACTGCGCCACCAGGGAAGCCCGGGGGCTACTCTTCGTTGCGGTGCGCGGGCTTCTCATTGCGGTGGCTTCTCTTGTTGCAGAGCACAGGCTCCGGACGCGCAGGCCCGGCGGCCATGGCTCACGGGCCCAGCTGCTCTGCGGCATGGGGGATCTTCCCGGGCCAGGGCCTGAACCCGTGTCCCCTGCATCTGCAGGCGGACTCTGAACCACTGCGCCACCAGGGAAGCCCGGGGGCTACTCTTCGTTGCGGTGCGCGGGCTTCTCATTGCGGTGGCTTCTCTTGTTGCAGAGCACAGGCTCCGGACGCGCAGGCCCGGCGGCCATGGCTCACGGGCCCAGCTGCTCTGCGGCATGGGGGATCTTCCCGGGCCAGGGCCTGAACCCGTGTCCCCTGCATCTGCAGGCGGACTCTGAACCACTGCGCCACCAGGGAAGCCCGGGGGCTACTCTTCGTTGCGGTGCGCGGGCTTCTCATTGCGGTGGCTTCTCTTGTTGCAGAGCACAGGCTCCGGACGCGCAGGCCCGGCGGCCATGGCTCACGGGCCCAGCTGCTCTGCGGCATGGGGGATCTTCCCGGGCCAGGGCCTGAACCCGTGTCCCCTGCATCTGCAGGCGGACTCTGAACCACTGCGCCACCAGGGAAGCCCGGGGGCTACTCTTCGTTGCGGTGCGCGGGCTTCTCATTGCGGTGGCTTCTCTTGTTGCAGAGCACAGGCTCCGGACGCGCAGGCCCGGCGGCCATGGCTCACGGGCCCAGCTGCTCTGCGGCATGGGGGATCTTCCCGGGCCAGGGCCTGAACCCGTGTCCCCTGCATCTGCAGGCGGACTCTGAACCACTGCGCCACCAGGGAAGCCCGGGGGCTACTCTTCGTTGCGGTGCGCGGGCTTCTCATTGCGGTGGCTTCTCTTGTTGCAGAGCACAGGCTCCGGACGCGCAGGCCCGGCGGCCATGGCTCACGGGCCCAGCTGCTCTGCGGCATGGGGGATCTTCCCGGGCCAGGGCCTGAACCCGTGTCCCCTGCATCTGCAGGCGGACTCTGAACCACTGCGCCACCAGGGAAGCCCGGGGGCTACTCTTCGTTGCGGTGCGCGGGCTTCTCATTGCGGTGGCTTCTCTTGTTGCAGAGCACAGGCTCCGGACGCGCAGGCCCGGCGGCCATGGCTCACGGGCCCAGCTGCTCTGCGGCATGGGGGATCTTCCCGGGCCAGGGCCTGAACCCGTGTCCCCTGCATCTGCAGGCGGACTCTGAACCACTGCGCCACCAGGGAAGCCCGGGGGCTACTCTTCGTTGCGGTGCGCGGGCTTCTCATTGCGGTGGCTTCTCTTGTTGCAGAGCACAGGCTCCGGACGCGCAGGCCCGGCGGCCATGGCTCACGGGCCCAGCTGCTCTGCGGCATGGGGGATCTTCCCGGGCCAGGGCCTGAACCCGTGTCCCCTGCATCTGCAGGCGGACTCTGAACCACTGCGCCACCAGGGAAGCCCGGGGGCTACTCTTCGTTGCGGTGCGCGGGCTTCTCATTGCGGTGGCTTCTCTTGTTGCAGAGCACAGGCTCCGGACGCGCAGGCCCGGCGGCCATGGCTCACGGGCCCAGCTGCTCTGCGGCATGGGGGATCTTCCCGGGCCAGGGCCTGAACCCGTGTCCCCTGCATCTGCAGGCGGACTCTGAACCACTGCGCCACCAGGGAAGCCCGGGGGCTACTCTTCGTTGCGGTGCGCGGGCTTCTCATTGCGGTGGCTTCTCTTGTTGCAGAGCACAGGCTCCGGACGCGCAGGCCCGGCGGCCATGGCTCACGGGCCCAGCTGCTCTGCGGCATGGGGGATCTTCCCGGGCCAGGGCCTGAACCCGTGTCCCCTGCATCTGCAGGCGGACTCTGAACCACTGCGCCACCAGGGAAGCCCGGGGGCTACTCTTCGTTGCGGTGCGCGGGCTTCTCATTGCGGTGGCTTCTCTTGTTGCAGAGCACAGGCTCCGGACGCGCAGGCCCGGCGGCCATGGCTCACGGGCCCAGCTGCTCTGCGGCATGGGGGATCTTCCCGGGCCAGGGCCTGAACCCGTGTCCCCTGCATCTGCAGGCGGACTCTGAACCACTGCGCCACCAGGGAAGCCCGGGGGCTACTCTTCGTTGCGGTGCGCGGGCTTCTCATTGCGGTGGCTTCTCTTGTTGCAGAGCACAGGCTCCGGACGCGCAGGCCCGGCGGCCATGGCTCACGGGCCCAGCTGCTCTGCGGCATGGGGGATCTTCCCGGGCCAGGGCCTGAACCCGTGTCCCCTGCATCTGCAGGCGGACTCTGAACCACTGCGCCACCAGGGAAGCCCGGGGGCTACTCTTCGTTGCGGTGCGCGGGCTTCTCATTGCGGTGGCTTCTCTTGTTGCAGAGCACAGGCTCCGGACGCGCAGGCCCGGCGGCCATGGCTCACGGGCCCAGCTGCTCTGCGGCATGGGGGATCTTCCCGGGCCAGGGCCTGAACCCGTGTCCCCTGCATCTGCAGGCGGACTCTGAACCACTGCGCCACCAGGGAAGCCCGGGGGCTACTCTTCGTTGCGGTGCGCGGGCTTCTCATTGCGGTGGCTTCTCTTGTTGCAGAGCACAGGCTCCGGACGCGCAGGCCCGGCGGCCATGGCTCACGGGCCCAGCTGCTCTGCGGCATGGGGGATCTTCCCGGGCCAGGGCCTGAACCCGTGTCCCCTGCATCTGCAGGCGGACTCTGAACCACTGCGCCACCAGGGAAGCCCGGGGGCTACTCTTCGTTGCGGTGCGCGGGCTTCTCATTGCGGTGGCTTCTCTTGTTGCAGAGCACAGGCTCCGGACGCGCAGGCCCGGCGGCCATGGCTCACGGGCCCAGCTGCTCTGCGGCATGGGGGATCTTCCCGGGCCAGGGCCTGAACCCGTGTCCCCTGCATCTGCAGGCGGACTCTGAACCACTGCGCCACCAGGGAAGCCCGGGGGCTACTCTTCGTTGCGGTGCGCGGGCTTCTCATTGCGGTGGCTTCTCTTGTTGCAGAGCACAGGCTCCGGACGCGCAGGCCCGGCGGCCATGGCTCACGGGCCCAGCTGCTCTGCGGCATGGGGGATCTTCCCGGGCCAGGGCCTGAACCCGTGTCCCCTGCATCTGCAGGCGGACTCTGAACCACTGCGCCACCAGGGAAGCCCGGGGGCTACTCTTCGTTGCGGTGCGCGGGCTTCTCATTGCGGTGGCTTCTCTTGTTGCAGAGCACAGGCTCCGGACGCGCAGGCCCAGCGGCCATGGCTCACGGGCCCAGCTGCTCTGCGGCATGTGGGATCTTCCCGGGCCAGGGCATGAACCCGTGTCCCCTGCATCTGCAGGCGGACTCTGAACCACTGCGCCACCAGGGAAGCCCGGGGGCTACTCTTCGTTGTGATGTGTGGGCTTCTCATTGCGGTGGCTTCTCTTGTTGCAGAGCACAGGCTCTAGGCTTGCGGGCTTCAGTAGTTGTGGCTTGTGGGCTCAGTAGTTGTGGTGCGCGGGCTCAGGAGTTGTGGCTCGCAGGCTCTAGAGCGCAGGCTCAGTAGTTGTGGTGCACGGGCTTCGTTGCCCCGTGGCATGTGGGATCTTCCCGGACCGGGGCTCGAACCTGTGTCCCCTGCATTGTCAGCCAGATTCCTAACCACTGCGCCACCAGGGACGTCCCAAAACTACAAGGATATTTAACGAAAGAGAGAGAAAACTACACGAATATAATACTGTTTCACCTGTCAGCTTGGGAAGGAACAAAAAAAAGGATTCCCGCTGAATTGGAGATGCGGGGAAACGGGCACCCGCAATCCTGGAAACGTGTCCTGAAGATGGATTTGTGTGTGAGATACCAAATGCACGAGGATGTCATTGGACCTTGATTTGTAAAAGCAGAAAATGGAGAACAGCTTACATGTCTGTCAGCGGGGCAGGCTCAATGTATTTTGGCACAAAATCCATTAAAAAGAACAAGAAAGGCCTGTTTGCTGGTGTGGAACAATCTCCAAGGTACAGTGTTAGGTGAAAACAACAGAGAAGGCCAGAGGCAGAGCCAACTGGGGTGAGCTGACAGCCGCGTCCAAACTCTCTAGCGTGTGAGTGTGTGAGGGCCGGTGTCGTACACGCAGTGCAGGTTCATGCCGGCATCGGAGACAGTATGGAGAACAGTGGGGAAGGCATAAGCAGAGGCGTTCAGGACGTATTAAAGGCAAAAACGAGTCACAGGAAGAAGCATGTAGAGTATGACCCCGTTCGTTCTTCCGAAATCAGATGAGCATATGCCTGTCAGTACAAGCCTCCCCCGCTATCCGAAAGCGGAGCGCTGCCGCGAAACTTCTCCTGAGCCAGAATGGCGTAAGGTGAGGAAGCAATGACCTCAGGACGCATCTGGCTGTCGGGTGCCCAAAAAAAAGTCCAGACGCAGCACAGCTACTGACACACTTCGCAGCTCTGGCGGCCTGATGCTGAGATGCTGAACGTGGTCCCCCGGGAAGGAGCTTGATGGGGCCCCTCTCGCTGCAAAACAAACACTGAACACTGTTTTCGATTTTCTGTTCTTCTAATAAGCAGGAATATCTTCTTTCAGTTATGGAAAACAGGGATGAGTGTAGGTCTTCTGTAAAAGCAAAGTGGCGTAAAGTGAACTTTTGAGAAGCAAGGGATTCCCGTATGTAGAAAAAGAGCTGGAAGGGCGTCAACCAGAATTAAGAGTAGCTACTGTGGGGTGTTGAGTAGACAAGGGAAAGCTTGGAAGGGGAATTTACATTCATTCTCCACAGTTTTTATTTAAACCTTTTTGTTAAAAAAAATAAATTTATTTATTTATTTTTGGCTGCGTTGGGTCTTCATTGCTGCGCACGGGCTTTCTCTAGTTGCGGCGAGCGGGGGCTACTCTTCGTTGCGGTGCGCGGGCTTCTCATTGCGGTGGCTTATTGTCGCAGAGCATGGGCTCTAGGCATGCGGGCTCAGTAGTTGTGGCACGTGGGCTCAGTAGTTGTGGCTTGTGGGCTCTAGAGTGCAGGCTCAGTAGTTGTGGTGCACGGGCTTAGTTGCTCCACGGCATGTGGGATCTTCCTGGAACAGGACTCAAACCCATGTCCCCTGCGTTGGAAGGCAGATTCTGAACCACTGGACCACCAGGGAAGTCCCCATCATATCTATTTTTAATGGTCTGTTTAGCTGGGTATATATCTCTCTCTCCTTCCTTCCTCCCTTCCTCTCGCTTTCTTTATGGCTGCGTTGGGCCTTCGTTGCTGCACGCAGGTTTTCTCTAGTTGCGGCGAGCGGGGGCTACTCTTCATTGCGCTGCGCGGGCTTCTCATCGCGGTGGCTTCTCTTGTTGGGAGCACAGGCTCTAGGCGCGTGGGCTTTGGTAGTTGTGGCACACGGGCTCAGTAGTTGTGGCTCGCGGGCTCTAGAGCGCAGGCTCAGTAGTTGTGGCGCACGGGCTTAGTTGCTCCGTGGCATGTGGGATCTTCCCAGACCAGGGCTCAACCCCGTGTCTCCTGCATTGGCAGGCGGATTCTCAACCACTGCGCCACTGGAGAAGCCCCTAAACCTTTTTTTAAAGAACACACGTGTACACACACACAACACACATGTACATATATATGATATGTATTTTTTAAAAGCCACCCTAGCCGGACAGTGGAAGGTTTCAAGCCCCCTTCTTCAAGGCCGTCCCACCGCCGCCCCAGGGCCCCTGCGCGCCGCTCCCCCCTGCCCTGGGCCTTGGCGCTCGCTGCGTCTTCACCCCAGGGCTCTTGGCGGGCCAGCCTCTGCTCTCCTCTTGGGCCTCGGGGAGGCCCGTGTCCCCTCGAGAGCGTGGCCAGTGCTCACTGCTCCGTGGTCAGGTCCAGGCCGGCCTCCTCGTCAGGACTTCCGCCTGGTCGGGGCAGGACCTGCCCCTGTGTGCTGAGTCCGTGGTGTCCCCACACGTCCAGTGCATGGTCGCACCAGGTCAGGACACCCGGAGCAAGTGGACAGGTGAGCCCAGCAGACCTGCTCTCCCAGTGGGTGTCGGTGGTGACTGAGCCCTGCTGTGGGAAGGCGTTTCCGTGTCTGGGTTGAGTTTTCTACCCTCCTCTCTGTCGTTTTCTGTTTTGTTCCAGGAGGGTGGTTTTCCAGACTTTTATGTATTTTCATGGCAAAGGGTTTCTTTTAACTCGGAAAAGAACAGCACAGCGAAGGAAGTTCAGAGACGGCCAGGGCAGCGAGGGGAGCAGGGAGGGGGCTGCCGTGCTGGCCTGCCCCCGGGTCACCTGCCCCACCTTTCCCAGCACCACCCCCGCTGCACCCGATTCAAATGCAGCTGCCTCTCCCCTGCCAGCCCTTGGCCCTTAATTCCTCCCCGAGAGAAATACTTGCATCAGAACAGCAACAAAACAGAAAGCAGGCTGGCCGCAGGCTGGCAGTTGCCGGGAGCCCGAGGAAAAGGGAGGGAGTGACGCTAATGGATACGAGGTGTCTTAAAGGTGACGAAAATGTAAAATGAGAGTCATGCAGCCATCGCCGTAACCTAAATATACTAAATACCACCGCGCCCTTAAATAGGAGGATGTTATGGTATGTGAATTACACCTCAGTAAAGCTGCTTTTTAAAAAACCTCATCTACAGAGTATCCACTAGTATGGAAAACTGGGCTGTGTGCTGTCTCTGCCTTATCTCAGGAATCTTTACCAGGATCCCATGAGGATCCTTGTACTATAGCTTTTTCAGTTGAGGAGACCAAGGCCCAAAGAGGCACAAGCTGCCCCCGATGGAGCAGCCAGTGAGCAAGAGGCTGGATGTCAGCACTCACCCCTTCACCCCCATCACACCTGCCTGGGCAATGACGCTGGTCCTAGGAAGCCTGGAACGTTCCTGGGGGTGGGAGGGGCTCAGGACTGCTTCCTGAGAGTGATATTTGGCCTGGGATCAAAGGTCCCAAAGAAATGGAGCATTAATACCCCATAGTAGGTTAAATGGTGGACCCCAAAAGATCTGTCCAGCTGGAACCTCAGACTCTGCCCTTATTTGGAGTAAGAGTCTTTGCAGATGTAATTAAAGCTCTTGACATGAGATCATCCTGGATCAGGGTGCCCTAAATGCAGTGATGAGTGTCCTTATAAGAGACAGAAGAGGAAAGACGAAGAGACACAGGGAGAGGCCACAGGAAGACGGCGGCAGAGGCTGGCTGCAGCCTCACAAGGAATGCCAAGGACTGCCAGCACCACCGGAGCTGGGAGGCAGGCCCGGGACAGAGTCTCCCCTGGGCCTTCGGGACGGCGGGGAGGGTTGGACTTCCCACCTCCAGAGCTGGGAGTGAATAAGTGTCTCTTTTAAGCCCCCAGTTTGCGGTCGTTCGTTACGGCAGCCCCAGGACCCTTCTGCAGATCCCGAGGCTGCTCCCGGGCGGGGTCTCGGTGTCGGGCACAGGTGCCTCCTGGCCTCAGATCCTGCCCCACGCCCCTGGCAGCCGGGGCCTTGCTCGTCTGCAGGTGGTGTGCGGAGCGCCGGAGGCTGCGCGTCCCTCTGTGACGGCCTTTGACCCCCATCTGTTTCTGTGCTTGTGAGTCAGCCTCGCTGGACCCGCTGGTACACTGGACACCATTTCCTTCTTTACTTTGAGCTTTTCTTCCTCTGTCTTTGAAGATGTTTTAGTAGGAAAAGAAAAGGGGGGAGGAGGTGGGGGAGACCTGGCAGGAGGCAGAGAGGCTGGCTGTCGTGGTTTGATCCAGAATGTTCTCCGGCTCTCTGGGCTGCTCCAGTCTTTGATGTTCAAACTGGGTCTGACCAGATGAAATACCCTTTTCAGGGACTCACGTGGGGTTCAGGCACTACAGACCCCTTCCCTCCGACCCCGACTTTCCTGGCTCCGGTAGAAAACCCCATTGAAATGGTTGCAACAAGGGACTTGTTTTGTATTATACTGTTGTTTTTTGACTTTAATCATTTCGGAAGATATTGCCAGTCGCCTGCCTTACTTGTGTGGATCGGCTGAGGCAGTGGACGGGGGCGCGGACAACAGATTTATTTCCTCCCAGTCCTGGAGGCTGGATGGCTGACATCAAGGTGTCGCCAGGTTGGTTTCAGAGACTCTCTCACCGGCACGTAGACGGCTCTGTCCTCCCTGTGTCCTCATGCGGTCGCCCCCCTGTGTGTCTGTGTCCTGGTCTGTCTTCTTCCGGGGTCACTGGTCATAGAGAATCAGGGCCCACCCAAGTGACCTCATTTTAACTTGATTACCTCCATAAAGGCATTCTCCTTCCAAATAAGCTCATGTTCAGGGGTACCGGGGTTAGAACTCCAACGTGTGTATTTGGGGGAACCCAAATCAGCCTGTAACGTACATATATTCTCGGTAATGCTTAAAGATCTTCCCAGAATTGAGAAAGAAAAAAACCACACTTTTCAGGCAGGAAGAGAGTCCACCTGCCCTCGGGGGCCGAAAGCCCCGCATTCCCTGGGGCGATGCTGGATCTGTCCCTTCGTTTCCTTGGGCCTTGGTTCTCTCACCCGTGAATTGGATCGTGCGGCGATTTGACAGCCCCCCTCCCCGGCTCTGGTGCTCACTGCAGCCCCCTCCTGTCCTGCGTCATCAACGTCCCCATCGGTCAGCGGGCTCTGGTCGGCGCCTCTCCTAATGAAAAAGCCTCGATTCCACAGCTGCCCATTTCCTGCCCCATCTCTGCTCTCCTCTGTGACCCGAAGGTGTGGACAGGGAGAGGTGACATGGCGGTGGGGAGGGGGGTGATAGGGGTGGGGGGGGGACATGAGGTCCTGAATGGGGAACCCAGGGAGCAGCTGACAGGGCCACACGAGGCCCTGGGATGCAGCTCCTGTTCGGTGGTGTCAGGAGGCTGTGTCTTCCCCCCGACCTGCCCCAAGAGCCCCGGGCTCTGCCACCACCTCCCAGGGCTCCGGGCAAGTCGCTCCACCCCTTGGGCCCCAAGTTGTCTTGTCTGCAAGATGGGGGCCTTGTCCACCTCATGGGGCCCTGGGGCTGAAGGGAGGGTGCACGTGAGGCCGATCTCCGGTGGCCACGGTGTGCGGTGGCTTGAAGTGGAGTCTTAGTTCGCTGACCGGGAACTGAGCCCAGGCTACTGCGGTGAGAGCACCAAATCCTACTCACTAGACAACCAGGGGCTAGTGGCTGCAAGTGGGACCCCGGTTCTTGTCTCCTTTGAAGAAAGAAGTCAGCAAAGAGACAGAAAATTTGTGAAACAGAATGTTTATTAGAAGCAAAGTACACGCAGAAATACACAAGGGTGGGCTCGGAGAGAGAGTCGCGTACTTTTGGGGCGGTTCAAAGTACTCATATGGGGGCAGCTTTCCGGGTTTTTCTCTGGCCAGTCATCTTGCTTTGTCTGGCTTCGTGTCCATATTTGGTCTGACCAAGGGCCCTGCCACATGTGCGCCCATCTTTTACCCACGACGGATTCCAGCGTGAGGGTTTCCGGCAGGTTGGCAGGACATGTTATGGGCTGGCACCCACTCCCTCCTCTGACCCCTGAGGAACGTCTCTGCGCATGTGTAGTGTGGGAGGTCTCCTTGACCCTAAGCATGAGCCCAGCTCCTCCCTCCTGCCTGCCTTGCCATTATCGTGCAGTGTCGACGGGAGACAGAGCCCAGCTGCTCACCTGGGGCCCAACTCTCTCCTGTCTCAAGGCGAGACAGCGCAGGGGTCCCACTCTGCCACTCCCGCCCATGTGAGAGGCTCGGGGCTGACGGGGTTGCCTTTAGCCTTGTCATCTTGGGGGAGCCGCCGTGACCATGACCGTACTCTCACTCACTCACACGGTCGTCTTCGCGCATTTCCGTTTATGCGCCGTTTATTGGGACACACGGCTCCTCGGCTGGAAGGCAGCCCTTAGCGAGGATCTAACGATGTGAAAGCAAAGGGCTAACGCATGAGCCCTGCCTGCGAAAGGAAGGCTTGTGTGCTATTCCCGCCTCTGTTTCCCCTCAGTCCTGGCTCCGATCCCTCAGCTTCTCTTCAAGGGAGTACAGCTCTCGAGTCTGCCCTAGAGACGCCTGCCCTTCGCAAGCCCCGTGCGGGGTCCGGGACAGTAACAGGTCTGGCACTGCCCTCGAGGCAGCCTTGCAAACAACAGAATGAAAGGGCCCTTCAGCAGGGGTGGGCGGGGCTGGGCTGCCCCTCAGCCCAAACAGTGCCAGCCTCCATCCCCCCTCAGGTGGGCTGAACGGTACGCCCTAGAAGACATGTCCACCCAGAAACTGAGAGCAGCCCTCCTGGGAAGATGGTCTTTGCAGATGGAAGTGAATGAAGGATCTGGAGATGCAGTCGTCCTGGATGAGGGTGGGCCTGAGTCCAACGACTGGTGCTCTTACAGCGGTCAGGGGAACCACTGTACCAGAGAAGATGGCCACGTGAGATGGGGTTTTAGAACAGTGTGGATCAGTCTCAATTAAGCTGTTATAAACACAGAGGGAACAGGCGGTGGTTACGAGGTCCAGACACCATATCTCCAGCATGACCTGACAGGAAGACAGCGTGAGCTCCGGAGGACAGGGGCCGGCGTCCCCTTTGTCCAGGGGCTGTGGGGACGAGAGATGGACGTGGAGCCGGGTCACGGCCTTGGGCAGCAGGGGCAGGGCCGCGGGCTGCCGGGCAGACTGGGCCTCGTCCCTCCTTCCTTGGGGCCCCAAGAACCTCTGGGCCTGTCGAGGAGACCTTGGCACCGAGGGCTTCACGCCCAGCCTGACGGCCCCAGCCGGAACCACACGTGGGGTTCCTGAGGCTGCTGCGGGACCCTGCAGGGCTGTCGGGAGGAGGAACAGGGCCGGTGGGACCCCATAACACCTGACTTCCGTTTGGAGCCTTTCCCCCTAAATGTGCCCAAGGCACATCTGCACCTCTGAAAGACGGTCGTTCACGTGGCCAGAGAAACGTGTGTACCTGTCCCATCCTCAGCCCCAGCCCTGGCCCTACAGCACCACCCAGGCAGGTGTGCAAAACCCCTGCTTCCCGAGCAGAGGAAACCTCCCCAGCTGTGCCTGTACCTCCCGCTCCCCGGGAGCCCCGTCCCCGTCCCCGCAGCACAAGCATGACCCCTCGCTGCCTGCGGTAGTGACCTGGAGCTGCTGTAACTGACAGCTGCTGTAACTGACAGCCGCAAGCCGGGGGCCCCAGTCTGGAGGTTAGGAGTCTGAGGCCCGTGTGTGGGCGGGGCCGTGCTCCCTGCAGAGGCCCCGGGGGAGGGTCCCTCCTGCCTCTTCCAGCTCCTGGGTGCCCCGGCGTATCCCCCCCCAAATCTCTGCCTCTGCCTTCATATGGCCTCTTCCCCATGGAAGGACGTGTGTCATTGGATTCAGGGCCACTCTTATCCAGTGTGACCCCATCTTAAGTAATTACATCTGCACAGACCCTACTTCCAGATAAGGCCACATTCGCAGGCTCTGGGTGGGCGTGAATTTGCTGGGGATGCTCTTCACCCCAGTACAGGCCCTTCCCAGGCAGATGCTCACGACAGCCTATGTCACTCACCCTCTGGATCGATCACTTGTTGTGGACTCGGGGCACCTTTTCGAGCTGGAAGAGAACTTGGATCCTCGATTGGGCCGAACCAGCGAAGGGACGTGGATGCGCAGACCCTGTGCCTCGGTTTCCTCACTTATCAGCGAGAAGCGATCCCCGCACCGACCTCAGGGTCGTCACGGACGTGGAAACGACCCGGACTGCTGGCCGCCAACAGGTGTCACGACGCAGCGTGTGGACAACTCCTAACCCCGGGCGTCCCAGCACGCACACAGTAGGCGCTCAACAAGTGCTGAATTGAATCTGGACGTGAATGGGCGGGAAGGGGGCCTCTCTTCGGAGATCCCCAGGACTGTTTTAGCCCGTTGGTGACCAGCACTGGTGACAGCTGCCTGGAGGCTGCGTCCCCTGAAAACCAGGATGGGGTATCACAGACCCGGCTGGAGGACTGGGCTCAGGTTGGAGGAGAGACAAGGAACGGGGCGAGCGGAGAAAGTCAAGTGTGGATTGGGTCGGGGAAGGTGGCGGCCACGAGTGGGACAGAGGAGAGCTGGAGGGCCCGGGGCGGCACCAGTGGCGGGCACACCTCGATCCGGGTTCAGGAGCGCGTTGAGTGGGTTCACCGCGTGTCGGCAGGGTGCAGAGGGCTGGCTGCAGACGTGCAGCAGCCGCGGGGCAGGGGCGGTCAGGAAGGACCTGGGCTCCCACTTCCCTGCAGTGGTTCTCCGAGTGGGGCCCCCAGACCACCAGCAGCTTCACCCAGGGGTGCTAGGAATGCAGGTTCCCGGGCTCCGCCCCAGACCTGCCGAGTCAGACATTTGGAGGGGCCAGGCCATCTAGGGTTTTATCATACCCGTTGCCAAATAAGGTCACATTCCCAGGCTCCCAGATGGACAAAGTTTGGGAGGGACACAGGCAGGTCACCGCACAGCCCACCCGTCCACCCATCTGACACGCCTGTGGCTTTGTCTCGTGCAGCCCTGTGGTTGGCTATCCGTCCCCTGCGCCGTCTATGGGAGATGGTGTCCCATGTTGGAGGGGGCCCTGCCCGCCTTGCCCCCTGGTCGGCAGGAACGCAGGGCTCTCCTCTCGGGGAGCCGGGGGTGCAGGCGCTGCCGGGCACGCAGGTGGAGCTGCCGTCAGGAGGTGGGGGCCCGGGGGCTCGCAGGCCGGCTCACAACGCTGGCCCGACCCTCCTCGGTGTCCCCGGAGGGACCGGTGCCCACGGGAGCCGTTACCTGGCTGCCGGCCGAGTCCTGCAAGTCTCACTTCAGGGGAGCGTTCGCGATGCCTTGGGAGGTTGCTTCTCTATTAAATGCAGTCGCCTTGATTTAATTTTATTTTAGGGTTGCTGCAGCGTGTTCTTTTTATATACGTGTGAACGTATATGTGTAAATATACGTATGATGTTGGGGAATTAACGTCCGTGTGTTTTTACTAAGCAAAGCTGCGGGAACCAGATCGTGGCCCCTTCGATCCCTCTGGCTGTGTGTGTGTGTGTGCGCACGTGTGTGTATGAGGGGGCGTCCCAAGCAGGCGGGCGCAGCGGGCCCTCCTCTCTGGGAGCCGACGGTCGAGGGTCGTCCAAATGGGGACCAGATCTGGGGGTTGGGGCTCGGCCACACCCACCACGCTGGCTCTGAGGACCGGGCCCAAGTCAGGCGTCCACGCAGCCATCTGAGGGCGGCGACCCGGCTCTCACTGTCCAGCAGGGCCTCCCTAGGAGCAGACCAGCCCCGTCCAGAGCAGTCAGCTGGGCAGGAGGCGCCTTTGTTTTTATTTCTGAGGGTTCGGGACAAACAGGGAAGCACGTACTGTGAAAGCTGGGCCTCTGTCGGCCTTTTGGACGAACCCCTCCCTGGAGAGGCTGTTGTGTCTGAGCCACGTGTCTGTCCATCAGCGTCAGAGGGGATGGCATGGCACACGTGTGTTTACATGAACGCCATTGGGACGTGTGTGCTGGAATGATGCCTGCTAGCCTGACCTTTGAGGGGATTTAAGCTGGGTTCTTCGAGATGGGCGCTATTTAGGGAATGTTCATGTCATTCCTCTGAGCGAGGAGCCGTCAGACCCCCTACTTCAAAACGCACAGACCCTCGCTCACGTCCCCGCCCCGTAACTCCGTCCAGCGCGCTGCACTTGGCCGTTGCTCTGAAGGCTCTGACTACCCGCCAGCCCCTAGCAAAGTGGACCCTGAACACACACAAAATAGAGACTGGCTTAAAGTGAAACACAGCAAATGGAAGGCAGGAGTACCTCACCCTTTCCAAGATAGTTCAATGTGGCCTTGGCATTTAGGGTTATCTTTCATACTAAACAACTACTTTATCCCCAGATCACAAGTGCACCACGACAGTATATGTCCAACTGAGGTCTGTGGCCACAGAGGGTAGACACCTTTAAGAAACTATGTGTTTCCCAAATGAACTTATCTATGAAACAGACTCACAGACACAGAGGACAGACTTGCAGACTTGTGGTTGCCGGGGGCGGGGGGGGGGGGGGTAGGGGGTTGGGAAGGGGTGTCGGCCCCAAGCCACTCAACCTACGTGGACCCGCGCTGGCCCCTCCCAGGCCCACAGTGCTGGTCTCTGGGTCGTTCCAGCCTTTTGCATTTGGCACTGAACTCACGCTGCAGGGCCCCACGTCCTGCACTGGGGGTCTTTACGGGAAGCCCCCCCACCCCGCCCCCCGAAACCTTGAGGCCCAGAAACTTCCTCCAGGCCCAGAGCCCAGCCCGGCCACCTCTCTCCTGAGCCAAGGGTTTGATTTTGTCTGGCAAGTCTCCTGAATGGCATCAACGCCGTTCCGTGCTTGCCTTGGCCCCTGGGGAGCTCAGAGCCCTCCTGGTGCCCTGGGCCCTCCAGCACCCACTCTCACCCCCGGCTTCCATCCTCCCTCCTGACCTTAAGATACTCCACTGTCAGTGCACGCGTCGGCCTGCTCTCGAGACCGCTAGGTGGCGTTTCGGAGGGGGCTCTGAGTAGCTCGTTTTTTATGTCTCAGGGCAGAAAGCATTCAGAGAGAGGCAAAGCGATAGATAGGAAGTGATTTATTAGAATAAGACACTTGTGAGGCTTACAGGCGGGCGGGCAGGAGGATGCTGTACCCAGAACTCAGGGGGCTAGTTTTATAATCAAAGGAAAAGTGAGGGAGGCGGCAGGGGGGCTGGAGACCACTTTCTTCCTCATTCTTGATGTCACAGTCCCACCCTTTTCCACGTCCGGCCGGGGAGTTTTCTCGTCTCTACACGGTCAAGCCGGAACTGTCACGGCACAATGAAAATGAGCAAAAGGGTGGTAACGTATGCGTATGCTAAAAACGGTAAATCATCTCAGGTTTTAGTATGATGTCACCTTTTCCTTATATTTTTGTTTTTAGTGCACACAGAGGAGCGTGTCCTAGGAATCATTAACTTCCTGAGCTCACTGGGCAGGATGTGGGTCTCGTGGCGCCACTGTTTTACTGTTTGGGGGCGTCTCGTGCTCCTGGTGCATAGTGTTGTTGCTAAGCAAACCTGCTTTCTCGAGTGATCATTAACTCGCAGGGGTCTCCCATACTGTTTTCTTTACTTGTAATCCCCTAGTGGGATTAACTATTTAATCACCTACTTCGTCCCTTTACTCTGTTCCTGCCGCTCTTAGGACTACGAGACAACTGCTCTGATGACGGGTGTGCTGGGGACGCGACAGCCCTGTCCCCCTCAGCCTCCCCAGACCTCCCGTCCTCACGGCCTCCTCACTCGGGGCGCCTCCACCGCTAGGTGCACGGCCCTGACACGTTTACTTCTCGGGGTTCCGTTGTCTGTGACGGAAGCACACTGCATCCCGAGGGCTGGGCCCGTCCCAGACACGGTCTCCCAGGGCCTGCTGGAGGCTCAAGGTGGATGTCACCAGCTTTGGGGACGCCCCGTGTGGTCAGCCGTGATGCTCACCTGCCAGCCGACCCCGGGTCCCCGGGATCGGGCAGCACAGCGTGGCTGGGAAGCGAGGTGGGCGCCATCTCCGTGCAGCAACGGGAGGGGCTTTGTCAGCATTGAATTGTGGCTCAGACCCCTGGTGCTGGGGGGTGCAGGAGGGAGTGGCTGCCCTGGGGATGGGGCTCTTTCTGGGGTGGTGGGAAGGTGTGAGAACTAGACAGAGGTGGTGGCTGCATGGCCTGTGGACGTGCTGGATGCCTCTGACCCGGGACCTCCCAGGTGATGCACCCTGTGATGTGCATTTCACCCCAGTCAACTCAGTAGTGCATGAAATGTCCACAACAGGCAGCTCTACTGATTGCCTGAGGCTGGTGGGGAGGCTTTGGGGGAAGTGGGGGTGATTAATAAAGGTAGTGGGGTCCTTTGGGGGTGATGGAAAGTTCTGAAATCGGCTAGGGTGACGGCTGTACAGCTCCGCGAACAGACTAAAAACCCCCTGAATTGTATGCTTGAGAGGAGTGAGCTGGATGCTCTGTGAGTTATATCTCAATAAACCGTTACTACCAAAGCCAAACCCGTGGCGCATTCTGGAGAAGCCACATCATCCAGCAGAGGCGAGCCCGGGCCCACGAGCTAGTTCTGGGCCGAGCTGGGGCCGTGCCGTGACAGGGCGCCTCTCGGCTGCGGAAGCCGCCCTGCGGGAAGGGAACCAGGCGGACCCGTCCGGGACTGGCCACGTCCAGACCAGTGTGTTTAGGCTTCGGGGCCTCATGGGATCTGATGAAAGCCGTGGACCCCCTGCTTGCGGGGGAAGGAGAAAAGCACGCAGAGCACCTTGGGTACAATTTCAGGGGATGCCCTGGGTCTCCGAGTCGGGGTGTCTGTGCTGGGGCTGCTCCCCGGGGTCCCAGCCCAGCAAGTGGGGCAGGAGTGGAGGAAGGGGTGGGGAGTAGGGTCACGCTATGGGACCCCCGCGCAGCCGGACACCCTGCCATCTGTCCTTTCCTCTCTGTCTCCAATGTTCTGGCCCCCAGATGGGCCTTGGATGACCGTGGCCTCACACTGGCCGTCACCAGGTCTGACCTGCACCCTCATTGCTGATGTGACACTGCCGGTTCCTGAGATCCGTACGTGCCTCTATCAGCCTCCAACTCAGGGCTGGACAGGAAAGCCCGTCTGTGCCGTAAACTCGTGGCTGTGCCATTAGGGACGTAGCGGAATGCACTGGCCACAGGTGGGGGCACCGCGTGGGAGCCTGTGGGCCGCAGCCATGGGTTATCAACTGATGTGATTACAACTGATAAACTAAGTATTCATAACGTGTGTTTTATTCCTGGCTTTGCCCCCTGAGGTTCCTGCCCCTCTCCTGCTGGAATCATAACCGCGGAGTTCCCAAGCATCTCCTACAAGGCGGTGCTTCCCAGCTTTCACTCCGAGGGGCATGGGGCGCGGCTACAATGAGCGGCAGTTGTCTTTCCC
>NW_006796283.1:2490939-2503512 GCF_000442215.2 Lipotes vexillifer
CTATTTCTAAGAAACCACGCAAAGGATAGAATTTTCTCAACGCTGCGCTTTTGCACATAGGTTTCTTCCGTCTGTGGGTCCTGCTCCCAGGCGACGCGGCAGGTGGCGGGTGGCAGAAGCCTGGAAGCTACCTGCTGCTCCGCGTCCTGGACCCAGGTTCACATGATGCCGTACGTGCTCTACGTGTGCGTACGTCGTACGTTGGCTTTTTTCTTGTAAACTCTTCTTGCTTAGCACAGTGGCATTTTGAAAAAACAGAACCCAGTGGCTCACGAGGGGTGAGGGGTCTCCAGGTTAAGCGCGTGGAGTGCGTAACGGGGGCAGGCTGCCCTCGTCTCGGGGGATCAGTCGTTGTTGCCTTGGCTTCCCCGGTGGGAAGCAGGGCCTCTGGAGCCAGGACACCAGGCAGGAAGAAATGGAAACCGCAGGCAGGTGAGACCCTCAGAAGCTGGGTGCTGTCCTGCTTCAGGCACCCAGTCCTGCCCCCTGAAGGGTCTCACACGGACTCAGCTGGGGAGGGGCAGCTGAGCGCCGGGCGGGAGGTTGTGCTGCTGGAAGTATCAGGGCGGTGTCATCGGCTCATCTGGATTCGCGGCCCCGTGTCCACCCTGGGGTGTGCCCCCCCCCCGAGGGCAGTGCCACCACTGGCTCTGTCCATCGCCTCCGCAGCTGCTAAGGGGCGTCGGGCCTCATACCGGGCCACAGACTTGCAGACCAGGGCTCAGACTTCTCCGCGCACACCGGGCTGGTGACACCAGCTTCCAGGGGACAGGGTTTGGGCTGAAGACCTGCTTGGCCGGGGGCCCAGGTGCAGGACGCTGGGACGAGCGAGGCCCCTTCACGCAGGACGGGGGGAGGCTGGGCTGGGCAGGCCAGGGCAGGCCGTGCGCGCCGTACTCCTTGTGCCCTGCGCCTTCTCCTGAGGGCGGGCTGGTCCTGCCGTGGAGCCCTCCCCTTCCTGCCCGAGGCTGGCCAGTTGCTCACCCTGGAGGGTGGCCCGCTCCGCCCACAGTTGGAGGGGGGGGCGGGGCGGTGCACAGCCGCCCCCAGACCGTCATCTCTGGTCGGGCCACACGGAGCACCTGCCCGCCCCCGGAGGTTCAGAGCTGAGTCAGCCACGGGTTGCGGTCTCTAGCCTGTAGCCGGGCCAGGGGACGGAGGGAGAGTCCTGGCGGCAGGACCTGGGCTCACCCCGGATGAAGACAGCCCAGGCTAGGTAGGTCCTGCTCTCGCTCGGGTGCGGTCTGCTCTGTGCCCAGAACAGCTGGCGGGCACCCTGGCCTGGGCGGTGCCCGGGGACGTTTGCCGAGTGAGTGAGGTCTCGGGCATCCTGTCCCGGCCCCTCTGCTGCAGCCGCCCCCCACCTCGTGCCTTCACCGCCCTCCCTGTCTCTCCTGCCCAGGACCTCCCACTCCCGGGCCAAGGCCGAGGCGGCCCTCACCGCGGCTCAGAAGGCCCAGGAGGAAGCACGCATCGCCAGGATCACTGCCAAAGAGTTCTCCCCTTCCTTCCAGCACAGGGAAAACGGTGAGTCCCGGTCCCGCTGGGGGCAGGGCAGCCGGCGGAGGGGCCTTACCTGCCAGCTGTGAGCAGTGGCGGGGGGGGGGGGGGGGGGGGTCCCAAGGCACATCCAACGGTTCTGCCCCGCAGCCGCCATCAGCCCACTGCATCCCTCCGTCTGCTTCTCCCCCGAGACTGTGTGTGCACTCCTCCCGCTAGGGTTATGCTAGAACCTTGTGTGACTGCTCTGTCCGACGAGGCTGCTGCCTGCCATGCAGGGACTGCGGCCACAGGTCTGCATCCATCTTTAGCTTCATCTCGTCTCACCTAATCCATCAGTAGCCACGCGTGACTGGCAGTAGTGGAGTTGGCCAGCACAGCTCTGGGACACTGTGGGGGCGGGGGCTCCCACCTGTCCTCGGGGTGGGGCTGGGGGGGCTGGAAGGAGCTAGAAGCCCTCGTCCCCGCCTTGGGGGACAGGCCTGAGGGAGGCAGGGAGGCTGGAGCAGGGGCGTGATTGATCGGAGAGGCCCGCTGAGGCCGCGATCCTCCCAGCCCGACGCGCCATCCCACCTGGGTCAGGCTCACTCCTCTCAGACTCACGCTTCCCAGAGCGAGTGGAAGCCTCCTGAGGTTTTGGGGTGGATGGAATGTGTCCCGGGACCACGCGGAGCCCTCCTCCCAGAGGCTGCAGTTCTTGGCCCTCGCTGGTAGGACTCCTGGGCTTTGGCGCAGCCTTGAGAACCACAGGACCCAAGATAGGGAACGGAAGCGTTGGAATTCAGCCACAAACACTCCATGTCCTGCCTTGTAGGTCACCTAGCACGAGATGTTGTTTTTATCGTCAGGAGGGGTCCGCGGCCGTGGGACCTCAGAATCCCCGAGCAGGCCAGGCCAGCACGCTCTTCGGCCTTGGGTCACCCCTGCAGCTGGGGGCCTGGACCGGAACAACTGTCCACCCTCCCCCTCCCCATCTGGTCATCTTTGAAGCGCCCACAGAGGGGAGTTGAAGGGTCTGTTAGCGGCTTTGGGAACACTGTCCTCCCACTTCCTTCGCCCCACAGCCCACTTGTGGGCAGCGAGGGCCCTGGCTCCCTGCCACCACAGCCCAGTCCTGGTCCCCTGCCATCCTCAGGTGAGACTGGGCCTCCACTCTGAACATCCAAGTAACCTGCCTCTGTGCTCCCCATCTCGTCCCTGATCCAGGGCTCGAGTACCAGCGGCCGAAGCGGCAGCGTTCCAGTGACGACATCGAGGTCATCTCCGCCGGGACACCCTTACAGCAGGAGAGCCCAGAGCTGTACCGCAAGGGTACCACCCCCGACGACAGCCCCCTACAGAGCTTCCCCGCCAGCCCCACGGCCACCCCTCCACCGGCCCCCGCCTCGAGGAACAAGGTGGCCCACTTCTCCCGGCAGGTCTCGGTGGACGAGGAGCGGGGTGGGGACATCCAGATGCTCCTGGAGGGCCGGGGAGGGGACTGCGCCCGGAACAGCTGGGGAGAGAAGGCCGGGGGCTCCAGGGGTGTCCGCAGCGGCGCCCTCCGCAGCGGCCAGCCCGCGGAAGCCTTCCGGGCCCGGGGCCCAGGCCACAGGCAGCCCAGCAACCCCAAGCCCCGGGAGCGGCGGACGGGGTCCCCCACCACGTTCTCCTGGACTTCCCACCACCGGGCCGGCAACCCCGGCCCAGGGAGCACCAAGCTGCTGGAGCTGGACGAGGAGAAGCTGAGCAACTACGAGATGGAGATGAAGCCCCTGCTGAGGATGGACTCGTACGCGCAGGAGGTGCAGCCCCCGAAAAGACGCTACAGCAAGGGGGGCACCGACGACCGGGGCTTCGGGGCCCAGAGACTGCGGTCCAAGTCCCAGAACAAGGAGCACGCCAGGCCTGCCTCGTGCGCGGAGCCCGCGGTTCAGAGGCTGCAGAGCCTGCGGCTGGGGGACCGGGCGGAGCCCCGGCTGCTGCGCTGGGACTTGACCTTTTCTCCGCCCCAGAGGTCCTCACCGGTGGCGCTGGAATCGGACGAGGAGAATGGGGACGAGCTCAAGGCCACCACGGTGAGTGGACGCTAGCGGTCTGGGGCCTGAGAGCCTGGCCCCTTGGGTCTTCCCCGACTCTCTAGCTCTCAGGACCCTCCTCTGTAGGAAGCCCACACGGGTGCAGGCTGCACTGCCTTGGACGGGTCCCTGTGAGGGCTGCTCCCAGGCGCCATCCTTTCAGCAAGGGCACTTGGGTGATTTTGGAAGCTCCCCAAAAGAAACGGGGCAGCATGGGACCCCACCCTTGCCCCCAGACCTCCTCCTGCTGACCAGGACGGTCCTCACCTTGAAGGAACGTCCTGCGTCCTGGAGGGAAACACGGAGGCCAGAGCAGGCAGGACACACATGGGTCTGGCTCCCACGTGGGTGCGAGGGACAGAGTCCCCCAGGCCTGTGGGATCACACGTGCAGGGTGGGGCCGTGACTCGGGTTCCTCAGGCCCCGTGGTGGGTGCTGGGTCTTGCTCACGCTCACGGGTGAGGACCACACCCGCCCTTGGCGCATTCCTCCCATGGAGGGCGGGTGGTGTTGAGGAAAGAACAGAGATCCTGGGCCAGGCTGAGGGCTGGGGCTCTTGCACCCAGGGGACACCTCCTGACCCCTGGCCCACCGGCTCTCACCCATAAGCCAGCCACTCCCCGCTCCCTGGACCGAATGGCAGTGGGACTGGCCCGTGAAATGCCTTCTCAGCCCCACGGCCCAGCGCTGACGCCCTGTGCTAACGGCCATCATCAGGCCCCTCACCCGCTGGTGGGGCACAGCGTGCTCGGCCCCATTTGAACACGAGGAAACCAGAGGGTCTGCCTTGCGGGGCATCCCCACGGGGCCCTCTGGGACTCAGCACCTGCCAGGCGGACCCCGGGGCCGAGAAGCTTTCTGTTGGAAGGTGGCCCTCGAGGTCACTGTGAGCATCCGTCTGGGCGGCGGGCTAGCTCCTGTGACGCGCCTGCCCTCTCTGAACCCAGGTGCTCCCGCTGGGACCTAGATACCAGCTCTATTCCAGAAACGCGTGTGGTGTGTGCGCGTGTGTGGGTATTTTAGGAAGCCGAATGATGGGCAGGGTGGGAGATGCAGGAAGGGGTTCTATATTTAGCCCACTGAACCGTGTTGTGGCTTTAAGACCTCTTCAAGCGCGTCTTGGGTGCTTCAGGCAGCGGCACGAGCACGTGGCCACCTCCAGCCGGGCATGTACTCACCGCTGAGTGGTTCCACGGAAGGGGGCTTCCAGCAGAGGCCCAGGGTGGTCGGGGCAGCTGGTACCCCTCATCCTTGTCCAGCACCGTGGCCTCGGCACCGTCACTGCAGAGGCTCAAGGACGGCGGGTTCGGGGTGGGGGAGAGGCTGTGGTGCAAGGGCCAGGTGGGCTCGTGCCCCAGGAGAGCGAGGGGCTCCCGGTGGCTGCGCAGCTCCTGGGCAGTTGTTCACTGAACCGAGAGGGCTCTCCCGTCGCCAGGTCTGCGGCCACGCTGGGTGGGCTGCACCTGGCATCCCAGGTGTGCAGAGCTCGGGTGGTTATGCTGGGACCCAGGCGTGCAGGTCTGAAGGGGTCAAAGGCCCCAGGACTCCACACTGAGAAGCTCGTGGGAGCCTCTGACCCTCTGCCTGGGCCCTGCGTTCCCCCGACCCTCTGGGGAGCCCCAGTCCCGCTCAGGACCCCCTGGGGGGGGCCCCAGTCCCGCTCAGGAGGAGGGGCGTGGCCTGGGGCTCACCCCCCTTCTGCTTCTGTTCCAGGGCTCGGCGCCTATCCTGGTGGCCATGGTGATCTTGCTAAACATCGGAGTCGCCATTTTGTTTATTAACTTTTTCATCTGAGGAGATTGTCGCATTAGCAAAAGCAGCTGGTGTACAAACGGGGGACGTTAAAAGCAGAACGACAGAAGGGAAGGCTCGTAGCTCGGACACCCAACGACAACTTCCTGGTCTTCTCACAGAACCACGTGATTGGGTATTACTCACAGTTTGCCTTTTTTTCTGGGTCATGTTTTTTGGATTTTAGCCAAAATTCTTTGCTTGTGTAACACTCTGCTGTGTGGCATGGCAGAAGGAGGCCAGCACGCCGACCCTCCAGCTTGACGTGGAAAGAGAAGGGATCCCGGCAAATCAATGGCAAAAAATACAGTCACCACCGTCATCACACCCCCGTCTAGGACGTGGAAAAGGAGGCAACTAGAGGCAGAGCGCCTGGCGGCTCGCGGGGGGCAAGCCCGGGCGTGAGGCACGGGAGAGGGCGCCCGCTCCAGCTGGCAGCGGCCTGGGCCTTTTAAATCCGTGCTGCACACTTACTTAGGGAAGCAGAGACCTGCTCTCTCTTCTGCCCACGAAGCGACCGCAGCCTGGGCCCTGGCAGCCCCGACACTGAGTCTCGGGGCAAAGTCCTTCTCCCCACCGTCGCCCCCAACCCCAGACCCCAGGGCTGCTGCGCTGTGGGCATCCAGGGGGCAGTGCGGGCGTGGGGAGGGCCTCACTTGGACAGCCTGCCGTTGGGCCCGGGCTCAGAGCACGTGGCGTTTCTGCACTGAGGATGCAGGATGTGCGTCCAGGCTGTCAGATGTCCGCGGCCCTGACGGCCCTCACACGATGTCGTCCTCTCAGTGTGTCCCTGAGCCCACGGGTTTTCACATTCTTGTCCTGTGCCTGCCTCGACTTCCCTCACAGATATGCATATTTCTTCCAGATGCCTCATCCATACTCGGGAGCTGGTCGGGTCCCAGGACAGGAATGTGTTTGAAACCCAGTGGCTTGACAATTCCTGAGAAATCATGACATATCCATCTCCAAAATATGCAACATACCTTGTTTCAATCCAACAAAACCAGGTTCCTGGTGTGTCTGCCCTTCCTGCCAGCGTTGTCCCACCGTCCAAACAAAAGAATAAGGTCCCGGACTGTCACGGATGCCCCGTGGTCCCAGCCATGGAGCAGCCCCGGCCACGTGCATGGATGTGTCTGTGGGGCCCGGGCACGTCCAGACGGGGCTGCCGCACCCACGCCTGGGAAGGTCCTGGGCACGGCCGTCCGTGGACCCTGCCTTGCTTTGCTTATGTTCAGCTGATTCTCTGCTACCTTTCAAGCAGATTTCTTTACTACACTGCACTGGATTGCTATATTTTTAACCAGAAATAAACTAAAGATTAGAGCATGTTCCCGTTAAATTCAGTTTTTTCTTCTGTTACATACTCACCCCCCCGTCCCTTCTCACAGTTTGGTTGCGTTTGGGGGTCTTCTTTCAGGGAGTGGGGACACAGGAGAGGGAGGGAGGATCCATAGGAAATACATTTCTGATGATGATACTTTCTAAAGGGATATTTCATGTTTTTGTACATCTTACTTCCCGTTCCTTTTTTACAACTGCGTGGTTGCCGCAGCCCTGGAGTGAACCAAATAAACATGCCTGCTCCTCGCAGCTCTCTGCGTCGTCCGTGCTGGGGTGTGTGGCTTGGGATTCTGTCCGCAACGCTCTGTAAAGATTAGAAAGACTTTTGTGCATTCCAGTAACTGCGCAACACAAAATGGTACCTACACAGGCAGGCTGCATCCTCACACGCACACCCTGACGTAACGTAGCTACGTAGAAAAGCAACAGCACAGATGCCCATCATTCAAGGCAAGCAGTGGTTTCAGGGCTGGGGGCCCACAGGGGGCTGGCCAGCATCCCACCATTTTTCCGGCTGCCAGTAACACAACTGAAAACCAGAGCAGCACCCACGTTACTGCCACTTCCCTACGCCCGGGTGAATTCCAAGTGGATTCCACCGAGACCACGCCGTACTGGGTCTGGGAGGCCCTAAAAGCTCTTCTTACCTGGTCTCCAGCGCAGGCTGCCCTGCACACAGGCCTGAAGCTTTCGCTCAGCCTGGCCAGCCTTTCCTACCTGCCGGAGGCCGGGGTTACCGGCAGGCACGCCCGTGAGCCCCTCTGGGCCAGCCTGGCTGACCCCGCTTCTGCTGGGCGCCTTCCTGGTGGGCACGCGGGACGGGGCAAGAACAGATGCTGTCATGAGGCCCTAGTGGCGCGGCGCGCTGACGGGTTTTAATTAACCCCAGAGCCACCTTGTGAGAGGCATCTTCTCCCCTAGCAGCTGCTTCCGTGCTCGAGATGTGAAAACCAGAGGCAGAGAAAGTGAGTTACCTGAGCTGAGCCGGGGATGGGGGGGACAGGCCGCCCCCCGCCGCCCAGCCATCCCCCACCCCCAGGCTGGGAAGCTGCACCCGCACCTCACCTGCGAGAGCGGGAGAGAACGCTGCACAGAGTGCGACACCTGCACCCAAACGACTGACGAGGAAGATGGTGCCCGTGCAGAAAATCTCAGCACGGCCACGAAAACACAATGCCCGTGGCTGAAGCCGCTCCAGGGAAGGGCTGAGAGGGCTCCAAATACAAGGACTTTCCACACCCCGTCTAACAACCATAAACCCATCTCTCTTCGAGACGCCCTCCGGGTGGGGCGTGGAAGGATGACAGGCGCTTTCCTACACGCACGAAGCCCACGGCTCCCCCGGGCTGCACGGAGAATGCGGTGCGGGTCCCACAGACTCCCGCCGGGCCCGGCAAACATCCAACGCCCAGCCTGGCCATCAGGGTGCTCCCTGTCATCTCAAGAGCCCCACTTTGGACAGGAAGTTATACGGCCGCCCCACTTAAAAACCGAAGGGCGCTCCCAAGCCCAGGGGAGAGACCCAGGTAACGAGCCCAAGACGCTATGGCCGCTGGAGCAGACGAATATTCGGGAGAGTGAATGCAATGAACTGTTTCTGGTTTCCACCCTTTTTTTTTTTTTTCTCCTTGCATTATGCGGGCCTCTCACTGTTGTGGCCTCTCCCATTTGCGGAGCAAAGGCTCCAGACGCGCAGGCTCAGTGGCCATGGCTCACGGGCCCAGCCGCTCCGCGGCATGTGGGATCTTCCCGAAACGGGGCACGAACCCGCGTCTCCTGCATCGGCAGGCGGACTCTCAAGCACTGCGCCACCAGGGAAGCCCTCCACCCTTTTTTTAGCTTGGGTACCATCCCCCTGGGTCCTCCAGGCGTCCTGGGTGGAGGCCCACACCACCCTCTGGACCGAGCTCAGCTCAGCCTTACAGGTCTCGTCTCCAACGCTCCGTGCCTTTCGTCTCAGAAACTTACCGTGAAGATGCCTCCCAGACGTCACGACCTCTCTTCTCACTGCCACGCGGGCTGCCCACCCACCGACGGCATCCAGCTTGTCCTGTCGTGACATCGAGTCAGCACCACGACAGAGTCACTGTTGATCTTTCCAGGGACGAGGATTTGCTGCTGGTCAGCGGAGGAGGAGGATCGAGAGTCCAGATGAGGGCGCAGGAGTGATGGGGGGCCGGGCTCGGGGCCTGGTCAGTCTCGCTCTCCTGCTCAGGGCTGTCCAGGTGTCAGGAAACGGGCAGGAAGCAAACACTGAAAAACCACCGGCCCCAAGTGCCGACTAGTGTCACTAACTCAGCCTTAAAAGAAGAAAAAGTGCAGCTGCCTTCGTGTAAAGACCAGAGAACGAAGCTGCTCTTGTACAGCACGTCCACGAGCCCGGACAACATGACCTCAAGGACGTGGACCACCCTGGGGGGTGGGTACGAGGCGCCGGGCACCGAGATGCTGGGGCCCGTCCTCCAGCAGGGACTGCCAGGCACCCAGGGGAACAGCAGGAAGGAGACAGCCACACGGAGGGGGGCCCAAAGCAGGTGGACACCCGAGGGCGATGGAAGCAGTGCCAAACGCTCCCCAGAGGCGGCGCATGCGCTAGCACAGGCGGAGCTTCTGGAGCCTGCCTCCACCCCCACGTGGAAGAGCCTGGGACGCAAACTGGCAACACGTTTTGTTTCAGATCGTCCCACACCTCAGGGAAGCAGGCACCCCCGGGGGTGGATCACAGTGCGGATGAGGCCAGCCCTGGGCGAGCCTGGGTGAGCAGGCCCGGGCCTGGATCTGGGGCAGCACCCCTCTCGCGCCCACCTCGCTGTCCCCAACACACACCTCTCACGGTACGCTGGGGCTCACACGGCTATCACATGTGCACACCCTTCCCGTCCTGTCACAGGTGGGTGCAGGTCTCCAGCTGTGCAGCCGCTGCCTGGCAACACGGTGACAGCACAATCCTAACCCTGGAGGCCCCAAGGAGTGGCTGAGACGGGCCTCGGCTGGACCCTGCCCTCCACCGGCTGGCGGTTCCTCCTTCAGCCCATTTCAGTAACTCACTCCACGCCTGCCAGGACGGTCAGACAGGCACCAGGCTCCTCCTGAGAGGTCAGCGCTTGACACACCCAAGGCAGGCGTGAGAATTCCTGGTCCCTTCAGAGCAGAGCACGCTGGTATCCCAGGGCCTCCTGCGTGTGGACCACAGAACAGACCGAGGGTTTTCCGGCAGGTATTGTGTTCAGCCGTGACCAAGAGACGGGCCTGGACCAAGGGTGCCCCCCTCTGAGCGCCATCAACAGGACCATCAGGCAGCCGACTGCCGCTCAGTGGGTGACTCCCACCCCACACCAGGCCCGCAGAGGGCAGGGACAGGGCAGGAGGGGCCGCGCTCCACTGCCCCAGCAAGGGCTTCCCAACACTGGGAGCTGGTACGGCGAGGAGATGGGCGTGAATGCAGGGGGGCAGTGTATGGCCTCCCCCCGTGCTGCTCCTGCACCCCTGGGACCTCCAGATCTTCCCACTGGGCCTCTCGGGGAGCCCAGCTCCAGTGACAGCAATGTGGCCTGCGCTCACCGCCGGGCCTGCCGCGTGGCAGTCCGCCCCGCGCTGCAGAGCCGTGGCTCACGTGTGGGCAGAGGAGCCCCTGATGCTGACCTAGTGCTTCCCTGACCATGTCCTCCAGCGGGACCCCGCTTATGGGTACCACCCGCCATCTCCAGAGAAATGCCACCTGACGCAGCCTGATGGAAGTAAACCCACACGGTCCGTTCCGTGCGGGTGAGCCCTCACTCCAGAGGGGAAACCACTAACCTGACGCAGATGCCCTCCTGTGGATTCTCTCACACATCAGCCTCAACCTGCACTTTCTTTTCTCCCTCCTTATGTCCTGGTGCGTGTAAACTGTTAATACAGGCAACCGTTTTGCACATTGACAAAAAGGCAATGTCGACTGTACTCTGATTTTTCTCATTGATGAAGCGGTTAAGACGTTACCCTTTGCCTTTCTTCTCTTCTTTCAGCTGGAAAAATGGCTTCGTCACTTACCAAATGAAAATAACTTTCCTTAACGAAACGTAACTGTTTAAATCGTACCGCTACGACATCCTTCACTACCTGCGCGTGAGGGACGCTGTCGAGATTAAAGGAAACTTTCCCTCCTTTTGGTAATAAACGTCACCATCTGAAAGCTCGGTAACTGGCATCATCTCGGTGTAAGTCAGTGTCTTCACTGCAGGTTCCTTCTATTGCCCACGTTCTGAGATGCACACACACAAATTCCTTCTCACGGAACCAGGTTTATGTTACCTGACGGCGTCCGTCTATTGTTTGGAGGGTCTCAGGACCCTGAGCAGCACAGCTCCACGAGCAGGGATCTGAAACGCGCCCCTTCCCTCGCCAGCGCTGCCCCACTGGGCGCCGGCCCCTCACCGACCCAGAAGCCCACCTCGCGTCCGCTCCCCTCCGCCCACGCTCTGCCGAGGGACCGCCCAGCAGCGTTGTTCCAAACCTACCTTAACTTTCTGAAACTTCGACAGCCTTGTGTCTCTTGGGGCAGTTACTCTTTCCTCCGACTGGAGTCCCTCTGACCTCCACACCCTCCCCGCACCCCCATCCCTGCCCCAAGGCCGGGAGGAACCCGCCTCTCCTGCGTTCTCGGCTCAGGGCCCTGCGCTCCACGAGCTGCCCTGGTCCCGGTCCTGACCCAGGTCCAGGATCAGAGAGAGCCCCCGCTCTGCCCCCCACACAGCCTGCCGACCAGGCCTGGCCCTGGCTGCACCCACGCGGTTCCTCAGCCCCAGACGGCACAGGTCCAGGGGGCTCTGAGGTGAATGGCTGGGCTGGCCAGAGCCTAGGTCACCTCGGCCCTGGCCCCGTGGCCACCAGTTGCACCAGTCGGTGCCTCAGCTTCCACTGGAGCCTGTGTTCAGAGCCTTGATGACCAGGCCTGGCCTCGGACGGATCTTCCACAGAAGTGCAGGTGACCGTGGTCTATGCTCTGGACCAATGGCTTCCACACAGCTTTGCTTTCTGACCTAAGACACCTGGGAAGACAGCAGCGAGCAGATGCATCGCACGCCCAGCCGAGCTGCAGCCACCACGCTCCTCCCAGGCAGGACCTACTGTCCCTCCCTGGCCACACTCCTCCAGTGCAAGCTCCAGGCACACTGTCACATTCTCATCCCCACACACGGGTCTCTCTCGTGTCACCTGGCCAGTGCCTGCGCAAGGCCTCAGGAGGGCGTCCTCCACCCAGCGTGGACAGCAAAGCGGCCGTTTCCCCGGCAGCCCCGCCCAGCGTGTGGTCCCCCAGCACGTTTCTACTGTCACGGAGCACTGACTTGTTGCCTGCACCGACTTGGTACAAAAACCAGATGTCACGCTGCAATAAACACCACTGTCACATGCTAACAAACACCCCACAGACGACTCTGTGAACGACAAGGATCTCCGAGCTCGCTGTGTGTTTCCCTTGATTTCTGCTCAATTCAGTCCAACCCCAAGGAATCCACCGCCTTAGACCAATCCTCTCAAATTATCTAAGCCCAACGCCGTCAGCCAGCTGAGCTGCTCCTGGGAAGCGGGGAGAAAGCAGCACAGCTATTCACACTCAAACCCCACAAAGCCCTCCAGGGGCTCTGGTGTGGTGTCCGCAGGAGTGACGGGGCCAGCTGGTGGGCACCAGCGAGAGACAGAGGCAGAACCCGTCCAAAGGGGGGCAGTGAGGGGGTCTTACCAACAGGTCAGCAAACCAAGGAGCAGGCAAGACAGATGTCCACTCAGGGCCCTCGCTGACCCTGAATACAGCTGTCACCCTGCTGTTTTGGCTCCAGCAATGCAGGGAACAGAGGCCTAGGGCTCTGTGCTGGCCATCCAGGCGCCAGGAGCATTCGGT
>NW_006796283.1:2503745-2509748 GCF_000442215.2 Lipotes vexillifer
CCAGCTGCCGGCAGGCAGAAGGGGGAACGGTGCGCTGGCCGCTGCCCTCCCTGGGGACCCCGCAGTCCTGCACCGTACACCCACCTGTCCCTGCAACTGTCCCACTGAAGGGACGCTTTAATCACGGGGGTGACACAGCAGAGGCAGCTCCTTGTGTGGAGCTTGTGCTTTTCTTCCTCTGTCACTCAAACGGCGTCCTCAGCAATAACCCCGTGGACAGGACAGCAGAGCAAAGAGCAAAACAAGTTTCTTCCGGGGGTTTTCATTTCTTTTTCAACTTCTGTGATTCCAAACTACCTTTCTTGGAGTCTCACCTGCTTGCAGGCTCCTCTGTAATAACAACGGCCCCAGGAACAGAAGCCTGCATTGGGGCTGACGCTCTCCCAGCCACCTCCTCCCAAGGCAGCAGCCAAGAGAGCAGGAGCTGTACGCCTGGGCCTCGCACCACGAGCACGCAAGGCAGGTACCGGGAGGGCCTCTGTGGCCCCCGCGGGCCTGCCGTGGCATCCAGCCTGGCTTTGAGCCCTGCCCGCCTGCCCCAGCACCCACGGGGAGCCGCAAGTAAGATGCTGAAGGTGGAGAGCCTGCCCAAGCCCTGTGACCGGGACCCCCATGGGCTCTGCCAGGCCCCGTACCAGAGGGAGGCTCTGGTGGGCAGAGGCAAGGAGAGAGCTTCCTAATTCTGATCCGCGTGCAGTCAAGCGGGAGAAGTCTGACGAGTGAGGTCACACGGCCAGAGGTGCGGGGGCCGAGCACGGCGAGAAGATAAGTGCTGCTTGGGGTGAGGGGCTGCTTCTGGGCAAGCGGGCCTCAACCTTCCACAGAAGCCTGCCCGGGCCCGGGCCCGGGCCCGCTCTGCTGGGTGGGTGCGCCCACTCTCCACTTTTAACTTCCAGGTCACGAGCAGGATGGCCCGTTCAAGGTAACGATGGGCTGCTCGGCCTGTCACTGAAAACTAAGAACCCTGCTTTCTTGTTACTGATGATACTTTAGATGAAGATGAATTCACCTGGTGTGAATTCAAAGCCCAAGCTCTGCCCCAATTACATAAATGAAAAGCAGCCTCCTGCCATTAACCCTGGAGTAGGCACCAGTGAGCGTGCCTGGCAGGGGACAGCGAGGCCGTGTGGGGACAGTGGGGCCCGCCCTCCGGTTTCCTGTCCTCTTCTGCTGCTGTTCGAATGACGACCTTGAGCCCGAAGGGGAGAGGGCAGAGCACAGCTCCACCACCTCCTCCCCAAAGGTGGGGAGCGGCCAGAGGAGCTGGGCACACGGCACTCCAAGAGACCCCAGGCAAAGCCACGTGGCAGAGAGAGCAGACCAGCCCACAACAGGCGCTTTATTCTCCAGAGAACCGAGAAAACGCGTACAGGAGGCAGTGGGCGGCTACCGATACTTTTTAAAAAGGAAAGAGTCGGCTGAACGTGCAGGCAGGCAGAACCCGTCTCCTAGTTTTGCAGGGGGGAACCCTGCAAAGCCCGCAGCATTCCACTTCATGATCAAGGTCCCCCTCACCATCAGCTCGGCCCCAACCCAGCCAGAACCACCGGGGCCCGGAGGCTGCACAAAAGACCACCTTCGCGGCAGCAGCCCCCTGCCAAGTCCAGTTTATTTTAAACCGCACGCAGCACGCTGAGGGCAGGGAACCGCACCCCCTCAGTCTAAGCTCTGGCTGGTGTGCGGCTGAGGCCGAGAAAGCGGCGGCCACGGCCCGGGCGGCTCTCAGCAGCCTCCTCTCCGGGGCCCGGCGTCGTCCGCGCCAGCTTCGCCCACTACTGCTCGGTCCTGGGCAGGGAGTCTGCGAATGGCTCACCGGGCGCCGCCGAGGGACGTTGCTCTTCCGTGGGGCAAGGGGGATAAGAAAGAAATGGGTTCAGTCGTGGAAGGAGGCCTGAGTCCTGAAGGAGCGAACGTGCTGTGAGCACCCAGATTTACACGGAGGATGTCAGGAGGCCGTTACGACCCTGCTTAAACAGCGAGTGCTCAAACGTACTCCAGACACAATTAGAAAAAACACTTCAGCTGGCCTCAGGAGCACACCTACACAGCAAAGTCAAACTTTAACAGAAACTTGGTAAAATTGTACGTTCCCTCGTCACCGATAAAAATGAGGGCTCCGGCAGAGAAGTGACCTGAGCGGTGAGCCCTGGGGCCCCTCCTCAGCACCGGCTGTGGCCGCGCGGCCCCGGTGGCTCACTCACCCCTGGCCTCCTCGCCGCTGTCCTCGTCCTCGTCACTCTCCCCGCCGCCCTCGGCGCCCTTGACCTCGTCGCTGTCCTCCTCCGAGTCCGTCTCCTCCAGCCACTCCTGAGATTCTTTAAGCAAAAGCAAAAACCACAGAGTGTCAACACGGCCAGGGCACCAGGGAAACTGCAGGCCAGCCGCAGCCGCCCCCAGGAGCCCACTTTCTGCCTGGACACACGGATGTGAGTGCGGGAGCCCTGACCCCAGCACGTCTGGAGCTCACGGCAAACATCACATCCCCACGTGTCGAGGCAGAGACAGGCAGAGTGAGAAACTGCGCTCCAAGACAGCAGTCGTCTCGCACAGCCGCTCAGGGCCTCTGCCCAGACGTGTGGATTTTAAGGGATTTCAGCCTCAGACCCAAGGACTGAGCAGTGACCGAGTCCAGCGCAGCCTGTGGTGCAACACGGCAGCGGAGACGGGTGGGCCGCTAGTCTGCTCCCGGGCACACATGCGCACCGTGGGGAAAACACGCGTCCAGTCCGCTTTGCCGGGGCAGGTCCGAGGCCCACGAGCGGTGTCGGGGTGAGCCCGCTCCCTCCCCCAGGCCCCCTGCAGGGACGGCCATGCACGGACATGCCCCTGGGCAACAGGGCCCTCCCCCCTGGACTGAGGGCACGGGGGCAGGAGGGGGCAGAGGCGTGCAGCACTCTCTGCGGGCACAGGGCGGACAAGTTGGGGGGCTCCCGAGGCAACTCCAGAGGTGCTACCCCCCTCACCTGGATCCATCTCCACCAAGACCGTCCACTCCTCCATCTTGTGAAGGTCGAGGCAGTACAAGTCGCTGAGGGTGACCTGCCGGTCGCCAGCCTCAAACATGCCCCCATAGAGGTAGAGGCGCCCATGCTTCACGGCCAGCATGGCGCTGGAGCGGGGGCTGGGCTCCACCGCAGGGACCCCCGCCTCGTTGGGGCCATCGTCGCTGTCGTCGGACTCGGGCTGTCCCAGCGGGCCCAGGGCAGCGAGCCCCTGCTGGATGGTGACCATGGTCCCGTCCTCTGCCACCAGCTCTCTGACCACCTGCAGGGGCTCCTGGGCCCCGGCCCCCTTCAGTTCCTCCTTGCTGGCGCCCCCGGGCTCCCCTTTTTTGCCCCGCCTGCGCCTCCTCTTCACCTTGGGCCCCTGTTGATGAAGAGCAAAGGCACCGCGACGCAGGACGGGGGTCAGCGAGCACCCGACAGCCAGAGGACCCCCGTCCACTTGCTGCGCCCCCCCGCCCCGGGGAGCACACCGCCCCTGCCTGGTGTGACCTCTGAGGGGAACAGGCGGCAGATGTCAGCCCTCACACGCTGCCCGACTCCCCTCAGAGGCGCCAAGGCACTTCAACCGGAGCCAGCCTTTGCCACACAGTGGACCACCCGCCCTCCTTTGGCCACAGGGTCCTGCTTCTGAGGCCCCTGACCTGATGAAGCCCCCAGGGACGTCATTCCCGGGAGAGCAGCCACTGTGCCGCGTCTCTCAGGCTGGTGCCAGCAGCAGGGGCAGAGGCGACCCGGTCCCTGCTTACGGTGACAGTAAAGATGGTGGCAGCTCCACAGAGCCTCACAGACAGAGGGACCGGGGAGGCCCTGGGCATCACTGACGGGGGTGACGGCCGGGCAGGCCCTGCGCTGGCTGCAGGCCTGGGGCCCAGGCTACCTTCAGCTGCCCCGCGAGCCAGCGGCTCCTGACGGGGTCGTAGAAGTGCAGGTCGCTGAGGAAGTGGCCCTCCAGGCCCTCCTCCTCCTCGTCGTCACACACCCCCCCAAACAGCAGCGTCTGATGGTTCGGGGCCACAGCCACCGAGAAGCCGGACCTTGGGGTGGGCTTGGCTCCGGAAGGCTTGACCCGAGTCCAGGCCCATCTGCCTGATGAGGAGAGGAAATAGGGATGGGGGCCTGCAGGATGTCCCGGCGGCGTTCTGTGCCTGCGGGTCCGGCACACCCTGGAGGCCACGCCTCCTCCTCGAGGGTCAGTCTGCACTGAGGTAGGGAACCTGTCCACACACCCTCCCAACACTTGCCCAGGGGCGCCGTGCGGCTGTGATGTGAAGGGTGAGGGAGTGGCGGGCGCAGCAGCTCCGGGGGATCCCGTACACTGTGCCTCGGGTGGGGCCCTCCGACCGCAGACACCCCCAGAACCTCCCGTGGGCCACACACTGTGGTCCTTCCGTCTAGGCGGGCGCCGTGTTTACGCAGCAACCCTCAAGATGTGGCCTGGCACAAAACATGTGGGAGTCTTCCCAACATGTCCAGAAAAAGGAACTGGGATGTTTTTTCTTTAATGAACATTTTAAAAAAGCGAGAGAGAAGCAACCAACAGCAAGCCTTCCCTGGAGGCGCAGCCCTAGCGGCACGCACTAGTGGGCCACAAGGTCACTCACAATGACTAGCATCTTAATGTTTAAAGAAGAGAAGAGGAGATGCATCAGCGTGCCCTGCACGTGGCTGCGGGAGGTCGCTTTCCCAGCTCTGCCGGATGCGTCTCAGGACACGCCACATACTTTTCACTGGGGGCCGAGGGCCTGACGGCCAGACGCGGGGGCTGAGCACAAGGGCTGGGGTCCCACTGCCTAGAACACAGTCCACTTTCAAGTTCAAGTGCGCTGACATGTAAAAGGGGCTCTAAACCTTGGCTCCCACGTCCCCATCAGTCACCACAATCCGGTGTGGTTGGGACCTGAGAGACGCCTTGTACGTGATGTTTCTGCAGCCTCTGCTTAAAGAAAGTCACAGCAGGAAAGAGGAAACGTTCCTGCCCAGCAGGCCTCCCGTCTTACAGGGACGGGTCTCACAGGGGCCAAGGGGCAGCCAGGACCACATGGGCCCCATCCGCTCAGGCCCCTCTCCCATCATGTGCACCATGCAAACTAACCACCTCCTGACTTCTGAGCTTTAAAAATGAGCACTGGGAAGCCACCTTGGTGTCCATCAACAGAGGAATGGATATAGAAGTGTGTGTGTGTGTGTGTGTGTGTGCACGCAAACACACACACACACACACACACACACACAGACACACTGGAATATCACGCAGCCATGAAAAAGAATGAAACAATGCCATTTGCAGCAACATGGAGGGACCTAGAGATAATCATACTAAGTGAAGTCAGACAGAGAAAGACAAATACCATATGAGATCACTTATATGTGGAATCTAAAAAGATGATGCAAATGACCTTATTCACAAGAGAAATAGACTCACAGACAAAAAAAACAAACTTATGCTTACCAAAGGGGAAAAGCAGGGAGGGATAAATTAGGAGTATAGGATTAACAGGTACACACTACTATATATAAAGTAATTAACAAAGACCTTCTCTATAATACAGGGAACTCTACTCAATGTTTTATAATAACCTATAAGGGAAAAGAATCTGAAAAACAACATATACACGTAGGTACGACTGAATTATTTTGCTGCACACCTAAAACTAACACAACAGTGTACATTAGCTATACTTCAAATAATAAAAAAAAAAAACTGGGCATTTCAACCCCACAAGATGCCTTCCAAAAGTCTACGTCCTAACATTAAGCAAGAACAAATGAGAGATGACACAGATGCCGAGGCCCCGCCCCCAAGAAGGGAGCTGTGGATGGACTGGTATCACCTGTGTTTCTAACTCAGGGCGCCCTCAACGCCCCAGAGGGGACTCGGGGGCTGCACATGGAGGGCCCCACCAGCCCCGTGACCCTCTGCCCGCTCCCCACAGCGACACACAGGCCACCCGCGTGGCCTGTCGCCCGCACGGCGCATGTACCTTCTCCCTCCTCAGCC
>NW_006796283.1:2510299-2538090 GCF_000442215.2 Lipotes vexillifer
GGAACATGTCGGAGTGCTGGGTACCTCTGTCCACGTCTTTCCTGACTCTCTGCAAAAGGAAAAGGGAGCCGTGACAAATGCCACGTGCTGTGCCAAGCCACGCAAGGCCCCCCAAGCTCGGGGTCCCGTTTTCCACGGAGGTGACTCGCTAGCCTTCAGACCAGCCTCAAAATCTGAAACACAACAGGATCCATCCAGACCGCCTCTGTACGAACAGAATAAATGACCACGGGCTGGGGACACCCCCGAGCTCTCCTCTCAGAGCTTCCTGTGGCTCTGAGCCGAGCCCTGCTCTGGATGGGCGGGGTTGTCGCAGGGACCCTCCTATCATTACACAGCCACCTTCCATCTCCAACCCCTGTGCCCTCAATTCCCATCGCCTTCCCAGTAATGGAATTCAAGCTTTGGCGCGAGGATCAAACAAACGCTCTGTGCAGAAGCCGGCACAGCCATTTAAAGAGCTTTCCTGAGCTGTAGACAGCACAGCCCACCTCCACCCCGGTCTGCTGCTTCAAACCAGGCTTATGACGCTGGGCAGACCACACACTTCCCTCTCCCGAGCAGCACCCCAGTCCTCACGCTGCACCTTCCACCTCAGTGTAGAAGGGTCTAGAGAGCGACCTGGAAAAACAGCTCTCCTCAGTGGCATGATCTCAGCAATTTCAACTTCTTTGCCTTTGTCCTTCAAATCCCCTATTTTTAATAAACTTGTAACTGCAGCATAGTTTTACATTTACAGAAAAACGGAGAAGGTACCGAGAGTTCCCACGTACACTGCAGCCTGTTTCCCCTCATTGCTAGCATCTTACGTTAGTGTGGTGCATCTGCCACAATTAACGAACCAACACTGACAAATGGCTATTAACTGAAGCCCACAGTTTATTCACATTTCCTTAGTTTTCCCGAATGCCCTTTTCCTGTCCCAGGATCCACGTTACATGGAGTTGTCATGAATCCTTAAGCCTCTTGAGCCGAGAGGGTTGCTCAGACTTGCCTTGTTTTTGGTGACACTGAGGAGGGCCAGTCACGTGTTTTGTAGGGTCCCCTCTACCGGGACTCGTCTGACACTGTTCTCACAATTGGACAGGGCTGTGGATTTTGGGTGGTAGATCCCAGAGGTCCAGTGCCCTTCCCATCACATCCTATCAAGGGTACATGCTGTCACCAAGACCCATCCCTGCCGACGTGGACCTTGGTCACCTGGCTGAGGTGTGTTTCTCAGGTTTCTCCACTGTGGAGTTCCTGCCCCGCCCCAACATTCCAGCCTGTCCTCCTTGGAAGCGCGTCAGTCTGCGCAGCCCCCTCTTAAGGAGGGGGTCGTGCTCCACCCTCTGGAGGGTGGAGGTTCCACCTTTGTGTGGAATGCTGCACAGCGCGATGTGTCTTCTCCCCGTGCATTTAATCTATTCAATCACTGGTTTGCGGCTGCGTGGGCTCGTGGATATTTGGCCCCTGTGCACCGCAGTCCAACACGACTTTACTCACTCTGCTGCTCGGAGCTCTGGCCCAGTCCCCTGGGAGCCCTTTCCGGCGGCTGCTGCGTGGGCTCGTGGGTATTGGGCCCCTGTGCACCGCAGCCCGACACGACTCTACTCACTCTGCTGCTCAGAGCTCCGGCCCAGTCCCCCGGCAGCTCCCGAGCCGCTGATGCACCCCATCAGCACAGGTTTCTTACACGCGCTTCCTTGGGCTCTGGCGCTACAAGCAGCTCCGGGAGCACCTTGCACACTTCTCGCCCCAATTCCAGAATCGGCTACTTCCCCGAGCAGCCCTGCTTACTTCGTGGAGATGGTCCTAGAATCCAAGATCTGGGCACAAGGTATCCTGACTGCTGCTGGGTGGTGGTGTTCTGTTCTGTGAGCCGACAGAGCCAGGGAATACATGTGAATAATTCACTTGGTTTTGTTTAACTAACGAGTATGTATTGTGTCTACTGTAAGGGGGAAAACCTATTTTCCTTTTGGAAAACAAACAATCCAATTGTCCGTGGGCCGGACATGTGAGCTGACCGCCCCAGAGCCAAGGAGGGTCAGCGTCAGTCACGCGTGGGAAGCAGCCATCTCTAGGAAAGGAGAGCTAGGCGCACGCCTCTTCTGCTCCCCTCTGGAGACAGGTGCACAGCTCACGTGGTGCATCTCTGCACGTCACAGCTCCTGAGACTCTGCACATTCCTCTTTTCCAGCGGCCGAGCAGGGGGAGTGGCTGCCACTCCCAGGCCCACCCTTCCAGGCCAAAGCCCAGCACTCTCAGGAACTAAATCCACACAAGGGGCTTCCCTGGTGGCACAGTGGTTAAGAATCCGCCTGCCAATCCAGGGGACACGGGTTCGAGCCCTGGTCCGGGACGATCCCACATGCCGCAGAGCAACTAAGCGCATGCGCCACAACTACTGAGCCTGCGCTCTAGAGCTCGCGTGCTGCAACTACTGAAGTCCGGGCGCCTAGAGCCCATGCTCCACAACAAGAGAAGCCACCACAATGAGAAGCCTGCGCACCGCAACGAAGAGAAGCCCCCGCTCACCGCAACCAGAGAAAGCCCGCGCGCAGCAACGAAGACCCAATACAGCCAAAAATAAATAAATAAAATAAATAAATTTTAAAAAAATAAATCCACACGAGGCCTTGCCCACTGGCCACACACGGCAGGAATTCAGTGCCGTCTGCTTGTGTCGCAAACTTGATCACAGCCGGGCTCCAGCCCTTCCCTCTCAGCCCCTTGCCCTGCTGCACCTGCGGGCATCCACGGCACTGCTCCGCCAACAGCAATCATCCTTCCTTAGAACCAACGAGCTGAGGGAAACTTTCATGCTGTCACATTTAAATACACCCCCCGAGGCCCGTACGCCAGAGCCCTCCCTGAGAACGCCGCTCTGCCTGCCCGGGGCCACGGCTTCCACACTGTGGCCGGCGTGGCAGAGCCCGGGGCTGGGGAGGCAAGGAGGCTGCAACCGAGGGCTCCCCATGAAGCATGTAACTCCCACTCCACCTCCCCTTCCTGACAGGGGTGATGAGAGGCCCGTGCGCTAGTCCCGCACCCAGTGGCCTGCGCCGTCCTTCCAGTAACGCGCGTCACACTGGCCAGACACTCACTCTCCTCACTGGACTAGAAGAGGACGCAGAATGTGCGTGAACCTCTGGAGCTGTCAAACTTCCCCCAGGGCGTGCAAGGCTCTGAGCGGGGTCTCAGCTCCTCCCCAAGGGGGAGTGGACGCTAACGCCACGGAGCGGTGACTTGGGTGTGCACTTGACAGAGCATTCCTTCCGCTGCTCGCAAATCTCTGTCTCATACAGTATTAATGGAACCCAAAGACATCTGAGAGAGACGTGTACCAAGGGTCGCAACACTACGCTGCTCCTGTGGAGGGCGTTCCCACCCAGAAGAACCCCAGTATCACACCCACGCCTTTATCACCAACTCTGGTAAATCCCCCGTGAGTGCAAACAGAGCAGCTTCTCACTGCCATCAAATGCCGAAGGCCTGGCGTGAGTGGCCCCTGAATCAAAGGGACTTGGATCATCCCCCAGCTGTCCGTGTGGCTGCAGAAAAGCAGCATTTGGGAATTAGGCACTGCTTTGATTAAAGTGGCATCAGCTTAACAAGGGCTTGCTGTTCATCATTCGGTTTTGCTCTGAGGAGCACCTACTGTGATAAAGCATCAGTTCTGGGCACTGTGCACAGCTTCTGGCGACAGCCGCCTGTTTTGCAGGGCCCTCCCAACTGTCATGCGTCTAGCCACGCCCCAGGCAGGTCATAACCACAAATCCCAAGTCAGTTTTCCTTTCCAGAACAAGGGCTGGCCGCTGGCTGAGTGGGGGTGCGGCAGGGTGGAAGGAGGTGGCCGGGGCACCTCCCTGCCACAGCCATCATTTACGCTGCATGTTTCGGAGGCATGTGGATGAGAACGCAACGTGACTGTAAAGAACCTTAGTATGTTCACACAGGAGCAGATCAACACCACCTCTGTCCATTTCTCATTCAACATAAAGGACTGTTCATATTAATCTAATGAACTATTATTTGAAATTTTCATCGCTGGTGAAACTGAAAAGGCAGCAGACAGAAGTCACTCTGCATCCCACACGCGCGTCTTACCTGCTTCGAGTAGCCCCCGTAGATGATGATGCTGCCCTGGGCGGTGACGGTCATCAGGCAGCCTGACCTGGGTGTGGGCCCAGTCCCAGACGGGGACAGCCTGCTCCACGTGAAAGTGTCCAGGTTGAAGGCATACAGGTCATTGTAATAGATGTAATCTCTGCTATAATATAGGAACACAAACAAAAAGGCGGTGACATGAAAAAGTGAACTTGATTTAAAATAAAGGTACATTTGCTACCTTATGTACTAAGTTATTGGCTTAATTAAAGTTTAAATTCATAGGAAAGGACAGCAAGCATATGTGGCTTTGCACCTGAAGCCAGAAATAACGCTGGCCCAGAGCAGCACTGTAACATGCCTGGATCCGAAAGTCTTTGCATTCTGCAAGTTACGTGATACATCCTTACACAGTTTATACAATCACAGTCTTGCAAACAACTACATTAGTTTTCTGTATGTGGAACTTTAAGCGGGACAGTGAACTAGGTACCAATACCCTGCATCCTCAGAAGGGAGATATTAACAGCTTGGCAAGGGCTGTGGAGACCCCAGGCTGGGCAGAGACGGGGCAAAGCGTTCCTGGAACTGAGAGAGGAGAACTCCTGGAGCCCACACGTCCGAGCCAAAGCCCAGAGGCCATGGCTGAGGCATCCAACAGGCACAGCGGCCTTGCCTTGCTGAATGCTCCTGGGGCTTCAGGGGCAAAGGACTCAAAACACACATGGCGCCTTGAGGAGGGAGCACGTGTGTGAGGGAAGCAGCGGTTCTGCCAGAGACACAGAGGCAACCGTGTGTCCTGAGGGGAATTTCACAGGTGGCCACGGGCAAAGCCAAGGGGCCTCGGGTCAGAATTACACAGAAGAATGAGAGATGCTCCCCAGCTACTCCACACGGAGAGCTGGGCCCGATGTTCGCAGGAAGAAAGCATGGACGCACGGAGGGACCGAGCGGCCCCACCGGTCAGACATGATTCCTGACTCTCCTGCTGCACTCAGATTACCCAAGTCTGGCGCCCTACAGCCAACGTGCAGGTCACTGTGCTCCCCGGAATGCTGTCCAAAGCAGGGCACTGGGAACAGGATGAGCCAGGTGAACTCTCCACCAAACACATCATTCCGTGGCAGGAGGGCTTTTAGTAGACGAACTGAGGAACCAGAGGCACGGTTTTTAAAAGACTTCACCACATTCCACAGTTTTCTCAGATTTCACGTTGCAAATTTCCAGGACAAAAAATATTCTGTTCTGCACGTAGGGTAAATAACAACTGTCATTGGGTTTTAAAGATCAAACTGTACTTTGTTCGATATGGGTGGTGGCCACGGATGCCTGTTTGAGGAGCTTCAGCTTTTCTACATGTTTGAAGTACTTCACGAAGAATAATTTTAAACGAAGTAACAGATAATAGCTTTGAAAAACGTTCTGAGTTTGAAATGGTTCCAAGTTACAACCACTGTAAAACGTGACTCATTTTGTAACCTGTGAGTTTCAGGAGAAGGGCCTGTGTAGACCCCGCTCACTGTCCCGCACACAACAGGTGCTGAATTAACACACTGACGTCTCGTGAACCCCCGTGTCTGCAATGGCAATCAATTATTTGCTTTGTAAAGGGTTTTAAATGTAAACAACAATCCTTTAAATAAGAATTTTAAAAAACAGAGCAGGCTCTCTTCTCCAAAATGGCAAGAAACCAAACACCTGCATGTCAGGAAATGGACCACGGACAGGAGATGGACCAGGACAGGGCAGGGAGCCGGGGTGGGGGCAGGAGACGGACCAGGGGTAGGAGATTAACCAGGACAGAAAACCAGGGTGTAGGCAAGAGACAAACCAGGAGCAGGAGACATTACCAGGGGCAGGGAGCCGAGGGGTGCAGCGCGACAGAATATGGGAGTAACTGACCTGCCACAATCTTTGGTCGAGGACAAGTTCTACTACTTGCAGTTATCTTGGTTTCCTCACCTTTAAATTGAGCTAATAACCTACCCTCCCCAATAGCTTGGTTTTTAAGTGAATTCTATAAAAACCACTTGGTGAACTTTGTGACGAGACATGAAATTTAAACACTATTATACCCAGATTATGCCTTTAAGATACACAATCATTCCTTGTTTTATGTGAATTCGACTTTAAAAATCTCCTCCCAAGGCACTTAAGAATTATACCCTGGGAGGCCTTCAAGATGGTGGAAGAGTAAGACGCGGAGATCACCTTCCTCCCCACAGATACACCAGAAATGCATCTGCATGTGGAACAACTCCTACAGAACACCTACTGAACGCTGGCAGAAGACCTCAGACCTCCCAAAAGGCAAGAAAACCCCCACGTACCTGGGTAGGGCAAAAGGAAAAAGAAAAAACAGAGACAAAAGAATACAGACAGGACCTGCACCAGTGGAAGGGAGCTGTGAAGGAGGAAAGGTTTCCACACAGCAGAAGCCCCTTCGCGGGCGGAGGCGGGGGATGGCGGGGGAAGCTCCGGAGCCGCGGGGGAGAGCGCAGAGCGAAGAGATGCCGGCACAGAGGGTCGACGCCAACCGGCACTCACCAGCCCGACAGGCTTGTGCTCAATGGCCGGGGGGGGGGGGGGGCGGGGCCAGGGAGAGGACGGGGGTTGGCTGCGTGAACACTGCCTGAAGGGGGCTAGTGCGCCACAGCTACCGGGAGGGAGTCCGGGAAAAAGTCTGGAACTGCCTAGGAGGCAAGAGACCATTGTTTCGGGGTGCGCGAGGAGAGGGGATGCAGAGCACCGCCTAAACGAGCTCCAGAGACGGGCGCGAGCCACAGCTATCAGCGCGGACACCAGAGACGGGCATGAGATGCTAAGGCTGCTGCTGCCTCCACCAAGAAGCCTGTGTAGGAACACAGGTCACTATCCACACCTCCCCTCCCGGGAGCCTGTGCAGCCTGCCACTGCCATGGTCCCCTGATCCAGGGGCAACTTCCCCGGGAGAACACACCGCGCGGCTCAGGCTGATGCAACATCATGCTGCCCGCGGCAGGCTCGCCCCGAACTCCCGTGCCCCTCCCTCCCCCCAGGCCTGAGTGAGCCGGAGCCCCCGAGTCAGCCCCCCCCCCCGACCTGTCTGAGCGTCTGAGCTTCTGAGCGTCTGAGCAGGAACAGATGTCCTCGGGGGACCTACACGCAGAGGCGGGGCCAGATCCACAGCTAAGCCCCGGGAGCTGTGAGAACAAAGAAGAGAAAGGGAAATCCCTCCCAGCAGCCTCAGGAGCAAATCTCCACAGTCAACTTGATATACCTGCATCTGTGGAATACCTGAATAGACAACGAATCATCCCAAATTGAGGCAGTGCACTTTGGGAGCAACGATATTTGTATTTTTTTTTTTCTCTTTTGTGGGTGTGTATGTGTAATGCTTCTGTGTGTGATTTTCTCTGTATAGCTTTGCTTTTACCATTTATCCTAGGGTTTTTGTCTGTCAGGGGTTTTTTTTGGTTTCTTTAGTATAGATTTTAGTGCTTGTTATCACTGGTGGATTTGTTTTTTGGTTTGGTTGCTCTCTTCTTTCTTTCTTTTTTTAAATTACTTTTTAATTTAAAATAATTATTGTTTATTTTAATAACTTTATTATTTATTTCTTTTCTTTCCTTCTTTTTTTCTCCCTTTTATTCTGAGCCATGTGGATGACAGGGTCTTGGTGCTCCGGCCAGGTGTCAGGCCTGTGCCTCTGAGGTGGGAGAGCCTAGGTCAGGACATTGGTCCACCAGAGACCTCCCAGCTCCACGTAATATCAAACAGCGAAAATCTCCCAGAGATCTCCATCTCAACACCAAGACCCAGCTCCACTCAACAACCAGCAAGCTACAGTGCTGCACACTCTATGCCAAACAACTAGCAAGACAGGAACACAACTCCACACATTAGCAGAGAGGCTGCCTAAAATCATAAGGTCACAGACACCCCAAAACACACAACCAGACGCAGACCTGCCTGAGAGAAAGACAAGGTCCAGCCTCATCCACCAGAACACAGGCACTAGTCCCCTCCACCAGGAAGCCTACACAACCCACTGAACCAACCTTAGCCACTGGGGGCAGACACCAAAAACAACGGAAACTATGAACCTGCAGCCTGCAAAAAGGAGACCCCAAACACAGTAAGTGAAGCAAAATGAGAAGACAGAGAAACACACAGCAGATGAAGGAGCAAGGTAAAAACCCACCAGACCTAACAAATGAAGAGGAAATAGGCAGTCTGCCTGAAGAAGAATTCAGAGTAATGAGAGTAAAGATGATCCAAAAATCTTGGAAATAGAATGGAGAAAATACAATAAACGTTTAACAAGGACCTAGAAGAACTAAAGAGCAAACGAACAATGAACAACACAATAAATGAAATGAAAAATTCTCTAGAAGGGATCAATAGCAGAATAACTGAGGCAGAAGAATGGATAAGTGGCCTGGAAGATAAAATACTGGAAGTAACTACTGCAGAGCAGAATAAAGAAAAAAGAATGAAAAGAATTGAGGACAGGGGCTTCCCTGGTGGCACAGGGGTTAAGAATCTGCCTGCCAGTGCGGGAGATACGGGTTCAAGCCCTGGTCTGGGAAGATCCCACATGCCGCGGAGCAACTAAGCCCGTGCACCACAACTACTGAGCCTGCACCCCCGAGCCACAACTACTGAGCCCATGTACCACAAGTGCTGAAGGCCGTGCACCTAGAGCCCGTGCTCCCAACAACAGAAGCCACCACAATGAGGAGCCTGCACACTGCAACGAAGAGTAGCCCCTGCTTGCAGCAACTAGAGAAAGCCCACGTGCAGCAACAAAGACCCAACGCAGCCAAAAATTAAAATAAATAAAATAAATTTATTAAAAAAAATTAAAAAGAATTGAGGACAGTCTCAGAGACCTCTGGAAAACATTAAACGCACCAACGCACCAACATTCAAATAACCCCACCAACATTAGGGGTCCCAGAAGAAGAGGAGAAAAAGAAAGGGACTGAGAAAACATTTGAAGAGACTACAGTTGAAAACTTCCCTAATATGGGAAAGGAAATACTTAATCAAGTCCAGGAAGCACAGAGAGTCCCATACAGGATAAACCCAAGGAGAAAAACACCAAGACACATATTAATCAAACTATCAAAAATTAAATACAAAGAAAAAAATATTAAAAGCAGCAAGGGAAAAACAACCAATAACATGCGAGGGAATCCCCATAAGGTTAACAGCTGATCTTTCAAAAGAAACTCTGTAAGCCAGAAGAGAATGGCAGGACATATTTAAAGTGATGAAAGAGAAAAACCTACAACCAAGATGACTCTACCCAGCAAGGATCTCACTCAGATTTGACAGAGAAATTAAAACCTTTACAGACAAGTAAAAGCTAAGAGAATTCAGCACCACCAAACCAGCTTTACAACAAATGCTAAAGGAACTTCACTAGGCAGGAAACACAAGAGAAGGAAGAGACCTACGATAACAAACCCAAAACAACTAAGAAAATGAAAATAGGAACATACATGTCGATAATTACCTTAAATGTAAAAGCATTAAATACTCCAACCAAAAGACACAGACTGGCTGAACGGATCCAAAAACAGGACCCATATATGTGCTGTCTACAAGAGACCCACTTCAGACCTAGGGACACATGCAGACTGAAAGTGAGGGGATGGAAAAAGATATTCCATGCAAATGGAAATCAAAAGAAAGCTGGAATAGCAATTCTCCTATCAGACAAAAAAGACTTTAAAATAAAGTCTATTTTATTTTAGATGCTACATAATGATCAAGGGATCAATCCAAGAAGAAGATATAACAACTGTAAACATTTATGCACCCAACATAGGAGCACCTCAATACATAAGGCAAATGCTAACAGCCATAAAAGGGGAAAGCGACAGTAACACAATCACAGTAGGGGACTTTAACACCCCACTATCACCAACAGACAGATCATCCAAAATGAAAATAAATAAGGAAACAGAAGCTTTAAATGATACATTAAACAAGACGGACTTAATTGATATTTATAGGACATTCCATCCAATAACAACAGAATACACTTTCTTCTCAAGTGCTCATGGAACCTTCTCCAGGACAGATCATATCCTGGGTCACAAATCAAGCCTTGATAAATTTAAGAAAACTGAAATCGTATCAAGTATCTTTTCCGATGACAACACTGAGACGAGATATCAATTACAGGAAAAAATCTGTAAAAAATACAAACACATGGAGGCTAAACAATACACTACTTAATAACCAAGAGATCACTGAGGAAATCAGAAAATACCTAGAAACAAATGACAATGAAAACACGATGACCCAAAACCTATGGGATGCAGCAAAAGCAGTTCTAAGAGGGCAGTTTATAGCAATACAATCTTACTTTAAGAAACAAGAAACATCTCAAATAAACACCTAAAGCAATTAGAGAAAGAAGAACAAAGAAACCCCAAAGTTAGCAGAAGGAAAAAAATCATAAAGATCAGATCAGAAATAAATGAAAAAGAAATGAAGGAAACAATAGCAAAGATCAGTAAAACTAAAAGCTGGTTCTTTGAGAAGATAAACAAAATTGATAAACCATTAGCCAGACTCATCAAGAAAAAAAGGGAGAGGACTCAAATCAATAGAAATAGAAATGAAAAAGGAGAAGTAACAACTGACACTGCAGAAATACGAAGGGTCACGAGAGATTAGTACAAGCAACTCTATGCCAATAAAATGGACAACCTGGAAGAAATGGACAAATTCTTAGAAATACACAACCTTCCAAGACTAAACCAGGAAGAAATACAAAATATAAACAGACCAACTCCAAGCAATGAAATTGAAACTGTGATTAAAAACCTTCCAACAAACAAAAGCCCAGGACCAGATGGATTACAGGCGAATTCTATCAAACATTTAGAGAAGAGCTAACACCTGTCCTTCTCAAACTCTTCCAAAATGTAGCAGAGGGAGGAACACTCCCAAATTCATTCTACGAGGCCACCATCACCTTGATACCAAAACCAGACAAGGATGTCACAGAGAAAGAAAACTACAGGCCAATATCACTGATGAACAAAGATGCAAAAATCCTCAACAAAATACCAGTAAACAGAATCCAACAGCACATTAAAAGGATTATACACCATGATCAAGGGGGGTTTATCCCAGGAATGCAAGGATTCTTCAATATTCACAAATCAATCAGCGTGGTACACCATATTAATAAATTGAAGGATAAAAACCATACGATCATCTCAACAGATGCAGAAAAGGCTTTTGACAAAATTCAACACCCACTTATGATAAAAACCCTCCAAAAAGTAGGCATAGAGGGAACTTATCTCAACATAATAAAGGCCATATATAACAAACCCACAGCCAACATTGTTCTCAATGGTGAAAAACTGAAACCATTTCCACTAAGATCAGGAACAAGACAAGGTTGCCCACTCTCACCACTATTATTCAACATTGTTTTGGAAGTTTCAGCCACAGCAATCAGAGAAGAAAAAGAAATAAAAGGAATCCAAATCGGAAAAGAAGAAGTAAAGCTGTCACTGTTTGCAGATGACACGATGCTATACATAGAGAATCCTAAAGACTCTACCAGAAAACTGCTAGAGCTAATCAATGAATTTGGTAAAGTAGCAGGATACAAAATTAATGCACAGAACTCTCTTGCATTCCTATACACTAATTTGGAAAAATCTGAAAGAGAAATTAAGGAAACACTCCCATTTACCACTGCAACAAAGAGAATAAAATACCTAGGAATAAACGTACCTAAGGAGACAAAAGACCTGTATGCAGAAAACTATAGGACCCTGATGAAAGAAATTGAAGATGATACAAACAGATGGAGAGATATACCATGTTCTTGGATTGGAAGAATCAACATTGTGAAAATGACTCTACTACCCAAAGCAATCTACAGATTCAGTGCAATCCCTATCAAACTACCACTAGCATTTTTCACAGAACTAGAACCAAAAATTTCACAATTTGTATGGAAACACAAAAGACCCCGAATAGCCAAAGCAATCTTGAGAAAGAAAAATGGACCTGGAGGAACCAGGCTCCCTGACTCCAGACTATACTACAAAGCTACAGTAATCAAGACAATCCAGTACTGGCACAAAAAGAGAAATATACATCAAAAGAAAGCCCAGAGATCAACCCACATACATGTGGTCACCTTATTTTTGATAAAGAAGGCAAGAACATACAATGGAGAAAAGACAGTCTTTAAGTGGTGCTGGGAAAACTGGACAGCTACATGTAAAAGAATGAAATTAGAACACTCCCTAACACCATACGCAAAAATAAGCTCAAAATGGATTAAAGACCTAAATGTAAGGCCAGACATTATCAAACTCTTAGAGGAAAACATAGGCAGAACACTCTATGACATAAATCACAGCAAGATGCTTTTTGACCCACCTGTTAGAGAAATGGAAGTAAAAACAAAAATAAACAAACGGGACCTAATGAAACTTAAAAGCTTTTTCACAGCAAAGGAAACCATAAACAAGATGAAAAGACAACCCTCAGAATGAGAGAAAATATTTGCAAATGAAGCAACTGACAAAGGATTAACCTCCAAAATTTACAAGCAGCTCAGGCAGCTCAATATCAAAAAAACAACCCAATCCAAAAATGGGCAGAAGACCTAAATAGACATTTCTCCAAAGAAGATATACAGATTGCTAACAAACAAATGAAAGAATGCTCAACATCATTAATCATTAGAGAAATGCAAATCAAAACTACAAATGAGGTATCACCTCACACCAGTCAGAATGGCCATCAGCAAAAAATCTACAAACAATAAATGCTGGAGAGGGTGTGGAGACAAGGGAACCCTCTTGCACTGTTGGTGGGAATGTAAATTGATACAGCCACTATGGAGGTTCCTTGGAAAACTAAAAAGAGAATTACCATATGACCCAGCAATCCCAGTACTGGGCATATACCCTGAGAAAACCATAATTCAAAAAGAGACATGTACCACAGTGTTCACTGCAGCACTATTTACAATCACCAGGAGATGGAAGCAACCTAAGTGTCCATCAACAGAGGAATGGATAAAGAAGATGTGGCACATATATACAATGGAATATTACTCAGCCATAAAAATAAACGAAATTGAGTTACCTGTAGTGAGGTGGATGGACCTAGAGTCTGTCATACAGAGTGAAGTAAGTCAGAAAGAGGAAAACAAATACTGTATGCTAACACATATATATCGAACCTAAAAAAAAAGAAAAGTTATGAAGAACCTAGGGGCAGGACAGGAATAAAGATGCAGACATAGAGAATGGACTTGAGGACATGGGGAGGGGGAAGGGTAAGCTGGGACGAAGTGACACAGTGGGACGAAGTGAGAGAGTGGCACGGACTTATATACACTACCAAATGTAAAACAGATAGCTAGTGGGAAGCAATCGCATAGCACAGGGAGATCAGCTCGGTTGGTGCTTTGTGACCACCTAGAGGGGTGGGATAGGGAGGTTGGGAGGGAGACGCAAGGGGGAGGAGATATGGGGATATATGTATATGTATAGCTGATTCACTCTGTTATACAGCAGAAACTAACACACCATTGTAAAGCAATTAAACTCCAATAACGATGTTAAAAAATAAAAAAGAATTAAAAGAAAAAAGAATTATATCCCCTTTTCTCAACTAATGAAAATATTTTTTGTTCGTGAAAAACACCTGAAACCTTAACTGAGCCAGGTCGACACCAGGATGCCTCAGCTCGGGTAGGGAACAGTGAACACAGCAACGTTCACTCCCGTTAACGTACCGAGCGCCACTCTCTCCACATATATGTGCAAGGACTTATTTTCACGAGCCAGTATCATAAAAAATGTGTGCCAGTGGAGTCACACTGAAAAAAGTGTGAGTGCTGCCACCACAACGAGTTGATGAGTATGTTATTTTTTAAAGGAGCAGGGAACAGAGGAGCATGTGAAACGAGGCATCAGCAAGAAAGCCATCCACCCACCTTGTCTGACACGGCGCGAGGTCAGAGGAAAAGCACCACTTGTGGGGCCTGCACCAGGCATCAGAGCAGTCTGGATGTCTTACCCAGAACCTTAGTGTTTTACGACAGTGGCAGGAACTAACCTGTTCATCGAGTGTCTTCTTTTTCTGGACTGAACTAATAAGGACATTCAGTCCTTATCAGTATCAGTATCAGTATAGATGATGGGCTTAAAACCCCCGGGAAACATGCCACCAGGCTGGGCACATAAGCACTGTGGCGACACAACCAGGCACAGGAGACCTGGATGTCCCCTCAGGTGCCTCTGCAGGATGCAGGCTGCCGCATGTTCCCTATCGGGCGGATTTTAAAGTTATTTTAGCCTTGTGGTTCTCAAAGTGGGGTTCCCTGGCCAGCAGCATCACCTGGGGCCTGAAGAAATGCAGATTCTCAGCCCGATCCCAGGCCAATGGAGTCACAAATCAGAGTCTGAACAAGCCTTTCAGAGGACTGTCAACAGGCTGAAGTTTGAGAGCCCATCTTAGATAGGACTGGCCACATTACTTGCAGGCCTTGGTGCAAAATAAAACTGTGGGAACCTCTGTTTAGTAATTATGAAGAATCCCACGACAGTGACAACAGAGCATTAAACCAAGCTCAGGGCCCTCCTCTGCAGCTGCCCAGGCCGTTGGCCCTGGTTTAAGGGATGGGCAGCATTTTCCACGTGTATTCAGAATGGTTCTTCACATAAGGAGCCCACTCCTTACGGCTCCAGGAGACGTGGTCCTCCTGTTTGTACTGACCTTGTACTCTCATGGAAGCCACCAAAAAGGATTAACTGTCTCTTCCAGGCCACCATCCGATGTCCACTCCGTCCTGAAGGACCGCCTGGCGATCTAAAATTGAATAAAAAAAAAAAGAGCTTGGCAGATGGCGGAAGAGTAGGACGTGGAGCTCACCTCCTCCCACAAACACCAAAATACATGTACAAGTGGAACGACTCGCACAGAACATCTACGGAACGCTGGCACAAGACCTCAGACTTCCGAAAGCACAAGAAAACCTCCACATTACTGGGTAGAACAAAAGGAAAAGGAAAACAAAAGTGAAAGGAGTTGGGACGGGACCTACACCCCAGAGAGGGAGCTGTGAAGGAGGAAAGGTTCCTGCACCCTGGGAAGTCCACTCATCGTCAGGGAGATCAGCCTGGACAGACGGGGAGCTCTGAAGCCTCCGAGGAGAGCGTTAACAGCCAGTTTGCAGGAGGCAACACAGAGAGTGCCCTGCACAGTCAGTCCATACAGCTGCCCTGCACTCCCCAGCCTGAGACACTCATCCACAGGCGCAAGGGGCGGCTGGGTGCTGAAGCTTGGGCTTCGGAGGTCAGACCCAGGGAGAGGACCAGGGCTGGCACACGGAGACAGCCTGAAGAGGCTGGACTGTGGCAACTGAGGGTGTGCTCGGAAGAAGCCTGGGCCTGTCAGAGAGGCAAGGTGCCATTGTTGGGGGGCACGTAAGGAGAGCAGCAGGACCACCATAGAAGCTTCCTTCCTTGTGCACGTGCTCTCCGTCAACAGGACACCACCTACGCGAGCTCTGGGCTGGGCGTGAGCCGCCACTACCATCCCGGGCTCCAGAGGCGGGGATGGGCCATCGCCACTGCTAAGACACACACAAGCAGACCCGACGCGCTGCACCCCGCTGTCTCAGGAGTGCACGGGCTGCCGCAGCCACCGCAAGACCCATGAAGAGGTGCCAAGTGCTGCCTGCACTGTCTTGGGAGGGCATGGGCCACCACCACCAAGAGACCCGCCAGCAGGCGCTAGTCATTGTCTGTGCCCTCGTGGGAGCATGCGGGCCGCCACCGCCACTACGAGAACTGGGAGCAGGGACCAATAGCTGCCCCCGCTGCCCAAAAGGCTCAGGGGCCGCGGCCACTGCAGGGAGACCAACAAGAGGGCGCTCATCGCTGCCCCCGCCACACCAGGAGCGCACGGGCCACCGCACCTGCACGCCCCGTATCAGGGGGATAATGCCCAGCATACACTGAGGAAAGAGGCAGCAAGCATCCAGACTAAAAGCAGCCCCTCAAAGCCAGACAAGATGGTGGAGTAGAGGATCGAGCTCACCTCCTCTCAAGAAAACACCAAAATCACAACTAACTGCTAAACAACTATCAACAAAAAAGACTGAAGGGCTTCCCTGGTAGTGCAGTGGTTAAGAATACACCTGCCAATGCAGGGGACATGGGTGCGGGCCCTGGTCTGGTAAGATCCCACATGCCACGGAGCAACAAAGCCCATGCACCACAACCACTGAGCCTGTGTTCTAGAGCCCGCGAGCCACAACTACTGAGCCCACGTGCCACAACTACTGAAGCCCACGTGCCACGACTACTAAAGCCTGTGAGCCACAGCTACTGACGCCCGCACACCTAGAGCCCATACTCCACTACAAGAGAAGGCACCACAATGACAAGCCCGCACACTGCAACAAAGAGTAGCCCCCACTCACCCCAACTGGAGAAAGCCTGCGCGCAGCAACAACGACCCAACTCAGCCATAAGTAAACAAACAAACAAACAAATTTTTTTAAAAAAGACCGGAACCTACGAAAAAAGATATTTTACACCCAAAGACGAGGAAGCCACAGCGAGATGGTAGGAGGGGCACTTTCACAATATAATCAAATTCCATACCCGCCAGGTGGGTGACCAACAAACTGGAAAATAATTATATGGTAGAGGTCCTCCCACAAGAGAATTCTGAGCCCCACGTCAGGCTCCCCAGCCTGAGGGTCTGGCCTCAGGAGGAAGAGCCCCCAGAGCTCTTTGCTTTTGAGGCCAGCAGGGCTTGAGTACAAGAGCTCCACAGGACTGGGGGAAACAAGAGACTCCACTCCTGGAGGGCACACACAAGACTTTGTGGGCAATAGGACCCAGCATAAAGCAGTGACTCCACAGGAGCCTGGGACAGACCTACCTGCGGGTCTTGGAGGGTCTCCTGGGGAGGCAGGGATCAGCTGTGGCTCACTGCGGGGGCAAGGACACTGGTGGCAGAGGCCCCAGGGAATATGACCAACATGAGCTCTCCTGGAGTCACCATCTTGGCACCAAGACCTGGCCCCACCCAACAGCCAGCAGGCTCTAGTGCTGGGATGCCTCAGGCCAAACAACCAGCAGGGGAAACACAGCCCCACCCATCAGCAGACAGGCTGCCTCAAGTTGTACGGAGCTCACAGTCACCTCTAAGCACACCCCCTGACATGGGCCTGTCCACCAGAGGGACAAGACCCAGCTCCACCCACCAGTGGGCTGGCTCTAGTCCCTCCCACCAGGAAGCCAGCACAAGCCCAGGACCAACATCACCTACCAAGGGCAGACACCAAAAACAAGACGAACTACAATCCTGCAGCCTGCAGAAAGGAGACCACAAACACAGAAAGTTAGACAAAATGAGATGACAAAGAAATATGTGCCATGTGAAGGAACAAGATAAAAACCCAGAAGAACAACTAAGTGAAGTGGAGATAGGCAACCTACCTGAAAAAGAATTCAAAGTAATTATAGTAAAGATGACCCAAGATCTCAGAAAAAGAATGGAGGCACAGACCGAGAAGATACAAGAAATGCTTAATAAAGAGCTAGAAGATTTAAAGAACAAACAGATGAACACCACAATAACTGAAATGAAAAATACATTGAAAAGAATCGACAGCAGAATAAATGAGGCAGAAGAATGAATAAATGAGCTGGACAACAGAGTGGTGGAAATTACTGCCACAGACCAGAATAAAGAAAAAAGAATGAAAAGAAATGAGGACAGCCTCAGAGACCTTTGAGACAACATGAAACACATCAACATTCACAATATAGAACTCCTAGAAGAAGAGAGAGAGAAAGGGCCCGAGAAAATAGTTGAAGATACTATAGCCGAAAACTTCCCTAACATGGGAAAGGAAACACTCAAGTCCAGTAAGCGCAGACAGTCCCATACAGGATAAACCCAAGGAGGAACACGCCGACACATATTAATGAAACTGACAAAAATTAAAGGCATAAAGAGAAAATATTAAAAGCAACAAGGGAAAAGCTACAAGTATCATACAAGGGAATCCCCATAAGGTTTTTTCGGCAGAAACTCTGCAGGCCAGAAGTGAGTGGCATGATACACTTCAAGTAATGAAAGGGAAAAAGCTACAACCAAGAATACTCTACCCAGCAAGGTTCTCATTCAGATTCGAAAGAGAAATCGGAAGTTTTACAGACAAGCAAAAGCTAAGAGAATTCAGCACCACCAAACCAGCTTTACAACAAACGCTAAAGGAACTTCTCTGGGCAGAAAAGAAAAGGCCACAACTAGAAACAAGAAAATTATGAACGGGAAAGCTCACCAGTAAAGGCAAACACACAGAAAAGGTAGGAAAATCACCCACACACAAATATGATATCAAAACCAGCAATCGTGAGAAGAGGAAAGTACAGATGCAGGATACAGGAAATGTGTTTGAAATTAAGAGACCAGCAACTTAAAACAATCTTGTATATATTCAATATATACACTGCTTTACCAAAACCTCAGGGGAACCGCAAACCAAAAATCTACAATAGATACAACAGACACACACACACACAAAAAGCAATCCAAACACACGACTAAAGACAGTCATCAAACCACAAGAGAACAAAAGAAGAAGGGAAGAAAAAAGACCTACAAAAACAAATCCAAAACAATTAACAAAATGGCAATAAGAACATACATATCGAGAATTACCTTATATGGAAATGGTTTAAATGCTCCAAAAGACAAAGACTGCCTGAACGGATACAAAAACAAGACCCATATATACGCTGTCTACAAGAGACCCACTTCAGATCTAGGGACACATACAGTCTGAAAGTGAGGGGATGGAAAAAGGTATCCCAGGCAAATGGAAATCAAAAGAAAGCTGGAGTAGCAATACTCATATCAGACAAAACAGACTTTAAAATAAAGACTGTTACAAGAAACAAACAAGGACACTACCTAATGATCAAGGGGTAAATCCAAGAGGAAAATATAACAATTGTCAATATATATATTGAGACATGTCTCAATGTCCCAACATGTCCTATGTCCCAACATAGGAGCACCTCAACATGTAAGGCAAATGCAAACAGCCATAAAAGGAGAAATTGACAGTAACACAGTAATAGTAGGGGGCTTTAACATCCCACCTACATCAATGGACAGATCATCCAGACAGAAAATCAGTAAGAAAACACAGGCCATAAGTAACACATCAGACCATCCAAAAGCAGCAGAATACACATTATTCTCAAGTGCACATGGAACATTCTCCAGGATAGGTCACATGCTGGGCCATAAAGCAAGCCTTGGTGAATTTAAGAAAACTGAAATCATATCAAGCATCTTTTCTGACCACAACACTATGAGATTAGAAATCAATAACAGAAAGAACTTAAAAAAAAAAAACACCACCAACACGTGGAGGCTAAACAACATGTTATTAAACAACCAATGAATCACTGAATAAATCAAAGAATGAATAAATAAATAACTAGAGATAAAAGACAATGAAAACACAGGAATCCAAAACCTATAGGATGTGGCAAAAGCAGCTCTAAAAAGGAAGTTTAGAGCAATACAATCTTACCTCAGAAAACAAGAAAAATCTCAAACAACCTAACTTACACCTAAAACAACTAGAGAAAGAAGAACAAAACACAAAGTTAGTAGAAAAGAAAATCATAAAGGTCTGAGCAGAAATAAATAAAACAGAGACAAAGAAAACAATAGCAAAGATCAATGAAACTAAAAGCTGGTTCTTTGAAAAGTTAAAACTGATAAACCTTTAGCCAGACTCATCAAGAAAAAAAGGGAGAGGGGGTCAAATCAATAAAATTAGAAATGAAAAAGGAGAAGTTACTACTGACACCACAGAAAATACAAAGGATCATAAGAGACTACTACCAGCAACTATATGCCAATGAAATAGACAACCTAGAAGAAATGGACAAATTCTGAGACAGGTACAACCTTCCAAGATAGAATCAGGAAGAAACAGAAAATATAAACAGACCAATCACAAGTACTGAAACTGAAACTGTGACTAAAAAACTTCCAACAGGGCTTCCCTGGTGGCACAGTGGTTGAGAGTCCGCCTGCCGATGCAGGGGACATGGGTTCGTGCCCCGGTCCGGGAAGATCCCACATGCCGCGGAGCGGCTGGGCCTGTGAGCCATGGCCACTGGGCCTGCGTGTCCGGAGCCTGTGGTCCGCAACAGGAGAGGCCACAACAGTGAGAGGCCCGCATACCGCAAAAAAAAAAAAAACTTCCGACAAACCAAAGTCTAGGACCAGATGGCTTCACAGACGAATTCTATCAAACATTTAGAGAAGAGTTAACACCTATCCTTCTGAAACTCTTCCCAAAAACTGCAGAGGAAGAAACATTCCCAAACTCATTCTATGAGTCCACCATCACCCTGATACCAAAACCAGACAAAAATACCACAAAAGAAGAAAATTACAGGCCAATATCACTGATGAACACAGACACAAAAATTCTCAACAGAATACTAGCAAACCAAATACAACTATACATTAAAAGGATCATACACCACGATCCAGTGGCATTTATCCCAAGGATGAAAGACTTCTTCAATATGCGCAAATCAACCAGTATGATACACATTAACAAAGTGAAAAATAAAAACCGTATGATCATCTCAACAGACGCAGAAAAAGCTTTTGACAAAGTTCAACACCCAGTAATGATAAAAACTCTCCAGAAAATGGGCAAGGAGGGAACGTACCTCAACATAATAAAGGCCATAGATGACCAACCCACAGCTAACATCATTCTCAATGGTGAAAAGCTGAAAGCATTTCCTCTAAGATCAGGAACAAGACAAGGATGTCCACTGTCACCACTTTTATTCAACATAGTTTTGGAAGTCCTAGCCACGGCAATCAGAGAAGAAAAAGAAATAAAAGAAATTCAAATTGGAAAAGAAGTAAAACTGTCACTGTTTGCAAATGACGTGATACTATACATAGAAAATCCTAAAGATGCTACCAGAAAACTACTACAGCTCATCAATGAATTCGGAAAAGTTCCAGGACACAAAATTAATGCACAGAAATCTCTTGCATTCCTATACACTAACAATGAAAGATCAGAAAGAGCAATTAAGAAAACAATCCGGGCTTCCCTGGTGGCGCAGTGGTTGAGAGTCCGCCTGCCGATGCAGGGGATACGGGTTCGTGCCCCGGTCTGGGAGGATCCCACATGCCGTGGAGCGGCTGGGCCCGTGAGCCATGGCCGTTGAGCCTGCTCGTCCGGAGCCTGTGCTCCACAATGGGAGAGGCCACAACAGTGAGAGGCCCACATACGGCAAAAAAAAAAAAAAAAAAAAAAACAATCCCATTTACCACCGCATGAAAAAGAACAAAATACCTAGGAATAAACCTACCTAAGGAGGAAAAAAGACCCATACCCTGAAAACTATAAGACACTGATGAAAGAAATCAAAGATGACACAAACAGATGGAAAGATATACCATGTTCTTGGACTGGAAGAATCAACACTGTCAAAATAACTATACTACCCAAAGCAATCTACAGATTCAGGGCAATCCGTATCAAATTACCAATGGTATTTTTCACAGAACTAGAAAAATTTTTTTTTTAATTTCTATGGAAACACAAAGACCCCAAATAGCCAAAGCAATCCTGAGAAAGAAAAACGGAGCTGGAGGAATCAGACTCCCTGACTTCCCACTATGCTACAAAGCTATAGTAAACAAAACAGTATGGTACTGGCACAAAAACAGAAATATAGATCAATGGGACAGGATAGAAAGCCCCCAAATAAACCCATACACCTACGATCAATTAATCTATGACAAAGGAGGCAATATACAATGGAGAAAAGACAGTCTCTTCAATAAGTGGTGCTAGGAAAAGTAGGCAACTACATGTGAAAGAATGAAATGAGAACATTCTCTAACACCATACACAAAAATAAACTCAAAATGGATCAAAGACCTACTGTAAGGCTGGATATGATAAAACTCTTAGAGGAAAACATAGGCAGAACACTCTGACATAAATCACAGCAATATTTTTTTTGGATCCACCTCCTAGAGAGTAATGAAATTAAAAACAAAAATAAAAAAATAAACAAATGGGACCTAATGAAACTTAAAAGCTTTTGCACAGCAAAGGAAACCGTAAAAAACAAAAAGACAACCCACAGAATGGGAGAAAATATTTGCAAATGAAGTGACTGACAAGGGATTAATCTCCAAAATATATACACAGCTCATGCAGCTCAATATAAAAAAAAAACAAACAACCCAATCAAAAAATGGGCAGAAGGGGCTTCCCTGGTGGCGCAGTGGTTGAGAGTCCGCCTGCCGATGCAGGGGACACGGGTTCGTGCCCCGGTCCGGGAAGATCCCAAGTGCCGCGGAGCGGCTGGGCTCGTGAGCCATGGCCGCTGAGACTGCGCGTCCAGAGCCTGTGCTCCGCAATGGGAGAGGCCATAACAGTGAGAGCCCCGTGTACTGCAAAAAAAAAAGAAAGGGCAGAAGACCTAAACAGACATTTCTCCAAAGAAGACAAACAGATGGCCAAAAAGCACATGAAAAGATGCTCAACATCATTAATTACTAGAGAAATGAAAATCAAAACTACAATGAGGTACACCTCATACCTGCCAGATAGCCATCATCAAAATATCTACAAAGAATGAATGCTGGAGAGGGTGTGGGGAAAAGGGAACCCTCCTACACTGTTGGTGGGAATGTAAATTGGTGCAGCCACTATGGAGAACAGTATGGACGTTCCTCAAAAAGCTAAAAATAGAGCTACCATATGACCCAGCAATCCCACTCCTGGGCATATATCCAGAGAAACAATAATTCAAAAAGATACATGCACCCCAGCGTTCACTGCAGCTCTATTTACAATAGCCAGGAAATGGAAGCAACCTAAAAATCCACTGACAGAGAAATAGATAAAGAAGATGTGGTATGTATATACAATGGAATATTACCCAACCATAAAAAAGAATAAAATCGTGCCAGTTGCAGCAACATGGATGGACCGAGAAATTATCATACTAAGTGAAGTAAGTCAGACAAGGACAAATATCATATGATACCACTTATATGTGGAAACTAAAAATATAATAATAATACAAATCAACTTATCTACAAAGCAGAAACAGACTCACAGACTTCAAAAAAAAGTGATGGTTACAAAGGGGAAACGTGAAGGGGGGAGGGATAAATTGGGAGTTTGCAATGAACATATACACACTACTATATGTAAAATAGATAATCAACAAGGACCTACTGTACAGCACAGGAAACTCTACTCGATATTCTGTAATAACCTATAGAGGAAAAGAACCTGAAAAAGAATGGATATATGTATATGTATAACTGAATCACTTAGCTGGACACCCGAAACTAACACAACATCGTAAATCAACTATACTCCACTATAAAAGAAAAATTAAATTAAAAATAGGGGCTTCCCTGATGGCGCAGTGGTTGGGAGTCCGCCTGCTGATGCAGGGGACGCGGGTTCGTGCCCCGGACCGGGAGGATCCTACGTGCCGCGGAGCGGCTGGGCCCCGTGAGCCACGGCCGCTGGGCCTGTGCGTCCGGAGCCTGCGCTCCGCAATGAGAGAGGCCGCAGCGGTGAAAGGCCCGCGTACCGCAAAACAAAAAATAAATAAAAAATAAAAAAGAACCACTTTTTACACCAATTTATTCTGTAAGCATTTACTGGGTACCATCAAATTTGACCACAAGCTACCAAAACCAACCTGAGTATAACTAACTATTATAAACTCTAGAATAAAACAGGAGAAAATCTCTATGACCTTGGCGTAGATAAAGGTAGAAGCTAAGAAACTGGACTCCGTCAAAATAAAAATCTTCAGCTCTTCAAAATAAACCATTAAAAAATAAAAAAGCCAAGTGACGTACTGGGAGAAGTATTTGCAAATATACATCTGCAAGCGACCTGCATCCAGAATATACAAAGAGCCCTTACTACCTTATCAGTAAGATAAACCACCCAATAAAAACACAGGCAAGGGCTTCCCCGTGGCGCAGCGGTTGGGGGTCCGCCTGCCGATGCAGGGGACGCGGGTTCGTGCCCCGGTCTGGGGGGACCCCACATGCCGTGGAGCGGCTGGGCCCGTGGGCCATGGCCGCTGGGCCTGCGCATCTGGAGCCTGCGCTCCGCGGCAGGAGAGGCCGCAGCGGTGAGAACCCCCCGTACGGCCAAAAAAAAAAAAAAAAAAAAACACAGACAAAAGATCTGAACAGAAAGTTCACAAAAGATATGAAAACAAAATTCACAAAAGATAGAAAAATTATGTATAGACATACAGACAACTAACAAAAATATGAAATGTGGTCAAGGTCATTAGATGTCAGCTGTTTAATACCAGAAATGAGCTCCTCCCTGCACCCCCCGGGGGGGGGGGGCCTGAGACAAAAGATGGCACCCAGAGCTGTCAGGCCAGGAAGCACTGGAGCTCACTCCCCCTCCCCCTCTCCGCTGTGGGGAGGGTGAAAACGGGACAACAGCTTCTCACAACTGCCACACACAGACTCAGCACACAACCTAGCAATGTGACATCAGACATATACTCAAGAGAAATGAGAACACAGGTGCACACAAACACCTCCACGTGTTCAGAGAAGTTTTACTAACGGCTGTCCAAGGCTGGAAGCGGTGGAAAGCGCTCCAAGTACACAGATACACAAGGTGCGGTGTGTTCATCAGACAGAACACGCGTAGGCCATGGAAAGGAGCCATCTACTGACACACACCACGACGTGGACGGCCTCAAATACCCCACGGACAAGGGAAGCAGGGAGACAGAGAAGCGTGGACTGGGTGATTCCACTTGTATGAGATTATAAAAAGGCAAAATGAATCCCTGGTGACAGCAGCTGCCTGGGGCCCCAAGCTTAGCAGAGAACTGACTGCAAAGGGGCAGAAAGGAACTTTGCAGGGTGATGGAATGTTCTGTTTCGGGTATGGGGGTGGCTACACAGGTATATATAGTTGCTGAAATTCATCTAACTGTACGCATAAAAGGTATACATTTTACAGAATGTAACCATATCTCAATAAAACGGATATAAAAATACACAGCAACAAAAAACCAGGAAAAGGGACGTTCCAGCTTCTGGTTCAGCATATAAGGAGCCTGGAAGTTGCTACTCTGTCCTATAAAAAGCTAAACAGACTGAAAACTCCACAGTTCTTGATCTGTAAGAGAGGTGAGCACACAGGGAACACTGCTGCCCACAGACTGGAGACACGGGCAGTGACACAGAGTTGTGCTCAGGGCGGGGGGGGGGACACACACAAGCAGAAACCCCGGAAGGAACCAGTGCTGGGGTAGAAACTAGGGTAGAAACCCTAGTTCAGCTGGAGGCCCAGTGCAGACAACTCTGAGAGTGGGAAGCCCCAGGTGGACCTCATCACCAGGGTACCCACAATATTGTAAGATTTGCCGCCAGGGGCTCGACCAAAGTCCCACAGTAAATATGAGGGAAAAACCCCCTCGTGCCTCTGGCAGGGGGAGAGGAAAAGGAACCACTCTGAGAGACATCAGAGCCCTGTTCTTAACAAGGCTGGCTCTCGAGGGAAACTAGTTAACCACAGCCTAAGCTGCTGTGTATTATCAGAACCAAAATGACCTGGAGGAAGAGAAATACCCAACTCCAGCCCACTCCAGGCAGCCTGCCCCACCTAAGGGGATGGAAAAAACTGAGAAACACTAGAGAAGTTCATGGTCCAGAGGCACAGGCTTCACTAGAAGACCTAAACCCAATCAAAGGACGAGCGAACGCTTCCCCTCCCCCCTCATCACCAGCGACCTATTTACAGCAGTTCCTTTAACAGATACATCATGTCTCACAAGCGAGAAAAAATTACAAGGCATACTAAAAGCAAAAAACACAACTTGAAGAGACAAGCATCAGAACCAGACATGGCAGGGATGCTGGGATTCTCAGACCAGAAATTTGAAACAACTATGTTTAATATGCTAAGGGCTCAAGTGGACAAAGTAGACAGCATGCAGGGACAGATGGGCAAGGTAAGCGGAGATGGAAGTCCTAAGGAAGAACCAAAAAGAAAGCCCAGACATGAAAACCACAGTGACCGAAATGAAGAATGCCTTTGATGGGCTTGTAGTTAGACTGGACACAGCTGAGGAAAGAATCACCGAGCCAGAGGACATCTCAATAGAATCCCTGAAAACCAAAAAGCAAGGAGAAAAAGACTGGGGGGAAAAAAAGAACAGAACATCCAAGGACTGTGGGACAACTACACAAGGTGTAATGTACGTGTAATGGGACCATCAAAAGGAGAAGAGAGCAAGGAGCAGAAGAAATACTTGAAATAACACTGAGAATTTCCCCAAGTTAAATTCAGACACCAAACTACAGACCCAGGAAGCTCAGAGGAGGCCAAGCAGGATAAATGCCAAAAACTACACCTTGGTATATCATTTGTAAATGATAGACGATCAAAGATAAAGAAAGTATCCTGAAAGAAACCAAGGGAAAAAACACCTCACCTATAGAGGAACACAGATAACAATTACATCCAACTACTCCCCAGAATGCATGCAAGCAGGAAGAGACTGGAAATATTTAAAGGGCTGAGAGAAAAAACCCCATCACCTAGAATTCTGTACTCTATGAAAGTATCTGTCAAAAATGAAGGAGAAATAAAGCCTTTATGAGACAAATAAAAATTGAGAGAATCTGTTGCCAGTAGACCTGCCTTACAAGAAATGTTTAAGCAAGTTCTTCAGAGAAAAGGAAAACAATATAGGTCAGAAACTTAACTGATCATACAGGTAACCGTTTGTTTAAAATAATAATGGCAACAATGTATTCAGTTATGTTTGCTTTTGTGTGTGTGTGTGTGTGTGTGTGTGTGTGTGTGTGTGTATACACACGGTATATGCCTTAAGGAATATATATTTGTGTGTGTATATATATTCACATATGTGTACATATAAGTGAAATGAATGACACAATGATACAAGGGATTGGAAAAAGAAATTAGGATTATCCTGTTCTTACAAGGTACTCACACCACCTGTGAAGAGGTATAGTGTTATTTGAAAGTGGACTTGGGTTAGTTATAAATGTTTACTGCAAACTATAGGGCAACCACTTAAAAAAGTAAAGAAAGAAGTATAACTGATATGCTAAGAAAGGAGAAAAATGGAATTATACAATGCTCTATTAAAACCATAAAAGGCAAAAAAAAGTGCAGAATAAAAACAGGAACAAATATCAAGGGCAACAAAAGGAAAACTATAACAAACGTGGTAGATACTATATCAGTAATCACTTTGAATGTCAACGGTTTAAATGCACCAGTTAAAACAGAGACTATCAGAGTGGATCAAAACACAAGACCCAATTACATGTTACCTACAAGAAACCCACTTTAACTATAAAGACATATGGATTAAAAGTAAATGGGGGCTTCCCTGGTGGCACAATGGTGGAGAGTCCGCCTGCCGATGCAGGGGACACGGGGTCGTGCCCCGGTCCGGGAAGATCCCACATGCTGCGGGGCGGCTGGGCCCGTGAGCCGTGGCCGCTGAGGCTGCGCGTCCGGAGCCTGTGCTCCGAAACGGGAGAGGCCACAACAGTGAGAGGCCCGCGTACCGAAA
>NW_006796283.1:2538105-2563381 GCF_000442215.2 Lipotes vexillifer
AAAAAAAAAAAAAAAAAAAAAAAAAAGGTAAATGGAATGGGGACTTCCCTGGTGGCACAGTGGTTAAGAATCCAACCGCCAATGCAGGGAACACGAGTTCAAGCCCTGGTCTGGGAAGATCCCACATGCCGCGGAACAGCTGAGCCCGTGGGCCACAACTACTGAGCCTGTGCTCTAGAGCCCGTGAGCCACAGCTACTGAGCAACCCCCACTTGCCACAACTAGAGGAAGCCTGCACACAGCAACAAAGACCCAACGCAGCCAAGAATAAATAAGTTAAAATAAATAAATTTTTTAAAAAAGGAAATGGATGAAGAAAGATATACCATGCTAACAATGATCAAAGGAAAGTAACAGTAGCTATATTAATTTCAGATGGGGCCGACTTCAAAGCAAGGAAAGTTGTCAGGGATAAAAGGGGCATTACATAACGATAAAGGAGTCAATCCTCTAAGAATACATAACAATTTTTAACCGGTATGCACCTAAGAACAGAATGTCAAACTACGTGAGGCAAAAACTAACAGAAGTGCAAGGAAAAACAGATGAATCCATTATCATTGCCAGAGAATTCAATGCCCCCCTCTCCAAAATGGACAGATAAGATACAGCAAGCAGAAATCAGAAAGGATATGGCTGAACTCAACACCCATCAATCAAGTGGATAAAACTGACATCTACAGGCTACTTCGTCCAACAACAGCAGAACACACACTTTTTTCAAGCTCACAAAGAACATTCACCAAGTCAGACCCCATTCTGGGCCACAAAACAGACTGTAACAACATTAAAAGTATAGAAATCATATAATGTCTACTCTTAGACCATGACAGAATTAAACTAGAAGGCAGTAACAAAAAAAAATAACTGGAAAATCCCAAAAAAGGTAGAAATTAAACAACACACTTCTAAATAACACATAGGCCAAAGAGGAATTATCAAGGGAAATTTTTAAATATTTTAAGTCAGATGGAAATGAAAAGACAACGTACCAAAATTTGTGGGATGCCGTGATAGCAGTGCTTAAATGGAAGCTTATAGGGTTGAATGCACATATTAAGAAGATCTAAAATCAATAATCTAAGTTTCCACCTTAGGAAACTAGAGAAAGAAGAGGAAATTAAACCCAAAGTAAGCAGAAGAAGAAAAAAAAAGAATTATAGCAGAAATTAATGAAATTGAAAACAGGAAATGAATAGAGAAAAAATGAACAAAACGAAAAGCTGATTCTTTGAAAAGACTGATAAAATCAACAAATCCCTAGCCAAGTTAAGAAAAAAAGAGACAGGATACAAAGCACTAATATCAGAAACGAGGGCTTCCCTGGTGGCGCAGTGGTTATGAATCCGCCTGCCCATGCAGGGGACATGGGTTCAAGCCGTGGTCCAGGAAGATCCCACATGCCGCGGAGCAACTAAGCCCGTGCACCACAAGTACTGAGCCTGTGCTCTAGAGCCCGTGAGCCACAACTACTGAGCCCGCATGCCACAACTACTGAAGCCCGTGTGTCTAGAGCCCGTGCTCCACAACAAGAGAAGCCACCACAATGAGAAGCCCACGCACGGCCACTTGCCGCAACTAGAGAAAGCTCGCACGCGACGATGAAGACCCAACACAGCCAAAAAATAAATAAATTTAATAAATTAAAAAAAAAACAAAGACCCAACGAAGCCATAAATGAATTAATTAATTAATTTATAAATTTATTTAAAAAAGAAATGAAAGAGGGGACATCGCTACAGATCACATGGAAATTAAAATGAAAATAAAGGAATACTGTGAACAATTCTATGCCCACAAATTTGACAGCCTGTATGAAATGGACCTCCTTCAAACAACTGCGCGTCAAAACCCACACGAGAAATAAACCATCTGAAAAGGCCTCTATCTATTAAGTAAACGTAATCAATAATTAATAACCTTCCCAAACAGAAAGGCACAAGGCCCAGAAGGGCTCGCTGGTGACTCCGCCAAACGTTTAAGGAAGAAGTTACACCAATGCTCTACAAAGTCTCTGAGGGCAGCTTCTAGCCTCTACCCAGCACCACCCTAATGACAAAACCAGACAAAGACACTGTAAGAAAACCATAGGCCAGTATCTCTTGTGAACATAAATGCAAAAATCCTCGACAAAATATTAGCAAACTGAATCCAAAAAAATATAAAAAGAAGTATACACTATGACCACGTGGAATTTATCCCGGGTATGCAGGGCTGGTTCAAGGTTTGAAAATCAATATAAGCCATCAGATTTGACAGACTAAAAAAGAAACATCACATGATCATATCAACAGCTGAAAAAAAGCATTTGACAAAATCTAATATCCATTCATGATAAAAACTCTGAGCAAACTTGGAATAAAGGGGAACTTTTCCAACTTGATAAAGATCTACCAAAAAAACTACAGCTAAAGTCATACTTAATGATGAGAAACGAGGCTTTCCCACTAACAGCAGGTACATGGTAAGGATATTCTCTCTCACCACTCCTTTTCAACTTCGTACTGAAAAGTTCTTGCTAACGCAATTCGGCAAGAAATGGAAATAAAATGTATACACGTTGGGAAGAAACATAAAAACTCTCTTTGTTCACAAATGACATGATCATCTATATGGAAAATACTTCAGAATTGACAGGAAAACTTCTGGAACTAGTAAGCATTTATAACAAGCTTGTAGGCAACAAAGTTAATATGCAAAAGTCAACTGCTTTCCTATAAACCAGCAATGAACAAGTGAAATTTGAAATTAAAAGCACTATTGTTTACATTAGCACTACAACACAAAGTACGTAGGTATGAACCTAACAAAATATATATAAAATCTATATGGGGAAACGGCAAAATTCTGATGAAGAAAACCAAAGAAGAACTAAGCAAATGGAGGGACATTCGCGTTCACGGATAAGACGACTCGGGACTGCCGAGGTGTCAGCACTTCCCAACTTGACCTATAGATCCAACAGCCCCGATCAAAATCCCAGTAAACTATTTCATGGGTACCAGCACACGAATTCTCAAGTTTATACGGAAGAAGCCAAAAGCCACAGAAGAGTCAGCACGATGCTGAAGGAGAAGAACGAGGCCGGAGGACGGCTGTTACCCGCGACTGCAAGACCCACTGTAAAGCTGCAGTAACCGTGACGGTGCGGTGCTGGTGAACGAGTCGACAGCGAGATCAGTGGAGACGACGCAGCCCGGAAGTAGAGTTCCATAAATACAGTCAACTGATCTCTGACCAGAGAGCAAAGACTACAATGGAGCAAAGACGGTCTCTTCAACAAATGGTGTCGGAACAACTGAACATCCACATGCAACAGAATGAACCTGAGCACAGACCTTTCGCAAAAAATACTCAAAATGGATCACAGGCCTACATGTAAAGTAACTGATAGATAAGCTGGACCTATAAATGTAAAACTTCTGCTCTGCAGAAGATAGTATCAAGAGAATTAAAGGTCACAGTCTGGGAGAAAATATTTGCAAAAAACACATCTGATAAAGGACTATTATCCAAAATACACAAACAACTCTTAAAACTCAACAGTAAGGAAACAACCTGATGTAAAAAGAGCTGATGTGGTCACCCGAGCACACTCACCAGGTACCTCTGCTCACCTTGTTTTGCGCTGGTGCTATCTCAATCTGGCTCTCCCACCTACACAATCCAACCATGACGTCAAGGCTGCAAAAGATGGTTACAACCTGAGCTGCCCAGTCCAGTGCTTCTCTATACAAGGCATTATTCTCCATTTATTTCCACAAAGCTTTCCCCCCAAACCAGGTGCCCTAAAAAAAAATACAACACAAAGACTCTCAAAATGAAAGAGAAGCGTGAGCTGCCCAACCCAGAGTCTCCCCACTAGCAAATCTCAGATGAACATTTCATCACACACTGCTATGAGGACCTCCAGAATCTTCCCTTATTCCAACCTAGAAAATATTCCATTCTCCTCACCTTTCCTGAAATGCTTGAACATCCTAGTCTCTCTCCCCTAATGCCCTCAGCTTATTAACTTGCCTTTTAATGTGTCATTCAAACCAACCGTGGTACTCATCCATGGAAAGTCAACCAAAAATTACCAGTTCCTATTCCTGAAGACTATATCCTGCTAATCTCATCTTTAAGCATCAGTCTTAGAGTAGCCTCACCATATGTAGATGACTACCAGCGTTTCAACTTACTAAATACTTCTCTTCTACTAACAAGGGCAGCTTCTTTAAATGCTACATTTATATGCAACCTACAAGGAAAACTTATCCCACTTCAATTTCATCTTGCTAGATTTGGTCCACAAAGATAATTTTGGATGCTGAATTGCTAACCAATTTATTTGCTTTTCTTCCTAGTTTTTTTTTCTTAATTTATTTATTGTTTATTTTCTTAATTTTTTTGACTGCCTTGGGTCTTCGTTGCTGCGCGCGGGCTTTCTCTAGTTGCGGCGAGCGGGGGCTACTCTTCCTTGCGGTGCACGTGTTTCCCACTGCGGTGGCTTCTCTTGTTGCAGAGCACGGGCTCTAGGCGCACGGGCTTCAGTAGCTGTGGTGCACGGGCTTAGATGCTCCACAGCATGTGGGATCTTCCCAGACCAGGGATCGAACCCGTGTCCCCTGCATTGGCAGGTGGATTCTTAACCACTGTGCCACCGGGAAGTCCTTTCCTAGCTGTTTATCACCCACAAATCTAGTAAGCATGTTTTCTTTTCCAAATTCATGATAAAAATCCCAGACGGACAAGGTTCAGAAGGAGGGTCTGCGCCACGCCACGACATCACCACCGCAGGTTCACGCCGTCACTGGGCACTGACCCTGCCTGTGCACTCTGCACGGTGAGAGCAGCGCTCTCCTCGGAGCTGGCCCCACTCCACAGGCTGAAGCGGCTGGCACGACTTTTCCATGTCCGGCACTGGGTGCCGAGGAGACAAGCCACAATGTGCAGCTGCACAACAGAGGAGGTAAAGGAGACGGCCACCACCGTGCTGGGCAAGCAACAAACCTCCCTTCTGAGAAACTGTCTGTTACAGTACTTTACAAGTACAACCTGGGAAACAGGTTTTCTTTCAAAAACTAATAGGTTTGCTTCCAATTCTACTTCAAAAAAGGTACACAGGGAGCCCAAAACGCTCCCAATGTTACTCCAGTAACCATGAATGGAATGGCCCAGTGACCTATGGAAACAGCACCAGTGAGCCAAGGGATCTCTAGATGACTCCCCAGAGCCAAGATGGCCAGGTTAGGGCCTCCTGCAGCCTCTGGCCACAAATCTGATGGGTGTTCTGTCCTTTGGTGAGCCAGGCATCAAGGACTCAATTAACTTTCTGTGGCAGCAGCCAAGTACCACTGTGTTTTGTAACCAAAAAGGGAAATGTTTTCTATAAAAAGACTCCATATACCCCTTTAGAAAATAAAGCCACCCAAAAAAGCCTGTTTATATTTGAATCTCCAACAGGCACTTTTCAACTGCCGTCACTCCTAAATACGGAGTCTTAAAAAATTAACATGTCCTACTCAGCCAGCTCTATAAGCAGCGCAAAAATACATGTGTACTGTCGTGGGAGTGAGTGCTTCCAGCGCATCTGAGCTGGGTGCAGAGCAGCGCTGTGGCAGGGCATACTGCCACTCAGTATCACCCAGGCCCCTTCCAGCCAGCTGCTGTGGTGACATTTACAGAAGATGCACACGCGTCTAATAGCTCCACAGGCTTCGGGTACAAACAGAGTGTTAAGCACTCAGTATGCAAATGCTTCCCTGAGTTATTTGAAAGTTTACACCTTACAAAAGATACACCATAGTACCATGCTGTTCCCGAGATGTTTACTGAGCAAAGGAAAAACTTCTCTCACCATCCCAGAGATTCAAGCCCACACAGGCCGACCTGATGGGGAACGAGTCTAGTGGCCCATCCTCAGAAAAGGAAAGGGCCCTCCTCCAAGAATGGGTCCGATGTGGCCAGAGCAGGAAACGCAGGCAACAGCACCTCTCCCTTCAGCAAACAGGGCCCCTTCAGACTTCAGCCCACTTTTCCAAGTACCACTGAACAACAAATTTGGGACTTAGTAAGTATTTACTCACATTGCACAGAATAACCAGTAGCAGCCTCTAGAATCCAGGCAGCCTATCAAACTGTGCCCTGCTTTTACTTTAACTATTACTATTAGTAATGAAACCATTTGTGGAGTGTTTATATAATAATAACCCTACCATAGTGGAGTCTGCGCTGTGAGAGACTGAGCATGCAGGCAAATGCTGAGTCCTGCCTTTGGCGTCGAACTGCCCTCAGAGTCCCACAGGTGCACATACACTTAAACACAGCCCACCCTCCTCCCAGACCTCCTGGAGGAGGTGCAGCAGGGAACGGGGAGAGAGGCTGTGTCTGGTATAAAAGTAAAAACACGATTAGTAGACAGAATCTGTTTTACCGAACCAGGCCTTGTTTTTGTTTCTTTTTTTAAATCAGGTCAGTTGTGCAGCACGTCCCACCAAAGCCAGACACTGCAGGGAATCTCAAAACCTCTGTTAAAGTTGGTCACACTCGTCCAATGTAAATCAGGAGGCTGTGCTGACATTTAAGCTTTGGTCTTCTTTTTTTTTGTTTTTGTTTTTGTTTTTGCAGTACGCGGGCCTCTCACTGCTGTGGCCTCTCCCGCTGCGGAGCACAGGCTCCGGACGTGCAGGCTCAGCAGCCATGGCCCGCAGGCCCAGCCGCTCTGCGGCATGTGGGATCTTCCCGGACCGGGGCACGAACCCGTGTCCCCTGCATCGGCAGGCGGACTCTCAACCACTGCGCCACCAGGGAAGCCCTAAGCTTTGGTCTCCTTGACGTTAGTAACACTACGACCTTTCCTCTCATTTTCAAACCGTTATGATGTCAATTAAATGTTGCAAGAATGGAGAATGTGCATAAAGTAAGATAATACAAACTCCTACGGGTCTGCTCGTTGTAAACGTGCTACAGATGAAACACGAGAAGGGCAAAAATGAAAGACAAAGCAGATGCCTGGGAATCAATCACCCTGCCCTCCCACGAGAAAAACCTGCTTAAAAGCCAACAAAGGGACTACATATACTACATACTGATTTAACTCTGCCTCTGCTGGCCTTTACTGTTATATAACCTTTTCTTGGTCTCAGTCTCCCCAAACGTAAACTACCCCCACAGGAGTGAAAAATGTGTCCTAAAAAATGAATGTACAGAATTCCCTGCTTAGGACTCAGTGCTCTCACTGCCAAGGGTGAAGGTTCAAAACCTGGCCAGGGAACTAAGGTCCCGCAAGCTGTGCAGCATGGCAAAAAGAATGCAGAGTGCCGGGCCAAGTCCTGGAGACTGAATAAATTCGGTTCACAGTGACCTCTTCCTGCACTTTTCCCATGATTTGAGCTCACACCGTGTGGATTCCCCCAGACTCAGTGATCTTCCCCAGAAATAGCAAAATCAGCCTTCATTTTGGCTGAAGCGCCTTCCCTTTTCTTTTAGGTCAGTAAGAAAAAATTACAGAGGAGACAGCAGCCATTGTGTCAGCCTATTAATAACCAAGCCCAGTTCCGAGTGGCAGCAGCTCCAAGGCAAAACCCCACACGCTGTAACCCAGCCCCCAGGATCGATAGACCAACTTCAGTAATTAGTCTGCCTGCTTCCGCGGGCCTCGTCAATTAAGCATGCACAGCCCTGCCAAACAACAGTGGGGTGACGCTTTCATTTTGGAATAAGTAGTAAATTACAAAAGCAATACCCACACTGTCATTGTTAAGGATCTAAGAGGCATTTTACATGAGTCCTCATACTTCTGAAAAGGCAGTCGACGTTTTCACATTAGTGAACAGTGCTCAAAATATGCATGAGATCCACCAGTAGGCGAGGCCTCCAGCTGTGATCCAGGGCTGCCTGCATCAAGGTCACTAAGGGGGGTGGGGAGGGGTTACTGTCAAATGCAGATTCCTGAGCCCCATTTTAAAGCGGCTCTGAATCAGACTTGATGTTTGGGGGGACGAGGACAGGAACATGCATTTTCAGAGCTCCCTAGGTGCTAATCGGTGCACTGAAGTCCAAGAATCACCCAGAGAGATATCCTCTCAGCTCTGAGCCATCTCCCCAGGCTGACAAGTCTCCCAGCCACTCCACCACTGACTCTTGCTGTGAAACCTTGTAAGTTCTTTAAGACACCCCCTCCAAAGTGCAGATAGGGTAGCCACCCCGCGGTAGTATGTGCTACACTGTGAAGTGAGAGTGGACCCTGAGAACAAGTAAGAGCTGCCCCAGACAAAACACCTGTGCGCTGCAGACAGCTGTGCCCACAGTGCCTGGGGAGAAAGGCTCCAGGAACACACGCCCTCTGACTTTGAAACTCTACCTCTGGGCCGGTCTAAATGTTTCTGGAGGATAAAAAATAAACCTAACTGAGACTCCTAAGAGGAGAGAAGTGAAATGTTCCCGACTGGGAAGGCTAAGGATTAGACAGATGCCAATTCTCCCTAGGTGAAATCGACAAACTGCGATCCAATCGAAATCCCACTGGAACATTTATAAAACAGAACTTGAACATTCTGAAGCTCTCATGAAAAAAATGAGTGGGGCTTCCCTGGTGGCACAGTGGTTAAGAACCCACCTGCAAATGCAGGGGACACAGGTTCCAGCCCTGGTCCATGAAGATCCCACATGCCGTGGAGCAACTAAGCCCGTGCACAACTACTGAGCCTGCGCTCTACAGCCCGTGAGCCACAACTACTGAACCCGCGAGCCACAACGACTGAGGCTGCGCACCACAGCTACTGAAGCCCGTGCACCTAGAGCCCGTGCTCCACAACAAGAGAAGCCACCGCAATCAGAAGCCCATGCACCTCAACAAAGAGTAGCCCCCACTTGCCACAACTAGAGCCCGCACGCAGCAACGAAGACACAATGCAACCAAATATTTTAAAAATTTAAAAATTAAAAAAAAAATGAGTGCACGACAAATTTTTTAAGTAAATGAGAAAAACCTTCCTGCTATCCAAATAAACCACAGAGCTACAGCGATTAAAATGGAGCAATACTAGGATAGGTGGGAAGAGAAGATCAAGGAATCAGAAGAAAACCCGGAAACATCCAGACCCTTCTGGACCGCGTGTGTGCACGCATGTGTGCCTGCACCGGCTCTCTGGCCCAGTCTGCAGGCACACGTGCATGCACACACACTCTGTCACGTGTTGCTCTGCATCTTAGGTTTTTGTACAAGCTTTTCTGTACAAAATGAGAGGGAACATTTCTTTAGGGTATATTCCTAAAAGTGAACATGGGGTCGAGGGGCAGGCACAAGCAACAGGATGCTGGAACGACGGGTGCTGCCTGCCGACACTTCAGCCAGCGGGAGGGACCCCTGCTTGCCCAGCCCTCACCACCTGACAGTCCGACCTTCCGTGTGAGCCACTCGTGGCTGCCTTCTCACGTCCGGCCGCTTGCTGCTCATTACTCTACACAAAGCCTCTATTCTGAACATGAGCTCACTTCACGCTGTAAACCTGTCACCACTCCCACACTTTCCTGGTGGCATCATTCCTGATACAAAAACCTTAACGTTTCCCATGGTCAGACAGTCACCCTCTTGTGGCTTCCGGTGTGTGACTGACTCACTCAGGGAACCTTCCCTGAGACGTGCTTGCTCCCTACACACAGTGGCTGCAGACACTGTAACAGCAAGGAACGGGCCACACAGGGCACACCTTCCTCACTGGTCTCACAGAACACGCTGGGGCAGGGCGGGGGAAGGGCTGCAGCTGTGCGCACGCCCAGGCACCGAGCCCAGCGCCCACGATGACAAAGGGGAACGGAGGTCGTCACCACACAGTATCTCTCGCACACCGCTTCCGATTTCTTGCATCCCACCAGGGGCCTTAAAAACAGAGCCAGCCTCGAACACAATGCATCTGAGAACCGTAGGCATGTGAAGCAGCAGTAAGTGAACTGGGCTGAGCAGCAGAAACACAGAAATTGAGCTGGTCGTTTAAAATCTCCCGGCAAACAGGGTAAGAGGAGAAGCCAGGGACTGGCCCTCCGTCCCCCGACTTTCAGCCCCGCAGGGACCACGGGCTCTGGGGAAATGCACCGCCACACCCTGGCCACTGAAGAGAACAGCTCAGCACAGCTCTGCCCGGCTGCCCATCTCCCCACCGAGAACCAGAGACAACGGCCCAGAAGGTAGGCTCAAAACAAAGATGCTGTAGACAAAAAAGACAAAAAATAAAGCGCCTAACCCTTTCCCTGCCACACCACTCTATCCAGGCTAGAACAGGGGTGACGAGAAAGGCAGCTCAGTTCTGTCTCTGCACCTTCACATTAGCATTTCGTAGGTTCCCCAGTATACCTTTAGGAATTCTCCCACTTTAATTACAATCAGCAAAAAAGTAATGAGAGACCTGCTCATCAGGAACAACTTCTGACTTAGGACAGAGGCCTCGCATGCTGAGCAGGCGCAACCAGGCCGATAACGCCGGGACACAGCTCAAGGTGCGCAGTGAGGCGGGGCTAGGGACAGCAGGCACGGAGAGCTCTGCAAAGGGCAGTGACTGCATGTCACTAGTGCCTCCCTGCTTCCCTGGACCGAATACCTGCAATACCTGTCACAGAATCGGAAAGGTCTGGAGGCCACGAGACAGCACGCGCCACAGCACAGTCTGGCAGGGCACTACGGGACAGCCCACAACATGCCGCCACCATCAACACCAGGCCCCACGGGTGCTACAGGCCCCACGGGGCCGTTCACCGTCCCTCACCCATACGCTACAGGCAAAAGCTACCAAAGCTGACAAAAATGCAACGAAAACATCAAGAACCAATTCACCAGAAGTGAACAAAGAAGTAACAACTGGATTTTGAAAAGAATAACTGAAGCAAAGCAAGAAAGACAAAAAAGGGTACATGCTCTGGGCCTGAACGCTCTTTAAATTACAGGGAAAATGAAAATGACTAGGTCTCAACATATACACAATGAAATCAATTTTTTATATGAAAAGTTCTTAGTCGCCATGCCTTTCCTAAAGCAAGTAAGACAAGAAGATGCAGGCGGCGCTCGGGAGAGCACACCAAGGCTCACCCTGGGTCCAACTTTACTAGGACTGCTCTCCAGAGCTTCCCCGGCAGCTTAGCGAGCTTGGGAATCTCTGAGCACCTTCCGATCACTCTCACGGTCAACTCTGTACACGGTTAGTCTAACACTCCAGGCTGGAAGCCGATCTGAGCAGGCCGACAGCCAGGTGTTCATGGGCTCCTAAAAGGCCCCTCAGGGGACCACAGAGTACACCCTCCAGGGACCTCTCTCGGATTCAAGTCCCGAGACCTGACAGCAGCCCTGCACCCCCCCCGAATTCCACTCCACTGAGGCGGGGAGCCTGGCAGCCGCTTTAACAATACAGAGCTGGTGCCCCAGAGCCGCACATGTGCCCCACGAGGGCAAAGCCACTGACTCCACTTTCAGTCTGTCATGCTACTAGGCTTCTTCTTCTACATAATTTATACGCAGACACACCATCCATCTCTCTACAGAGTCAGGCGTGTGGCTCTGGCCACAGAGACTGCAGGGGTGAACGGGACAACCACACGTCAATGTCACCAACAGAAGCAGGAATCGAGCACCAACGATGGCCGAGCCCGCTTTATTGAACAGTGACACAAAGGCTTCCCTGTCCTTCCTATTAGATGCTCCACTATTCCTATGTCAAGCAGACCTAGCCGGATACTTCCTCTCAGTGACACGGCACTCCACGGGCAGCAAGCTGAAACCCAGAGCTGCCTCTGGGGCGATAAATGGACAGGAGAACTGCAGGAAAACACGATCACTGTTGACGCTGACGAGGGGAGGGAGGACCAGGAAAACGAGCCCGGATGTGGCGCTGGTCCCAGAGACCCTGGCAACGCCCTCCACGAAGCCAGATGTCAGGCAGCCGGCACCGGGCCGGGCCGCTCCCCGAAGGGGAAGCTCCTCCCTCACTTTGGTCACCAGCCAGACTGGTCTCCCAGGCGGGGCAACCGCGCCCCTCGGAGCCCTGGAATCATCCTACAAGAGCCGATCCATCACCGTGAACCCCAGACGCCGGCACGGGGCAGGGGCGGGCCCAGGGTCACGCTCCTCACCTTACCTGACTTGCTCCCACGTCTTGGTGGCCAAATGCAGGACCCAGAGGTCCCTGTAGTGGTAGAACTGCTCTCCATCGGGAGAGGCAAACTCCCCGCCAAAGATCCACAGCTGTCCGCCGCCCTGGGGCACCACCACAGCCTGTTGAGAGAATGGCGACAGGTCAGGGCACAGCCATACAGCTCTCGGGTAAAACCGGAGCCCCTCCCCCAGAACACCCAGTGCCAAGCCCTGACCTCATCTTCAAATGCCTGCCCCGTCAGGTCCTTCTCGCAGCCTCTGCCCCTCTGTGGTTCTGCTGAAGGCCCAGGACTCACAGGCCACGTGGGAACCAGGCGGGACCGCCCGGGCTGACAGAGCCACACAAGCCATTGGTGGGCCAGCCCGCCCTGACAGTCACCAGCCCTGGGCCCAGACAGCGAAGGAGGCAACTGGGCCCGTCCTTCACAGCAAGGGGGTGCGGGACGGGAACCCATCAAAGGGCCGTCTGGCCAGGGGCTCACATGCAGTGCCAACGGCAGCAGGGACAGTGGGGCCAGGGCAGGGGAACTGGGTCGGGAGCAGCTGGATGCCAGGTGCTCCAAAGCAGCCCGTGTGAATGCCTCCTGCCCTTGCAAACCACCACGGACAAGCACACACTGGGCGGTCAGATGGTGGTTCCCAGAAGGCCCGCCCCGGGCACCCTCTGAGCACCCTGGGGCTTGCACTGCAAGTGTGGTCCTTCGCTTAATTAAGCTTAACGCTGCAGAACTGCGGCTCCATCACCGATGCTGCTCCTGTCCTGGACTAACTGGAGGGTCCTGGTGCCACATTTAGGATGATGTGCCCCCACACACACCATTTTCACTCAGTCTTGTGCATCTTCTCAGGACTGACCTATCAAGAGACAAGCCAGCTTCCTAGGACTCTAAAACCCCAGTAATTATAAAGAAAGAAACTGATCACTTCAAATCTTTAAACCAGACATGAGGATTAGCTCAGGCCTAAACCTAACACGTTTTTTTGAGCTTAATGAAGTTCAGGTAGTACTTTCACGCTACGCAATACAAGGTAGCTTTGAAATATCGTATCATAGAAGCTGCTGAATGTCCCAGGATAACACCACAAATAATGCGTTAACTGGGAAGAACAGTACAGGGAGAATATATGCATATATACATACACATACACGTGCATATACGTGCACACACATGTATACACACGTATGTGTATAGTCCAACTAATATGAAATGCATAGAAATATGAATCACAGATGCAGAGAAAAGATGCAGAAAATATAAATTAGGAGTTCTGGAAGAATGGACAATGGACTTACTCTGCTTTCATTATCTTCTTTTTTTTTTTCACAATGAATATTTATTACTTACATAATCAGTTTTCAGAGCCATTCTTAAAAAATGAAGTCAAACCCCAGGCGAGAAAAAAGACTGTGACCAGAGTGTGTCTCCCACGTCCCATCACAGGCAAAACTCTGGGGACGACACGAAGGTGGATTGATGGCCAGTGATCTGAGGGCTCTGTACTAACCTCCTCCTCAAAGACCATAAACAGCAAGAAAGAGCTAACATACTACTCAAGAGAAGATGCGAACTATAGAGACAGGCAGAAAACTTCCACTTCTGACCAGGCTCAGCAATCAGCACCATGCCAGCCCTCCCACTGTAAACAAGGAGGAAACTGGACAAAACCTATGAAGCACGACAGCCAGACAGCATGACGTGCAGGACCGTGACCCTGAGACACGGTAAACGAGCAAGGTCAGCCCTCTGACCCCGCAGGCAGTTTCACACCCCCGTGGTCCTGGTGAGCTGAGGAAACAGAAGCCAGAGTTCCAGGATGCTGAGGCAGCTGGAATTTGCAGGGCAGAGCACCCTGAAGTCTGGGTGGTTCCCCTGGAGCCCATAAACACTAAGCCACACGTGTGCAGACTGAGACCACCGGAGGCCGGGCACACGGTGGGCACCATCACTGTGAGGCTGAAAACTTGAAAACGACCTGAGCTCACAGGGGGCTCGGAGACAGACAAGTTCCAACCAGAGTGATAGGTGCCACTGAATACCCAGGGCGTTCACGAGAGACCCCAGAAAGGCCACGCCATAGAGCTACCATTCTTCGAGAGAGCCTCCAAAGGCGCATGGTGATCTGCACGAGGCTGAGCCACCTACCAGAACGAAACTCATCATCTGTCGATGAATGAAAACAAATGCAGACAGTCAACCCTCCAGCGGCCCTTTGCTGAATGGCGTCATGCTCATGGCAGGAGGGGTCTGGGCGTCCCAAACACCACCCACTTTACTAGCGTGACACAGACAGAGGATGCTGTCTCCTTGTGGGCCAGGCTGAAACTGCAGAAGGCATCACAACAATGACAAGCTGACAGAGAAGGAGTATGAAGAAGACCCCAGTGGAATGCTGTGAATACGAAGACATGTGAGAATCTAAAAAGACAAAAACTGCCCTAGTGCTCAGGGATGTATCTCAGCTTTGGGGCTTGCCCAGGCTTCCCTAAGATCTGCTTTTGCATCCACAAAGTCTATCATCTAACCACACGGTTCCAGCAGAAAAATGTGACCCATATCAACAAGGTCAGTCAATACAAAGAGACCCAGAAATGACACAGATGAGAGAATCAGCAGACAAGGACTTGAAAAGTTATAAATATGTCCAAAGACTTAGAAGAAAACATGAACATAATAAACAAACATGTAAACAACCAACATTCCCTGGATCTAACAGAGGCAAAGCACTGCCCAGAGACCAAAGTAGGACGGCACTGCTCCCCATACAAGGCAGGGCTGTCCTAGCCAGCATCTACTTTGCTACTTGTCCCACGAGGCTGCATGCCTCCCAGGTGTTTGGGTTTCTGTATTGTTGTCTTAACTGGAATAAAATCATGTCTAGAAAACCTTAAGTTCACAACTCTCCCTCCAAGGGTCAAAAAAAAAAGGCACAATGGAGTCCAAACAACAGACTCTGTGAATGGATTCTGACATCAGCCACATACGTCAGCTTTGTGAAAGCCAAGTCCTAAAAACGTGTCAGGCCATCAGGACCAAAGAAAACACAAAATATGGGACATCACCAAGAATGGCAAATGTGTCTTTTTTGTTGCTGTATCCCAGCTCTACAAGAGTGCCTTGCATGTTAAAGATGCTCAGAATTTCCCAAGGAACAAGTCTGCAACACCTTCTCGGATGGACGGCAATGAAGCTGCGACTGAGCTGGAGGAAAACACTCTCCGCAGCTCATGTGGGCACTGTCAGTGCACTTCTGCTCACGCAAGAACAGGCATTCTGTAAACATTAACCCTTCTACATAAACTGCCCACCGCTCATGCTTGCACCAAGGCCGATGAGAACAGAGGGGACATTTTTTTAACCATATGGAACCTTTTGTTCTACTGTATGAGAGAATGCATTTTGTTTCAAGTGAGTTTAGTCAGTCACTGCTTGGGGAGAAACAAACCATCAGGCAAGTAACAAAATGTGAACTCCGTCTGCGCCCGCACCTCCCACTCCCCCACCCCTCAATCCTCAACAGTCCCGTCAGCCCGTCCAGGCAGGACCGCCTGACATTCTCCCCAAGGGCGGGTGCCGGGAGGGGAGCACCTGCCAAGGCCTGACAGGTGAGGCCTGACAGATGGTCGTCAGGCACACCTTCAGTGGGCTTCGTGACACTTTCCCTTCTCTCACTGGCTGTATTCATTTCAGAAAAGGCCACTGAACTCTCAAATTACACGCTAAAGTAACTTAACCACTGGACCGCCAGGGAAGTCCCAGGTTAAGACTCCACGCTCCCAATGCAGGGAACACGGGTTCGATCCCTGGTTGGGGAACTAAAATCCCACAAGCCACACAGCACAGCTAAATGAACGAATGACTGAATGAACAAAATAAAATAACCCCCCAAAAATCTAGAGAGAAAAGACAGAACAAAGGGTCCACGTATAAGCTTTCTCTTTCTACTCATTTTGCCCCTAACTGATTCAAGATAAAGAACATGGCTTCTATCATCACATTCATAACCTAGTCCATAATGAGGAAAAAACTTTAATATTTATTTATCTATTTATTTGGCTGCACCAGGTCTCAGTTGCAGCACATGGGATCTAGTTCCCTAACCAGGGATCAAACCCGGGCCCCCTGTGTTGGGAGTACGGAGTCTTAACCACTGGACCACCAGGGAAGTCCCATGAGGAAATTTTTATGTCTCAGAATTTAACGTAGTGGAATTTGAACTGTAATGACCTTTAGACAAAAGACTTTATAAGCAATTATCTGTTTCCCACAGCCCTGATTTGTTGTGAAATTCTCAGAGTAAACAGCAAGCCAACCTTATCTACAGGGATAACATTAAGCCTCAGACTCATAAAGTACTCACAAGATGTACATACAAATCGGAGCCTGCCGAAGTAACTTACTTAAAAATCTCAAAGACGTTTTTCTCAAAAATCTCAATGACACTAATTCTTCAAGAACAGAGTTAATAACCGATTAAAACGGATAAGAAAACGAACATCAAAGAAGCACCTCAGCCTGCGTTCCTGGGGCCCAGGAACTGGAGAGGCGTTGAGCAGGGAGCGCTCCCCACCGGATGGGCCGGGATGGGACAGGACAGGACTAAGTGCTTGGCCTGCAGGCCTGGGGTGGATGCATTCTCAGAACTGGAGAGGGCTCCAGTGAATGGACTAGAACTTATCAAGATCCACTGATTATTTAAAACCCAGCCTTACTAAGGTCTAGTTTTTAAATCAGAAAGCAGTGCATGCCTCTCTTCCAGAAGATGAACCAGTCCAAATGCCTGCAATCCCGGCTATGCACGAGACGTCTATGCAGCTCAGGCAGTCAGCTCCCCCTCAAAGACCCCATTTCAATCGGGAGGCTATTCTGAGCACAGGATTAGAAAAAAGAGAACCACACACTGTGGAGGGATGTTTCAGTCGTGCCGCAGTAGGCTGACACTGGAGAGGTATCACCCTTTCAGATTAACTTTTGAGCCCCAACACTGTCCCGGGTACAATGAACAAGAAAGACCAATGCCTGTCCTCGTGGAGCGTACCAATGTGGAACCATGAAACCAGGACCCCTTCCCTGGTAAGTCATCGGCTCTGACGGAGCTCGCTGGGGTGAGCGGAAGCGAGCTGAAAGCATGCCGACCTGGCGCTGCTCCCTCAGCGTCCCTGGGCACGACTCACTTCACTCTGCAATAGCTACTTTCTGTAACCACTGACACTTTTCTTTCTGTCTTTTTGTTTTCATCTCTCTGGTCACCAGATCTTGGGCCTGTGGGAGCCTCTCTCACTCAAATACAGGAGCATTTTCCTGACAGCTCCACGCCAGGCGCCACGCCGGTATTTTTACCTGGCTTCACACCACCTGCAAGAGCAGGAGTTCACCTCCAGCCTCACAGGTGAAGGCTGAGGGTGAAGGAGCTCAGAAACAAGGCCAAGCTGGAGGTGGCAGAGTGAGGGCCAGGGGCAAGGCCCAGCGTCTCCATACCAGGCTGCCCGCCATTACCAGCTCTAAAGGTCTTTCGTGGAATCCTGAGTCAGAGCCCCAGCGAGAGAGCAGGGGAGGCTGATGGCCATACAGACACGTACCTGGTGAGCACAACGCCTCGGAGGTGGGTTGGGGATTTCGACTTTAGTCCAGGCGTCCTTCCTGATGCTGTAGGTGTACAGTTCATTATATAAAGAGGTCTGCAGAAAGGAAGAGGCACTTTAGCGTCACCAATGGTGCTTCCACACAAGCGGCAGCAAGTGGAAGGTAGGATCTCAGTCACTAGCTCTCCCCGGGAAACGTGTTTTCTAAGGCTGGTCCCCGGACCCTTCAGGGTGATGACACAATGACAAAGACCATCTCTGGACCGCCATGCAGGGAAGGCGAACTCAGGATTTTGGAACTGTTTCATCTATAGCTCTGAAAGCCAGGGCTTTCTGGTCTGCTCAAAAATAAAAATTACAGGTTTTACAATTTATCAATTGCTCTGCAATTTGTCAGCACTTTCCCTATTCAAACGCCTTCGGAAACCCATCATGAGGAAGAACAGCAGGGTACTGGCCCACCTCACGCAGGCAGTAAGAGGCGTGACCCTAAAGGTCCCTAAGGAACCTGGTGGCTTGTCAAGGACCATGGCCCAGGCCAGTCCTGACATGTAGACACACAAGAGGGGAGTTAAAGGACCATGAACATCTGATATCAGCTTAAAATGAAGTTTCCTCTAAATGAGACCCATGAAAACTTGGAGGGAAAGAAGAAAATATATACGTAACTTTTTGGCCATTGAAATATTCACCTCCGAAAAGGATTAATTCTTCTTTCTCAGGATGAGCAGAGAGTGAGGCATTTAACCTGCAAGAGACACAAGCAGCAAAGCAGCTCAACACAAAATCAAACCATGTGACGCCCAAACTGAGAGCCGTTCTCCTTTCCATCAGAGTGCTTCACCACCAGGGACATGCCTGTCCTAAACTTATGTGAAAGAGGAGCCTGGCACTGAGGACAGAAGCTGAAGCACCGCCCTTAAAAGCAGCCTCACCATCAAGACACTAACACCCAGGCTCAGTCTCCTACGAGGGCAGGGGCTACTCACACAGCGTTTGGCTGAAAATCATCAGCAGTGGGAAGCCCAGGGGCTCCTATTTATGTGCCAATGTTCCAGAACTGTCCTGTTTTAAAGGTCTGTCCTCTTAAATCACAATCTAAACTGTTCTAAGAGATCCAGTATTGAAGCATTTCAATATACAACCCAGATCCCTTCCATCTAGAAAATGCAAATACTTTTCTACTTACTTCACACACGAGGACAAGGGAATAGCCATAAGGGAATTACAAGTAGGTCCTGACCATCGCAGCAGGAAGTAACGAAGGGTACGGTGACCGAGAGGGAAAATACCCTTCTTGAATAAACCCTTAGAGCAGCATTCCCCAAGGTGCCCTCCACCACGTTAATCCCACAGGACGCTTCTCAAAGGGCAAAGGGTTTCAAGGTCAAGGAAGTCTGGGAAATCTGGAAACTGTTTTCCTCCTGGGGATTTAATATAGACAGAGACGTTCTATAGGCTGAGAAACTCTGTAGTCAAATCCTCAAGTCAAGATAGTGCACCCTGGGCTCTGGTACAACCAAGCACCTCATCCTCATGTCCCCATTAAACTAGCTCTGAGCCAAGACGTGGGGACGTACACACTTAAACTTGGTAATTTTCATGGGTTTTTCCCCATGATGCGATAGAGAGGTGGAGGTGACAAGGTACTAAGGTTACCACCAAAACGTCTGCATCCCAGTAGATCTCAGCTCCAACTGCTCCCTTTTGCCAGGAAGCTTCCCAGCTGACCCATGGAACTGCCAATGTCTCACATCATATTGTGACATTACACCTGGCCTTTTTGGGTAGCATACTTCAGGAAAAATGTCATCCAAAATAAGTCAACCCACCTTCAAAGTGAATTCGCTCAGGGGTGCTGTACAGATAAAGCCTCAAAGGTCTCAAGGATTTATCTGCTTCAACAATTCAGATGAAAACGTCCACCTACCAGGTGTGACTCTTACGCTTGGCCTCAACGATAACATGATAAATACAAGGAAAATAACAACAGATTCCTAACGGAATTTAACAGCCAAAGAATAAGAAGGATCTGCAACTTTGGGAGCGGCTGCAAGGCCGCTTGTGTCTGCTCAGGGGTAAGCACACTGCTCCCAACCCTGAACAGGTAATGATCGCACGCCGGGGGCAAAGTCGTGGGATTCGGGGCCATGCCCTGCACCCACTGAAGCAGAGGGGGCACTCTTACCACCTCCCTTCCTGACGTGCTAGACCAAGGCCTCCACTCAGGTCTGAGGGAAACAAAGCAAATCATTTCTCAACTGATCAAGACAGCCCCGGATGCTCGTGCAATTAAGGCATTTCCCCTTCTCCAAAGGACACGGCATCTCCTTATCAGGGTCACTCAGCCTCCCTGGGCTCCTAGCTTGATGCACCCCGTGTCTAGCCTCTGCTCTGCCAGGAGCAAGTGTAAGAACTATTGAGCCTGAATCCCTGGATCAAATTAGAGAACTGGCATTCCGGAGCCAAGGGGACGAGAAGAAAGGAGCAAGAAGCCAGGGAAAACCACAGCCTGGGGCTTCCCTGGTAGTCCAGTCGTTAAGAATCCACCTGCCAACGCAGGGGACACGGGTTCGAGACCTGGTCCGGGAAGATCCCACATGCTATGGAGCAACTAAACCCATGCGCCACAACTACTGAGCCTGCACTCTAGAGCCCGCGAGCCGCAACTACTGAGCCCGCGAGCCACAACTACTGAAGCCCATGCGCCTAGAGCCCGTGCTCTGCAACAAGAGAAGCCACCGCAATGAGAGGACTGCACACCGCAGAAGAGTAGCCTCCGCTCTCTGCAACTAGAGAAAGCCCCCACATAGCAACGAAGACCTGATGCAGCCAAAAATTAATTAATTAATTAATTGTTTTTTAAAAAACAAAAGAAACCCCAGAGCCTGCTCCTTCCACAGGGTCTCAAATCCTACAAAAGATGCTGGAGCTCCTCACATAAACTACAAACCCACCTAAAATGGCTAACAGACAGTTTACGATTAACGGTCACACTTTTCACATGAGAATTTGAAAGCATTATGAACGAACACAGCAAAAAGCTATCATGCTTTTAAGTCTCGCACGTGACGGGCCTTTAGAAACCTGAGAAGGAGAAGCTCACGGACGCCCACAGGCCGTCACCAGGTGGCGGGCGGCCGAGCCCACAGCCTCCCTGGCCGGCAGAGCAGCTGCGCCGGGAGACCTCACCGCCGTGCTTCGACAAGAGCATGAAGCTGAGCTGCCCACTCCCACTCTTCCTAAGCGGAAGTGAAACAATTGTTTTGTGGGAGCTGATCTGGCGGGTTTTCATGATGAAAATATCCCGAGTGCCCAGTTACTTACGAAAACACGGTGCCTACTTCAAGCACTTTTCCAGTCTATACCAGAGAACTTCAGGTCAGCAGCTACACTGGAGAGTCCGTGCTGCTTACCTTGGAGAAGGTGGGGAGCAGGGTGTCTCCACGATTCGAGTCTTTCTGGCATCGAGAGCCTGGAAGTGGGCTATGAGGGCTTCGAGGTCCTCCTGTAGACAGACAAGCCACCACACGTGAGACGCTTCCTTAAACCCTATCATGTGGCCAGATGCCTGGGTCAGCTTTCCCCAGCCCCTCTGACCTGACCGGGGTCCAGTCACATCCGTGAATTACAACTTGTTTCTCCCATTTCAAACAGACAGAACCTGACACATGCACAAATGTTCAGGGCCTGACCTTCCTGTGCACGGCATGTGCTTCATCTCCTTCCAAACCCTCACCCGGCCCCCCAAGGCCTTCCTCTCAGACAAGCCCACCCAACTTCACGCCAACACCTTCAGCCACCCCTGGAAACCCAGGCCTGGGCCACCACACCAGCCTGCTCTGCTGTCTGCAGAGCAGGGTCTGATGTTTTCTTGTTCACTTATTTATTCTGTTTCCACCTCCCTCGCACCAACATAACAAAACATAAGCTCCAAACGAACCAGACATGTCAGTCTGCTTAGAACGGCACCTGCGCGGTGGGGGCCGATACCTATCAGCTGCAGCCAATCCGTGTACCAAGGTCTCCACCATTAGGACCACAGAAACCAATTTAGACGTTAAGGCGCCAATTTCCGTGCACAGCTGGGCAGCATTGGCACTGAGTCTTCCCGCCCTCAGTCCCTGCATTTACAGTAGCGCCGCCCACCCGCAGTGATGCACCATGTCTGTCACAGGAAAGTCTCCCATCCTTCCCTTCAACGCTCAGCCCAGCACCTTGCTCATGCTGAGACCTGGCATCTGTCCCCCCGTCCTTCCTCCCACGCCACCCCACTCCACACTACCCCGGCTCTCCTTCCCAGGCTCCACATTCTGCAGGGCCTGAAAGCGGGTCTTCCAGACCCTTCTCCCTCCCTCGCCTGCCTCACATCCTACCCCACCTCCTCACTCTCCCAGCCGCACTGGCTTCCTCTCAGCTCCTTTCATCAGAGCATCACACCCCCTGGGCCTGAACAGCCACCTGCAACCCCGCCCCCACCATGTGTACCCCCTTCACCTTCCCGAAGGCAGCCGCTCTCTGGAACGGAGGGCTCGTTACTCTCACACTCTCTCTCTATACTTTTACTACGCGTTATGTATCCCTAAACTATGTACGTTATTGTTTTAGGTTTTTCAATTCCACGTAAACGTTATCGTACTGAACATTCCCTTGCAACTTGCTTTTCTGCTTAACACTGCTGAAAGAAAGGTCTGATGCCCTGAACCCGTTCATCGTCACGGTGGCGGAGCTACGTGGCTTCTGCACCATCCAGCTGCTGCTGAACATCTGGGTCAACTCCAAAATTTTCTTTTTTACAAGAAATACTACCTCGGCCGTTCTAATACCCGTCTTTGTGTAGCTGGGGGTAATTTTTCCAAGGTAAACCTTTAGGTGGGTAACTGCTAGGTTGCAACTTCCACCTTTCTAGGTATTGACAAATTAGGACCCAACTGGCTCTACCAATTTTCACCTTCGCGTGAGTCCACAAAAACATCCGTCATCCTGCTACTCCTATGTGTAATTAGCTACTCAAGATAAGTTACTGAATCGCTGGACCCTTACAGGAAGACGTGCGTGGAGAAGTGACTGCTGGAGCCTCAATAAGCTCAGAGCTCCTAGTCCACTGTCACGCACCCGAGAAATTATCTTCCTTAAAGGGAGAAGGGAAGATGGGAACAAGGTGGGAGGAAGGCGTGGCTGCGACGAGCAGCGGCAGGCCTGGAGGGAGAGCTGCTGTATCAGTCCTGGGGCGAGTGGCACTGACACCCACCTGGCTAGACCGGCAGGAAGCATCAAACCCTGTCACACGAGGGCAGGCACGAGCACGGTGTCTCTGGTTGGGAGCAGGCCTCGTCGACCCCTTAGTTAGGTGCACAGGCTCTGCCGTCGTGTAACTGAGCAGGACCCTATGAAGCCTTCCGGGAACAAGAAACCGCACCCCCCCCCCCCCCCCCCCCCCCCCCCCCCCCCCCCCCCCCCCCCCCCCCCCCCCCCCCCGCCAACATGTCCTCTGCCTGCCTCTTGTCTGTGGAAAACCTTTAGCCTCGTAGGCCTTCCCGAGTTCCAAAGAATAAATTTAATCAGAGAAGGGAGAAAATGCAGAAAGAAGAAAAAGAGTCAAGGAGGACAAAATAATGATAGTTTGATCTTAAAGTCAAGGACCTTTAGTTCCTCCTCAACAGCTGCAGATGATACTCTGCGCCGTGTCCTGGGAGCTGTTTCGCAGATACGGAAACCCTCACCAGGTGGAGGAAGCTAACTGCGTGCCGCCACGGGAATGCAGAGTCCAGACGGGCTGGAAACAGGTTAATGATGTTGACTCCCGATGACCTCACCACCAAGCAACAACAAGTATGTCCACAAGCTGATCACACAGCCCACAGCACCCCCTCCCTGATCCTGTCTTTAAAAACCTTCCCTGAAAGCCTTCAGGGAGGTCGGGTCTTCTGAGCACCAGCCGCCTGGACTCCTTACTGGGCACCTGCAATAAACCCCACAGTTTCCCTCACCACAACCCAGGGTCTGTAGGTTGGCTTTGCTGCGTGCAGGCAAGAGGACGCAACTTTGGTGCGGTGACTGTTGGGTGACTCGCTTCAACCCCCACCTCCTCCACATCTTGCCAGTGAATCTAGTAGCCGCTCCCCATGCCCGCACGTTGAACAAATCTCACCAGATTAAAACAAGGTCCAGGAGCCAGGTAAGCTTCCCTCCTACCACTCTAAGGCAGCACTTCTCAAGCGGCTGAGCATCACCATCACGGGGCCGAGGGGCTGGGACAGGGCAGGTCTGGCAGCGCAGGCAGCCTAGTCTGGGAAAGCGTCTCCAGGGGGACAACAAGCTGAAAGATGAAAAGGAGCCAGTGCAGAAGAATGTGTTTGGGGCTGAGGTGCAGAAAGGAGGCGGCATGTCTGAGACACAGCACAGAGCTGCGTGGCTGGACGGGAGTGCGCCCAGGTGATGCAGGTCTCCCCAGCAGGGGGAAGAGATGGGGCTTCAACAGGACAGTGTAGAAGGGGAGGAATCTGCGCGACAGCCACTTGAAGGTGTCAACCAGGTAGCTGACACGTGAGTTCTGCACTGGGCAGAACTCCAAGTTGTCCCCCCAAGACCACCCGCTTAGTTCCCCTGCCAAAAAAATGATAGGAGACGGGGAGAGAAAAGGCTCAACCCCGTTATTTGACAGATGAGGAAATGGAGACACGAATGCCTTGGGAAGAAAAGGGACAAGGGTATGTGGTCCAGAGCTCTGGATCAGGGACACCCGGTCAAATGCCAGCTCCAAGCCACCTCACAGCTGTGTGACCCTGAGCTGCGCGTAACCTGTTAGCTTCTGATTTCCTGTCAGATGGGGACGCCAAAGCTACCTAACTCAATTGGTTGTAAGAACTGAAGCCCAGAGAGCACAATGCCTGGCACGCAGCAAACACTCATTAACCACTATAAACCGCCCCGGGTTAGGGAGCCCGTGAACAGTCAATTAAGAGCAGAGAGCTCTCCTCTAAGCTCAGCACTGATCCATTTGTAGACACTTCTAAAGACAGAGAGAAAGAGAGCGGGAGAGTAAAAGGGGGAGGGAGGGAGGAGAGACAGAGACGGAGAGAGACACAGAGAACTGTTTTGGAACGTCCCACAGTGCCACTTATTCCACTGACGCTCACTGCTCAGGGCTGCCGCGAGGATCACGTACCCTCTTTTAAAGCCGAGGGCTGAGGCTTGCAGAGGCGCGCCCGCTCAGCCCGGCCCCTCCCAGCGCCCAGCACAGGGGGCCCGGCTACGCACGAGACCCGGGACGAAGGAGGCCAGCCCGCCTCCCGGCCCCGCTCACCTCCTCCTTCCGCGAGCGCTTGGACATCTTCTTCTCCATCTTGGCGGCCGTCTTCTCCGCCCCGCGGCCCTTCTCTTTCTTGCCCTTCTTGCCCATCGCGCCGGGTCAGAGGAGATGCCGGAACGCCCGCAAGTCTCGAGCGGCGCGCAGCGCGCAAAAAATACGAGCTGGGCGGCGCGCAGAAAGCGCGTCACTTCCGGTTCGCCCCCCACCGCGCGCTTCCGGGAGAGGGGGCGGGGCGGGGCGGGGCGGGGCGGGGCGGGGC